>NC_079420.1:19107517-19134253 GCF_026213295.1 Gadus chalcogrammus
CACACACACACACACACACACACACAGACACACACACACGCACGCACAGACGCACGTACACAAACACACACGCACCTTCTCCCACAAAAACACAAAAACACTCCGCCCTCCTCGCACATCCGTCCGCGGACGTTTCAACAAACATTGCGGCTGGCAGCTGAGAAGAGTCGACAGTGCAGAACGGGGGGTGGCGGGGCGGGGGCGGGGGGGCAGGGGGGCTCCACAGTGCGGCCCCTGGGTGGACGGATGGATATAAGACAAGACAGTCTGAAAGAACACACCGACGACGCAAACATCCACCCCGGTCTGACTCCGTCACCCCCCCGCTCAGCCCCCTGTTCGTCGTCTCCTCTAACTTATCCGTTTCCCCGACATAAAGAAAAAGTTTGGACAATTTCTTTTTTTTTTTTATAAAAACTGCTGCGTGCGACACATTTTCGAACTGCGGCTATAAAAGTGCTAACAGTAGCTGAACATCAGGCCGGGGGAGGGGACACAGCTAAATCGCAGGCTAACAGGTGTGTTTACTGACGCCCCCACCTCCGGCAGCGTGCCCCCCCCCCCACACCCCCCAGGAGGGCTAATTAATCACAGTGGGCCGGCCGTCGTGCCGAGCTCAGCGCCGACCCCACCCGCGGGTCGGCGGGCGCCCACAGCTGAGGTCGGTGACCTGGGAACATCATGCACACACACACACACACACACACACACACACACACACACACACACACCCACACACAGGTACACACACACACGCACAGTCCTAAATATAGTATATATTTATATATCACATTATTGTATCCATGTAAGCATGTATAGACAAACCAATGCAGACACGCACGCACGCGCACACACACACACACACAAACGCACACACACAGGTACACACACACACACAGTTCTAAATATAGTATTTCATTATTTTATCCATGTAAGCATCTAGAGACAAACCAATGCCGCACACACACACACACACACACACACACACACACACACACACACACACACACACACACACACACACACACACACACACACACACACACACACACACACACACACACACACACACACACACATACCCATTACCCACACACATCCACTGAAGGATAGGAGTGGTCAACTGTCATGCAGAACGGACAATTGCTCTTGCTGCTCTTCTGCTAAAGCTAGCTCAGCGTGTTGGAGCCCGGTGCGTTCTGTAGACCTCATGCTTGGCACAACTCGGGCGACCCGAACAACGCTCAGGACAAATAAACAAACAACACACTCAACAGCGATGAGGTTTCCACATCAAGCTGTTTTCTAAGGGGTCTGAGTAGTCAATATTTTCTGGAAGATGAGCTGCATCCGCTGCTATGAAAACAGCCCCCTGCGCACCATTATCAGACGGGTAGGTGGTGGTAGAGGTAGACTTCAAAGGCCCCCGTTCCGCAAGAGATAAAGAGCTGGGTAATGCATACTGTACTGATCCTATCAGATGCACTCCGTACAGCAGGAATACACAAACAGGGCTTTTAGTGGAGAGGTTGGCGAGAATGGACACCTACGGTATAATACCAAAAAGCAGGCCGCTGCTCATAGTTCGTGCTGTACAGAAATAACACACTTGCTTTTAGACACATACTCACACACAAACCCCCCCCCAACCCCCCCCCCCCCACACACACACACACACACACACACACACAGACAAACACACACACACACACACAGACCCCTACACACACACACACAGACCCCTACACACACACACACACACAAAGATGATGAAGTGTTGTGTAGCCATAGTTTTTATAAGCTAGCACGCAATCAAATCTGGGGAGCTTCGAGCCCAAAACTTGGGGTTTTCCAGAAAACTAATACAATAACTCAGGGGAGCTACGAGGCTGAGCTCGCCCACAATATACTGCAGACTCAGGATTTGAGAGGGTCTTATTATCCAAAAACACAGAAGCTTTGCTCACCGCTTCTGCAAACTGAAAGGATAAGGTCTGTGGTGCACCTTGACATTTGATTCCCCAACGTCATGCTAAGAAAGGGGACACCTCTCGGAACCCTTTTAAAGAGTCCAGGGGCGACCCTGAGAGACGCTTAGAGACTGCAAGGTAGATCACAGGCTCCAGAGAAGAACCACTTGCTGCAATGTCAAAACAGACCCCAGAGAAATATTGATTCTGAGAGGGATGAAGAATGACGGGCAGATAGGAGACGATGCATTGAAGTTGGACTGCGTGTTCCAATGACTATGAAACGTTATCCACTTATGGGCGAATAGAGGACAGCCTCTACTGCTAGACTACTGGATACAGATATCGATGAATAATAAGCAACAGCTGCAGACAACACCTGGCCAATCAGGATTCAGGACACGACAGGACCTGACAAAAAGTCGGGGCAATTTATTGTGGCTGAATAATACATACCTTAAAAGGGGAATCTCACTTGAGAAAACTTTTTAAGAGGTACCTAAGCTTTTGTGTGCACACCAGACAGTTTATTAGATTGCTTGCATAAATATTTACACACTGGAAACCTGTGTGAGCGAATCCATAAGATCCATAAGTAGTCCATTCAACATCAAACTCAACGTTATTCTCTTTGAAAACACACATCCCTACTCTACCTTTCACCCTTAATTTTTCTAGTAACTTCGGTACAGTTTATAGTTTATACTATATCGTTGACACGTATTTCCCTTTATTTGTTCAGAGTTAAATAATCATGTCATGTCCATTGTATTTTTTTAAGCCCTTGTTCACAGGTTCAGATTTAAAGAGCTTCACAGGCCCAAATTATACATAACCTCCGGACCTCAAGCCCTTTAGAACTTCTCAAATCCCACAGAAAAGGGATCCCTCCTTCAACGGGCGGTAGAATATGAAAGACTTTGATCATCCCCAAAGCTGAACCCAGGTAGGATACCCTTAAGTGCAATAGGTGCGGAATGAGACATAACGGTTGCAAAAACACCCAAAACAAATCAGAAAAAAGGTTATATAACACTCATAACACAAGAGTTTTGTATAATCCTATCTTATCCAAGATCAAGAAGGGCGATGCCGTTAAGCGTAGCTTATGTTAAAGTGTAAATTCTGCTCAAATGTTTCAGCATAACAGGATCATCGCCATAAGCATTTTATCCTAATTTCACAGGAATGATTACACCTGGCACAGGCATTGATTTTAAATCGGAATCCACACACAGAAAATATTGCCCAGGCCTTCCAGAGCCCATGAAGACGCCAGCTCTGTGCCCCACGTTGAGGGATGCCCACCCCAAAGGTCATTACGTTCCCTTCTTGTTTTAATGCCCTTTGCATGGCTCCACTGGGTCCAATATTGCTGACGCTGGCTTCCGTGCTCTATTGCTTTTGTATCGGCGATGGGAAATAACGGGGTCTTAAGTGATATTGCACTATCCATAGATATGCTGTGTGTGTGTGTGCGTGTGTGTGTGTGTGTGTGTGTGTGTGTGTGTGTATGTGTGTGTGTGTGTGTGTGTGTGTGTGTGTGTGTGTGTGTGTGTGTGTGTGTGTGTGTGTGTGTGTGTGTGTGTGTGTGTGTCCTGATGGCTTACACTGTTTTTTGCATGGTTTATTGTAGGTGTTTTGAATGTGTTTGTTGTTCATGTTGTTGTTCATGCCTGTGGATTTTTGTTTACCAGGAATTGTCTTGTCCAAGATGGGCCATGAGGCAATACTGGTGGTGTAGTTTCTTAAGGGCTGTAGATTTTTAGAACCTTTTGGAAAAAGGGAAGGTTTTTAAATATGCATGTGTTGAATGAATAGCTTGAATGGAATAAATTCTATAAATGTAAACTCTTGAAGCTTACCCTAGCCCTGTTTCAAGTAGCAATTTAGAACTCAAACCAGAACTCTCAACTGGGGGGATTTTTGGTTTCAGAACAGCAAGATTTCAGATGTCGAGGAATGAAAACGACGGGATACGCCGCTGGCTCTACGAGACTAGTTGAAGCCTCCAGCGTTTTTCACTACCTGCCAATTAAACTTGCATTATAGTACATCAATCTATTTATTTTAGGAAAGGTGAAGCTTCAGTTCATGATACACCCTACTGTAGGGAAATACTTAGAATGTGCATCAATTTGCATGACTAAACAATGTTAATGAAGTTTATTCATTTTAACCTTTGGCCGATTTCCCGTGGTTTGGAGTCATCAGGGAGGGCAGAGAGAATACTAAAGATGATTCTTAAGTAAAACCCTTGCAGCTGCCAAACCACCAGACCCAACAGCCTGGGGTGCAGGGTGCAAGGAGAGATCTGCACCCCAAAACCAACCGCAGGTCCGACAAATCAAAGGGACACGCCATTATGTCATGGTTTACAAACATAAATCACTCTTAAATAGCCTATTGCAGGCATGGGTAACAACACTTTAATCAAGTGTCTATATAGAAATGGCCTTTTAGTTAATGTCTGGTTAAGATTATTGCGAAGGTCAATGGATAATAAGGAGGAAAAAGGCTTCAATTACGTTTTTGATAACCCTACGGAGTTGTGCGGAATTATCTCATCCAATGAGACGACAGACAGAAGTCCCCACTGTGGCCATGAGCGGCTTTATCTCAGAGCACACCTGCTATATACCAGGCTGGCTGCAGGTCAGGCTCACAGCATGAGTTGCCATGGTAACTAAACCGAGGTCAGTCTAAAGTTTGGTACAGAAGCTCGGTATTCACTGCCTGAATTCAGACTCAACACATGCGGTTCACCTGGAAATCCAGTTCCTTGAAATTGGGCCATGGAAAAGCAGAACAGGCTCGTCCAAAAATACATATGTTGGATTCATAGGAAAGACACATTGTGGCAAAAGCAGACCAATTAAAAGGAAATGAAGGAATAGTACATTTGGACTAGTTTGCTTTGGATTAAGTTAAACCAGGATATCATTACAAAGAATTTGTAGTAGAATAAAAATGACCAGTGGAAAAAAAAACATAGTGACTCATTTGTTTAGTATAATTAAATACATCATAATGAGGTTATTTACCTCCCACAGATGAATATTCTGATAAAACAACACGTATCCATTGGCATACATTCGGCATACACCGCCTCCATACATCATCCTGACAGGTGGTGTTGATGAACGCCGCTTGCTTCCCCACACCACGTGTGAGCGCGCTCCGAGAACCCTGGCCCTCAGAAAACCTTGGATAAAATGTGAAGCATCTTCAAAGCCCGAGCGCCGCATCTGATCGGCGGTGTTTTGACGTGGGGCCGGGGTTGGCCCAGGTCTCTCTGCCTCCATCCGAGTGTCTCAACGCGTTACCGCGGCTACGGAGCGAGAGCCCTCGTCACAGGGGCGTTCCTCTTAACCAGCTCCCTCTGGATGGCTTTCAAGTCACGCCAAAAAAACGCTTCAAATATTCATAACCCGGCATCCATCAATAAAAGATACCTTTTAGTGGAGTTAGAAGAGATGTGCGCAATAATAAGCGGGAACAAGGAGCGCCACAGGCCGGGGGAGAAGAGAGCGATGGGCAGCGGTAACATGTTTCAAAACTGTTGGGTTTCATTAGCGGGACTCAGAGAGGAACAGCTGCTGAGTGGCTTCAGCGCAGGGGACTTTTACTTTGTAAACCCAGGCAGTATGGGCAACACTGTGTTCACTTAGATTTTCCGTCCTCCCTTCCCAGTCCACTAAAAAAGCAACAGAAAACAATGTGTCCTCTTTGAGCCCGCTTACTTACATTCTGGTCGGGGCTCATCTCAAGACTCACTTTATAAAGTGACAACCGCAGCCTAGGGGAAAGATACCATTTTGTCCTCACATTACTATCTGCCCTACATACAACAATGCGGGCTGTCTGCGATTGGCTGTCAACTGTTTTCCAGTGCAGCAGTATTGTTTATTATTTATATTGAAATAAAACACACTTTCTCTGAGATTCTGGCTTGCCACCAGTCTCATTACATTTATTTGTAGAGGTTTAGACAGACTCCTATCCAAACAGTAAGGATTGCATGGTGTAGCTTTTCTCATCATGTCAATGCCAGGGAATTAATCAGCTTCAGTTTACTCAGGGTGGACATTGAAAGGTATATGGCAGGTCTTTGATGCTTGTTATTATGTTATTAATGACCTTAGGTTTTGATGACCTTTTGTATTCGATGAAATTGAATGGAAATTGTATTTTTTCTCCAGCAGTGCAAAACAATGTCTCATCATGGCTTGCAAGAACTGCACATTTCTCATTGATCAGACCCTGAGGTCTATGGTCAAACCGGAACCATTACAGATATAGTTCAATCAAGTGAATGTTTATAAGAAAAAGTCTCAAAACACACAGCCCCCGCAACCAACAAACAATCTTCCTTCGCCTTACGACAACTCTCCCAACATTTTGCAAACCTTAAGCAAACGATCTAGAGGAAACTTAAAAAGGAGTGTTGTGGCAGTCTCTCTCCAGGACTTCACTTCAAGGACGTGTCACTGGTGCGCTCCATCTAGGCATCCCCCCCCTAGTCCCAAGGCTCAGGCCCCTGCTGTGTGTTTGTGTCATCATGAGATGCAGTGATCCTCCTCCACACCCACTGCTCTCCTCGAGACACCGCGCGGGCACAACTTTATTCTCAGCTCCCCCGCAGCCATGCGTCCAGTGATACTTCTTACTTTGGGGGTCCAGTCAGTTCATCAACTCCTGCCTCGATTACCATTTATAAGACTTCATTGCGTTTCTCTGAATAAGCTGTATGAAACCCTCTACTTATATATTCCTGGCCATTACACTCTCAGTTAAGAACTGGCATCAGAAGAGGAGGATGCATTTGATAACAAGCTAATTCCATGTTCCGTCATGCTTGTATAGCTATACCTATTTGCACCCCTGCAAAACAATCGACACACCAACATATTAGGACAGAGATAGTGGAACAGTAATATCTTTTGTTTCTGTTTACTCACAAAATGTTTGCAGCTTGGAGGCACACCCACACACTGTATCACGCATGCACACGCACGAACACAAGGACACGCACACACACACACACACACACACACACACACACACACACACACACACACACACACACACACACACACACACACACACACACACACACACACACACACACACACACACACACACACACACACACACTCTCTATTATTCATTGAGCTTATTGTGTTATTCATAACGCCCTGCGTCAGTTCAAGGCAACAACAAGCGATACCATGCCAGAGAGTTGTTTGAGAACAAGCTGATGAATTAAACAGTGGGAGAGAACTCATCTGTTTGGAACAAGTGGAGAATCGGTGGCTTGTCCCGTCAAGCCACACCACCGCATATGGAGGGATGGAAGTGGGAAGGCAGCTGTGGGGGAACGCTAGGGATGGACCTCCAAAACAACAAGGGATGCACTGCGGACAACATCTTTGTCTAATAAGTGGAAATAATGGTGACTTAGAAGAACTTTGAAGATCTTTAAGGAGATTTCTTTACTAGATGACCATATGCAGACATGTGATACGTTTCCTGTACAATTGCTGTTTAAAACATGTAATAGTATGGGTCTTCTTCACGGTCAAAGCCTAGTGCTGTAGCCTTTATCCATTATCAATGAGGCCGACAGGGAGTGGCCACATGAGCCCAGTTACCCTTTAAAGGACAACTTGCTACTCATCTTCCTTTACTGGAGCCCGTCTTCAGCTGTTACCAAGGGCATAGAACAAGGGACTAAGAATCTTCTTTGGACAGTATTATAAATATTGATAGGCACTATTAGGAACTATTTAAAATATGTAAAAGCTGCTTTGCAGTTTTTCAGCCGTAACGCAGGCCAAGTCCCAGTCCTAGCTGCCATTTTGAAAGACAAATGAGTTCTTCAATGCGATGCCGCGTTGTATTCTTTGTATCATTCAAGAGGAAAGCTCTTTCGTGGCATTAGTACATTAGTACAAAACCTGGGGAGGTATGTATGCTTGACGGGCTATTTGTCTCAAAAAGGTGAAAATGACGAGCAGGTCATCAGGGAATCATTTTGCTGCGGCAGGAGATAATGGGACGCACAAATGACCATTAGACATATTTGTCAGAGGGTTATAAAAGCTCCAGAATGAGCTAATCAATGCGCACAGTAGGCCTATACCGCCTCATAGGCTAGACCTAAGGCTGACATCATGGCTCGCTTAAAAACAGAGAGCATCTAGAGCAGAATTTGCATGGAGTGAGCTATTCTACATTTTTCTTTTAACAATGGTATGTTTAAAAACAAGCCTGCAGTTCCTGTTGAAAGTCTGTCAGCTGACGCAAGACTCATTAGGGGGGTTCAGAGAATGTTCCTCGGTTTAAATATAGTGCTAACAGTTCATAGTTATTCTGCAGCTGAAACCTCGGGTAACAGGTTTTGCCAAATAATGGTAAATGGAAATATTTAACGACTTGTTTCGTACTTCAAGCGGCTTCTAATAATGACTTCCATTTTAATGTTACTATAGTTGTACATTAATACTATTGTTTTCCGCTGCTGAGCTCTGAAAAAAACCCTGCAAAAACTTGTTTTACGTGTCACCTCGGTCGGATTTGATTTGATGGCCGCTGGCCTGGCCTCCTGGAAGAGCGCTGCGCTCTGAGGTGAAATGCATCTTCCTCCCCCCACCTCCGATCTCCAGTGACCAACGTGTGGGCTGGGGCGGCGTCGCTGACAACGTGTTCGGCTGTCGCCAAGGAAACAGGAACCCGCGATCGCAGGCATTCAACACCGCCGCTTCATGGCCGAGAAAGTAGCGACCTCACCCCCCCTCCCACACCCTACCCCATATGGAGGCCTGTCTCGTCTCCCCCGACGATGTCATGTTTAACAGTTAGAAGGGAGATCTTTATTGACGCGTCAGTGCGAGGTATTTAATAACCCAACGTTCACCAGAATCTTGCTTATTTTTCGCAAGTCTGTGATAAAACATGATGCCAAGTGTTGATGGAAAAAGACAGTAAGCAAAAGACCATCTGGCTAATACGATCATGCTAATCACTCTTCTATGAGCCACACAGCATACATTAACCTGGGGAAACACGGCCATGGCTATTCATCACAACACACAATTATCAACAGCTGCCATACAGAACACACAAACCGAAAATAGAGAAAATAAATATTATATATATCTACACAAACACACACACACACACACACACACACACACACACACACACACACACACACACACACACACACACACACACACACACACACACACACACACACACACACACACTAAACCGCAGCTTCCTTCACAATACGATAAAATCCAAGGTGCCAAAGAAATAAGCACACAGCATCCAAGTGCTCGTAAGGTTGCCAAAACGATTTTAGGTTTCATAAAAGTCTCCCATTAAGTTCTTAATTCAACTATTGCAATTGGTCAAAAAAAAAACGTTATCCCAAAGGACCCTGATGCCATGAAGAAACCCACATCTAGGTGGCGTCAGAGTCAGAATACACAACGCACTTTAATTATTTCGGTTGCTGTACCTCTTCGCTTATCAATTCCGAGGTGTGCGTACTTAGCAAAAGTGCCGTCACATTGATCAGTGTCGGAGTCGTTCCCTTTATGGCCTTGCCCATGTACTCAGCAAAACCTCATAGTAAAAAGAGTCGATGGCCAGCATATCAAGTGTGATTTACCACACACACACCGTAAAAAACAAAACAAGCAAAGGATCTTTACATTAGCAACGGTGTACTCTGTTGGCTCAGAGAAGCCATCTATAGATCGAACGGTTCTGTGAATCGCATTCTCCATGGGCCCCTCTTAATACAAGCACCGAGGGGGCTTTAGGGGAGAGTTGAGGGGGAGGGCGGCTCAAGATGTGGCCGTCGGGATTGTGAACTCTGCTACTGAACTATGGGTGACCTTTGTTCAAATTGGGGAGGGAGGAGGGGTCCTGTTGGAGGAGGAGAAGGCTCACAGCAGAGGGGTCTGGGATGATCCACTGTGATCCCTGATAGTGATGCCTCCTTGGCCGCTGCAGTAGAGCTGGTTCCACAGGCTAGTCTGTCTGGTTCACTCCTCTCCGGCGAGGCGGGGATATGAAGGGAAGAATGTGGAGCCCCGCGACTTCTGGGCTTCGCTGCATCAGTAAGCTTGTTTGGCACAATGCTTTACCGGACGGACCTGATTTCTCACAGCCAAGAACTCAATCATCTTCATCCCAGTACAAATGACCTGCCAATAACATTGAATATTTGCCCAAACTAGAAGTTTAGCTAGATACTTCTTAACGTTTAAATAGGTGAAGTTGTGTATGTAAGTGTGTGTGTACACGTGTGTGTGTGTGTGTGTGTGTGTGTGTGTGTGGTGTGTGTGTGTGTGTGTGTGTGTGTGTGTGTGTGGTGTGTGTGTGTGTGTGTGTGTGTGTGTGTGTGTGTGTGTGTGTGTGTGTGTGTGTGTGTGTGTGTGTGTGTGTTAACCGCCCACGTGTTCAGCTCACTGGTAGCAAAGCCACACAGTGACAGGTATTGTCCAGCCAATTAGCTTGCACACGGTGTACCACAGGAAGTGGGACTAGGCAGCCAGTTGTCAGAGCCTTCCCCGGGCCGAGTGTAGGCAGGAGAGAGATGACTTCTTAGGACTGCTGCTGGCACTTCAAGGTTCCTGTGTGTTTGTGTGTGTGTGTGTGTGTGTGTGTGTGTGTGTGTGTGTGTGTGTGTGTGTGTGTGTGTGTGTGTGTGTGTGTGTGTGTGTGTTGTGTGTGTGTGTGTGTGTGTGTGTTTGTCATTGTTTGTGTTTTTTCTATCTCTTCCCTTCTCTCTCTGTGGGTGGCAGCAGACAATGTTAATGCTGTCTAATATGCAGTCTGCCTCTGGACATTAGTGCTTGATAATAATACTCTAAAGGAGCAAAGGGAGGTCGAAGAATCTCCACCACTGCACTTCTCAAGGAGGATTTCTTCGACACGGCTCCTCTTGATAAAAAGGTTATTGTCCTCCACATCGCCTCTGCCGCGCACATTCCAAACATAGAATTTATAGAATTTCCTATTCCCTACTACGCCTACGGATACTACTACTCCTACTCCTGGTTCTACAACTACATGATTACTGCACTCTGATAATACACTTTATAATCCTTTAATACTTAAAACCATGGACCCCAGAGGACGTGGAGAAAACACAAAACCTGACCTTGGGGTGGATTATGAGGACCTCGGATCACATCAGAGTCTGCTCCCTGATTACCAGTGGGACCCGCTCCGGATAGGAAGGGGGGCGCGATGGAACAAGGCCCCAGAGATACCGCTGTTTACTTCACAAGGATCTCGTCTGAGGGGCCCTGACCTTGGCTCCGGTGCTGACTCAGGCCCGCTGGGATCTGATGTTTACTGGGCCCCGTCAGCACACCCACGTCAGTCAGCCCGGGAAACTAATAACGGACAGAATGAACCACAAATAGACTCCTCGCCCATCGATAGTCCCACCGCCAGCCAATCCTATTAGTCATTTTTTATTTGTTGACGTCGAGGACCATATCCTGTATCCTTCTTGACGTTTCTTTTGTAATTATCTCAGATTTGTTCTCATCACTATTCAGCCAAGATATTAATGTTTCCATTACTATTCAGATTCTACATCTTTTGTGGTGAAGAGGTCCCATAGTGTATCAGCGAGGTCCTACTTAGCAATGTTTGTCCTTGTCCATTCAGCCAGTGTATGGATAATTAATATGCATGGCTCTTCATTACTGCTGCAGTGTTAAAGGGCTTCAAGGGTCCTCATTCAGTTGAATTAGATTCAGTACGTCATTCCTCATATTCATAGTATTACTATCTCGTACTGCTGGTGCATCTGGCCAAAGGCAAAAGTTGAAATGCATACATAACAAGTGAGAAGTTATAAAAAGATCAATGAGTGACAATGTCTGAATCAATGATGAAAATACATCATACAATCAGCGATATTAAACCATTTTCTATTTTAATATATTTGATCTCAGAATTTTCAGGCTGAACTTCAGGTGCAAGGTATGTGCAAGTGTCGTGTCGGATCTTGTTGAGGGATTTTGTTGCTCTAAGTGGTGGTGAAAACACATATTCACCTGCATAAGACGATGTCAGCCATGGCGCATTTTATCTTCCTCCAGGGACATCACAATCTGATGTCCCTGTAACGGCCCGACTTTCCAGGAACAACCATGCAGGTCGGAGCAGTGGTCACACGGGATTCTGCTGAAAATCATTTAACCAATGATTTTTTTTGCCATGGTTGGGGCCAGGCGAATATTTGATCCTCAGGGAAAAACAGCGACCCAGCAGACACTCGGGTAACGGGGTTTCCTCCCATGACCCTACCGATATTTATACACTGGCAACGGCTCCCCGTCAAAAGAAAGGAATAGGTACCCTGTTGGTTTAGACACAGACGCTCTCACTGGCTCACTTCTGTCAGACACGATGACAACTGATGTTTGTTTTTGAGATTGGTACGAACGTCTCTGTTGGCAAGGCGTTCTTCTTTTTGTTTTTCTTGTCATAAAATTATTTCCAAATGCCTTATTTCAGTTGTGTTTGTGTCATTGTTAATTTGAGTACCAAGCACACCGTGTCTGACACCAAGGGCTCCAATTAGCAACTTATTCGTGGCCAGGATATTTATACTGGCCGAAGCTCAGCACTCTCCTTGGGAGAATGCCCAGCCCTGACTATATAATAATTAGATGGGGTCCCCCAGAGTACTTTATACTAAAGTTAGACCAACATGGAGAACATAATTACACTGGACTGATAAATCAGTCATCAGCTTGCTGTAACATGATTTCTTCAGCCTCAAATAGATAGACACACACACACACACACACACACACACACACACGCACGCACGCACGCACGCACACGCACGCGCACGCACGCACACACACACACACACACACACACACACACACACACACACACACACACACACAAACACACACACACACACACTAACAACACACACACACACAAACAACCACACACGCACAAACAACCACACACACACACAAACACACAACACACACCACACACACACACACACACACCCAACAACACACACCACACACACACACACAAGACATACACCCTATCAAGTCACTTTCGGGAGGAAATGGAATCTGCTGCACATTGTGCTTGGGCCAGCAGAGGTTTGCATTTCATTCAGTGACCCATTCTTCCTCCCGAGTCCACTTCCTCAGTGACACGGACAGGGCAGCCACCCCTGTCCTCCCTTGATGAGGAGAAGATAATCTGTGTCACAGGGCCCCAGCTATCCAAACAGGAAGTGCACTGGGCCGGTTCTACTAATCCGGTGGAATGTCTGGGCCGTTCCAAGGTCACTTGGTGAGGACATAGCTAAACAATTCTTTTTTTAACTTTCAGTTGATCTTGCAGGCTTATTCTCGCAAACTAAAAAATTGAATATTTTTCAGTGTTTGTGGGAAAGCAATCATTGTATTAACTGTGACTGAAGCATAACCGGCATATCTGCTCCGTAAGCAACACACAACACCAAAAAGAACTAATAAACCTAACAAATGGGGGAAAAAAAAAATATATAAAAAAAAGGAATTACTGCACACTGCATGTGCAAAGTATGATGGCTGCTTGTTAATCCGATTAGGCAGCCTCTCTCATTGGGCCGTTTCCCTGACATGCTTACCAATCATTAGGGTTGTTGAGACCCAGTCAGCCATAAGCAGGTGCAACAGTTAAGCCGGTGTGAAACAAGATGGGAGCTGGAGATGTGTTTCCAATGTTAGCAGTGTCTCCGAGGTTAGGGCCGGTAAGGCCAGCTGAGGCGGATCATAATGGGTGAATCAATGTTACGTGTAACATGATCTGCTTCTTCCAAAGGCAAAAGGGGGGGGGTGGAAAATCAATGTGTTGAGACGACCCAGCCTGTGTAAAGAGACTACTGCCATCAGGCCATATCAGGCCAATAGTTATACATTGTCTCCAATGCAAAGCGCATACGTCTTCAGCCATCCAGCTTGTAGACCCGTTTCAATATCAAATGATTTCCATTGGTTTTGTTTTACGGGAGAAAATACAAAAAAGGATTGTTGCATTGTTTTGGAAGGAGAACCAACATTTTAGCAGATACTAATCTCCACACAAATAAAAGTCCATGCCTCTGCACATTTATTTTGGTCACTACTACTAATACGTATTTTTTTAATTCAGAGCTATAGCCTGAAAGTGATAGTTTATGTCTTTCAATCATTGGATGAGAGTGGAAAGCGTAATGCTAAGATATATAAATGGGATTTTTTTTTTTATTGATCTACCTATTAAAGCTGCTGTATGTAACCCCTCTCTCTCTCTCTCTCTCTCTCTCTCTCTCTCTCTCTCTCTCTCTCTCTCTCTCTCTCTCTCTCTCTCTCTCTCTCTCTCTCCCTCTCTCTCTCTCAAACGATGAGGCCGTGGGGGTGTGAGTGTGTGACTGTCCATTTAGATAATAAACGCAATAAACAGGAAATCTAGCCCTCATTCCAAGGATGCACCAACAATCGAGGTAGGGTCAGAGGAAGGGCAGGGCTATTGCAAAAGTCCCTTCCCTTGGCGCAACTTCTGTTATTTGCCGCTGCCGTGACAGCGTGTGCGAGTCTAAGGGAAGTGAATGGCCTTGGTCGAAGGGCCGGCGTGGAGCCTTTGTTATTACTTGGCCATGCCTACCCAGCCAGCCTGGCCACCCTCTCCCCTGGACGATTGAATCTCAGTGTTTGCTTAATCGGTGGTGTCAGTGAGGGATTCCAACGGGAAACGGAGGCGATGGCTGATGGAGACTTCTTTTGCTCTCCCCTAGCGTCGGTCCACACAGAAAGGGACCCCATAAACACTGTCTTCTGATCTGCGGTCTTTCGATTATGGTTATATTGATTTCGGAAATGCCGTTCAGGATCTGAACCGATATTCAATCTCTTGCACGCTGCTTGTCCTTCTTCTCGTGCCTCTTCTCATTTGGTTCGCAGATCCAGTTATTCTACTTTTCAAACAACTTCAAAAACTTCCCCCCCCTCCCCCAAACACGCACCCACCTTGCCTCAATCACGCAGACGCTGAATGAAGATGACTGGTAAACGCTTTCGGTGATTAACGGCTTAGCACTCACCATGGTATCGTGTGGATTTCTTCTAACGGCCAGTGCTGCAATTTTTATTTTCATTCAAAGTCATTCAAATAATGTTGAATCTCTGAATTTAATACGACAGCCCTGATGTTTGAAATAAACAGGGGAAATAACCACCTCCGGGCGTAAAGACAAGATCAATAGCAGGAATTACTACAAAACTGCAACTGGCACGTCATGTAGATGTCTAAATGTCCCTAAATGTGTATCCAACAAACCCTTCTGTTTACGATGGCTATGGAGAGCTGTCGGCAGCGAGTTTGCTTCGCAAACAGCAGTTGATGTGGCAACGATAAATGTAATAAATGACTGCAGAGCAACTGAAGCCAGATCTAGGGCTGGGGACTTTAAGAAGTGATGTCTCACAGATGAAAATCCCGAATTCCAAAAACAGCAATCTCCTGTATATTCATTCAGGCTTCCCTAAAGCACTGCATCGGGCTGGATGCTCACTTTGCAGACTGCAGTCTCACGTCACTGACTGAGGCACAAGGTTTCACACTATATAATAAGATGGTTTCTAAATTGAGCCTATGCGAAACCGTTTGACACCGTCAAGCTGTTAATGTTTGCACTTGCCCTAGGATCTTTTACCATGCTCATGATGTCAGTGAGAAATAGTTTTCGATTGGACACGTTTTGCTACCGCTGTTGCATTGTATTGCTGTGTGTTGCAGTTTTTGTCTGTATATGTGTATGTAAGCGTGTGTGAGTGTGTGTATGTGTGTGTGTGTCTAGTGTGTGCATTTGAGAAAAAAACTGTTCATAATTATTTGACTCATATTCTATTTATGCATAATCTTACCACTTAATTTACACAAGTTGTCAAAATTGAGTACTAGAGATTAAAAAAAGCGATTAAGAATCAAATTCCCTAATGTTTCGTTAATGCGTGAACTCACGCAGCACCACACACAACACTCTATCCAACAGTTAACGTTGCCAAGACAACCATGTAAACATGAGCTGCATTAGAACCGAGGAGGATCGCTGTGAATGATCTCCAGCTACACTGTATATTCAAAGTCATTAACAATTTATTGATCATAAAAAATGCATTAAAAAAAACAGCCTTCATAACGTATTATTTTATTTATAACACAAGGGTCCCGATTGTCTTGCCGTTCAGACTTTAAGATTTCCTGCCCTGGATCAAAATACATGACTATATTGTGTCATAATACATGGAGTACGTTGGACCATAGTGCATGGACTATATTGACCATAATGCATGGACTACATGGACTATAATGCATTGACTACATGAACTGTGCTACATTAACTATATTGACCATAATGGAATAAAAAGGCCATAAAGAAATGTACGGACTTACATAGACCTTAATGAATCCATTTCACTATTGGTTCACCTGTAGTGCTACCCATTGACTTTCGCGGGCGATGTCTCGATGTGATGTGACGTGATGGCTCTCTCCTGCGCAGAGGATTGTGGGGCAGAATAGTCCGCAAAGCATGCTGGTTTGCGTACTGCGAAATGCGATGTGGTACAACATCCTTGTATTTTTGGCATACTGCGTTTTTTTGTAACAGGTTAAAAAAGGTAAAGGCACTCAATCAGCGAAAGTATTCCTACACGGCAACGTGGAGCACCAGGCCATGCATCATCATCATCATCATCACACACAAACCATTCAACCTCAACATCACCGCCCCGCGTCCTTCCTCTTGAGGAGCCCCGTATCAGCCACCTAGGTGGAGGGTGGCAGCCACCTGGGTTGCATGTAGCAATGGAATTGGCTACCGACTCCATGGGCAATAACGTAGGGACTTCCTAGACCCAAATGCATTGACTACCGTGTACATCAAGCCCTGTTGAACTCTCTCTTCAAAGGTCTTTTCAGCTTTCCCTTAGCATGGGCTAATATGGATGAAAGTGCAACCTCGTGGGACTAGCAGTCGCTACACGCTGCCACGCTGCCACACACACACACACACACACACACACACACACACACACACACACACACACACACACACACACACACACACACACACATGTTTTTTTTTACCACTGGGATGCTGGTGGCGTTTCCCGCCAATTTTTTTTTTCCTTTGGCGGCCCTCAGTCAAATTTTGGGTTCCTAAATTGGCCCTCAGTTGTCAAAACTTTGAGAACCCCTGCTCTACATGGACCAGGGGTTGGCCACCTATGGTCACAATTGTTTTTAACAGCACGCACGCACACACACACATTTTACGGTTCTACTGTCCACTCCCCTTCATCTGATCAGCAGACGAGCATTAGCTGATACCGCTAGCTGGCAAGTGAACTATTTTGTTCTATTACATTTAAGTTGATGATGGCGGTAGCTAAAAAAGGTAGGCTGTGTGATAGTCGCCTGTTGCAGCCTTTTTGGATGAACAAATTTATTTCACGAAAGGACGGAGCTGTGTGCGTACTTTGCTGTCAAACCGTTATCCGTCAAACTTCAAGTGTATGACGTCCTTTTGAAACAAGACACAAGAAGAATTTGGAAGACGAGGCGGATGGAGTTGAATCAATTAAGGCAGCGGCCCAGTGCGAGGAGCAAAGCAGTGTTTTTACAACCATATGTGCCGCCAAAAATCACGCTACAGAAGGCAGCTATGAAGATGCGCAGTGCATTGCTAAACAAGGGAAGCCATTCTCCGATGGAGATATTAAAGGAGGCTTTCCTCAGCGGTTCAGAGGTTTATTGAATGGATTTTCAAACAAAGTCACAATCCTCTCCAGGATTAAAGAAATGCAAACTCTTGAAAGGTGCGTCGCTGCAGGGATCTCAATAAATCGGTGAGATTGAATAGATTTTCTTTTGTGCCCTGGTAATATTAATACCTTTGAACACAGGTGAAAAGAGTTTATGTGTGTGTGTGTGTGTGTGTGTGTGTGTGTGTGTGTGTGTGTGTGTGTGTGTGTGTGTGTGTGTGTGTGTGTGTGGTGTGTGTGTGTGTGTGTGTGTGTGTGTGTGTGTGTGTGTGTGTGTGGGTGTGTGTGTGTGTGTGTGCGCAGACGATCTTCTGGCATTGTCACTCTAGACGGGGAGACGAGCCACAGCAATGGACAGCCAGTAATAAATAATAATAAATAAATAAATGCATATCATGAAAGTCATAACAGGCACAAGGGTCAGACTCATTTTGAAACATTGTTGAGGTAGCAGTGGACCACCGGTGGCCTTTCCCCTGACATAGTCCCTAATGCGCGTGGAGTACTGACCTGGAGTCTGCGGCTGGACCATGATGGCGATGTCGGGCAGGTGCAGCAGGATCAGCAGGGAGCCGGCTCCCAGCAGCAGGAGGAACCATAAGGAGCAGTACAGGGAGCAGAGCAGCTTCATCCTCCCCACGGGCAGCAGCCTCCTCCTGCGACACATGGCCCCCGGCGGCCTACGCTCCGCCCGGCTCGGCCCTGGACGGCGTGGCCAGCACCACCTGAGGCACAGAGGCACACGGCGCAGACAGGGGGGTGAGAGCCGGAGAGCGCAGGGACACACAGAGACACACAGAGAGACACAGGGACACACACAGGGACACACAGAGACACACAGAGAGAGCACAGGGACACGCACAGAGAGACACAGAGACACACACAGAGAGACACAGAGAGAGACACATAGAGAACCACACAGAGACACACACAGAGAGACACACAGAGAGACACAGACACACCAGAGAGACACAGAGACACACACAGAGACACACAGAAGAGACACATAGAGACACACACGAGAGACACAGAGACACCACAGAGACACAGTGAAATGCACAGAGAGACACAGGGAGAGACACACATAGAGAGACACACAGAGACTCGCACAGAGACACACACACAGACACACACAGAGAGACACACAGAGAGACACACAGAGACACATAGAGAGACACCAAAGAGACACACAGTCACATAGAGACACACACAGAGACACACAAAGAGAGGCACACACAGAGACACAGTGAAATGCACAGAGAGACACAGGGAGACACACATAGAGAGACACACAGAGACTCGCACAGAGACACACACAGAGACACACACAGAGACACACACAGAGAGAAACACAGAGAGACACACAGAGAGAGACACACACAGAGAGACACACACAGAGAGACCACACAGAGAGACACACACACACAGAGATACACACAGAGAGATACACACAGAGAGATACACACACAGAGAGATACACACAGAGAGATACACACAGAGAGATACACACACACACAGAGACACACACAGAGAGACACACACACACACAGACACACACAGAGACACACACAGTGCGAGGTAAGACAGACGGAGATGCATAGAGACGGCGCCGGAGTGACACAGTAAGGAGCGAGAGAGAAAAACAAATTCGAAAAGGTGATGGATGAAGTGATAGAAGTGATGGCGATGGCTGGCTGACGGATTGAATCAGTGCAGGGTCAGTATTCATTCGATATCAAATGTAAGGCCATGGTGTGCGACGAAAGGAAACAAACACGCCAACCTGTGCGGACACCTCATCAGAATAACACACACAGACAGACAACGTGGGCTTAACCGGTAAACAACCTTCACACAGGGCCCTCTCATCTCATCAGGGTTGGCCGGGCCCGGGCGCGGGGAGCCACAGAGAGGCTAACAGCACACCACACACGCCACAGCACACGCACAAGAATTACAAAGTTCCTGATGAGTAATAACAGGAGGAGCAGATGGAGAGGTGGTGGATCCTGGAGCGGAGACAGGGAGCGAGCGCGTCACACTCTGTGGTGGTGCGGCGCCCGGGCCAGAGCACAGCCGCGTCTGTGCCAAGAAGTAGGGCTAGAAATATAGGACGGCCCAATCCACCGAGGGCCGGTCAGAGGCGAGATCGCCACGGCAACAACAACATTCTTCATTTCTACTGCTTGTGACTAGATGGGGAAGGGGGGGGGCACTAACTTGGTCTATTGAAATCTTCATCGGTTTCCTTTTCCTTCCGTTGTGACGGGATTCGACTTACTCTTAAAGGAGGTGATAACATCAATTCAGACCACTAAAAATTGTATACTAGATATATCGAAGAATATACTTACACACAAATCACCCCTGCTGGGGAATGTAACGCCCCAATTAAGATGCATCGTTTTGTGCCACTCCATGCGCCATGACCCATAGCATACAGTTCAGAGCCTAATCCAAAGCAGCAACCGTCATCATTGATACCATCCTCACCTGCTCTAGGTGTTTGCAAGGAGGATTCAGTTGCACGGATGTTAGCCCACTTCCTCCCTTTCCCTTAACACAGATAAGATTCCCAAATGAATCGTAAAGAAGATTCTGCTGATGGAAATTACCTTGACGGTTCAATTTATTGTTGCAATGTGCTACCGAGCCATGATTGTAGTGTGCAGCACACCCAAGGTAAGCATTATCCACTGGATATTCACAATGAGCAGGGGAAAAAACACTGTGGGTGGTTTCCACTGAGTTGTCAACAGCAACAACAACAACCAAATGGGCCCAGTGGGCTTGTCCTTTAAAAGTTGGCTGACAGACACAAAAGGTCAGCAAAGACTCAGAATAAAGAGATGCTTGTTCCCACCTAATCAACTCAATGACAGCCTCTTCTGAAGTGATCACTTTTGGCAGCTGGTAGTCAATACTTACTGGGCAATAAGAAAGCATTGCTCTGCTCTGGCTTCTTGTGATGAAAACGCCAAATCATGTTACAACCGAAATCTGTTACACTAAAAAACGGTTATTTGTGGATAAAAGCCCCAGCTTAGTGCCTAAAATAGAGTTCAAATGTTTCTCCCGCTGCTTCTGTTCTTGCACATATCCTATTATTTGCTGAAACGGCGACCCACTTCTCCCAGAGAGTCTCGCTTGAAATTAGCTGAAGGGAGGTCTTTGTGTCTGGACGGAAACCAAGCTCCTTCTGCGAGACATCAGACACCCTGAGATTGCAAATCTCACCTCCAATAGCTGTCATCCACGACAGGACTTAAGATCACCCTCAGCAGACATCCTCCATTTGGGATCAGTCACACACACCCACACACACCACGCATGCACGCACGCCCGCGTGCGAGCACACACACGCACACGCACGCATACACACGGACCAGCTCAGAGAACAGACCTGGGAGGTGAACAACCCTGGCTTGCAAATCCTGCATCCTTTACACACAGGGGTCTATCTCTCAATGTATGTGAGTATAAGTGCATATATATATATATATATCCCCTGGGAAGTTTCTGTGCATTGTCTTTACTTATCTCTGCATGTCTGTAGTGTGTGTGGACGCATGCATACGTGCATGTGTGTTGACTGTTTATATTTCCTGTAGTGGAGGATTGATGACTGATCTGGTGGGCTCCTTTGTTCCTCCAGAGAGCAGGCAGAACATCTGCTCCTCTGGATTCCTGTCAAAATGTTCACTACCAGAAGGTGTATAGGCACACATAAACACACACACACACACACACACACACACACACACACACACACACACACACACACACACACACACCACACCACACACACACACACACACACACACACACACACACACACACACACACACACACATAAGCATTCAATACATTTCTAATTTTATCCTGGCACTGCAGCAACATTCCCAAGAGAGAGAATGCATCATCAATAAGGCACCGGGTTACTAACTGCTTTTCAGACACCTTTAAACTCAACACACCCCGACCTCTCCCTCTGGCCAGAGCTTCTTTGACGGACTGACTCTAAAAACTCCATTTTGGATACCAGTTGGGCATTTTGTCTTAGCATTGGCCTTACACTTTCTAGTGTACAGTGTTCATCCAGGTATCACAATCTAAAGTAATAGGCCTCCTGAGACCCCGAGGGGGGGGAGTTCAGGACAGACAAGGGGCTCTGTAGTCTGCCGAATAAGAAAGCTAAGCAATGGACCAGCCCAAGGAATGTTTAGCAATCTATGGAGCAATCTGTCCGAGCTTCTATCCGAAATCCGACGAATAACGATGGGAAAGATTAACAGAAATCGGCAGGGAAGACTTTACTCAGGAGAGAATATCGTTATGACAGTTATTTAATCTGATTGGCTGGTGTTGTTGACACAACGTTAGGCAGTGCCCATATTTGGAAATTGCTCTGCCTAGGCCAGACATTCCAAGGCCTGATATTCATTAGGAAACAAAAACTTGAGTGAACGGTTTCACAATGATTTATAGCCAATAGAAACAATAGTAAGAAGAGGATTTCTACACTGCTTGTTCTTAGTTTGGCCTTAAGGCGTCTTTACAAATTGCACTTGCAAATTGCATAGCTATTCAATTGTTTGCATACCACAGAACAATCTCAGCAGAAGTCCAAAATATGACTGGCATAAGCCGCGTTTGAGATAACTAGCAGGGTTTAAACTCTAGAGCAAATATTCCCAGATTCCAATATCCACACAGAAATCAGATGGCGTCACACAACCAAATATCTCATCCTACTTCTGGCCGAGACGCACGGCTGACCTTTAACCTCAATGCGATTACGTTACGCCAAGCCCAGGTAAGAGACGTTTCGATTGGCGGCGATGAAGATAGTGCACATAGTGGGGAGCTCCCGCGGCGTCTAGATCATCATGACAGATGAAGACGTCAGACATCAATAGCCGTCTACACAGCTCCCCCCCCGTAGACCCGCCGTTCTCCCCCGCCCGCTCGTTCTGTCTGGTAACTAACAGACACAAACACGCCGCCGTCAGGACGCACCATCAATCACGGGCTGCATCCACAAATGCCAGCTCCCCGAGGTCTCTCATCAACACTCTGAAATGGGAAACGATTGGTTGCATTGAACTGCTGCGAGTGCACTGCGCTGTATCAATATTGTGACTGCACTGAAGTCACTTCACGGCGGTTCGGGGGGTATGGAGGGGGTTCAAGCTGGTAAAGCGGCATTTAAAGTTAGCTTCGTAAAAAAAAGAAATTGGAGCCGGAAAGTTGGAAGACCCGTAAAAAATCCATTAAAGAATGGCAGCTCATCGCTACAGCAGCCGCCCCGCATGCAGACGGGTGCTGCCAGAGGTCCCCTTTGAGGAATACAAACAAATGGAGAGGATTGGGGTGCAGTCGTGTTGCATTCTTCGTCCAGGCCTACTCTGTTTTTGACAATTACCTGAATCTGTAGTCTATAAAAGGTCCAAAGTAATATAAACAAACTATTTTCAAGCAACATGGTCACTCCCTCATCCGCCTGCGGCTGCCAAGTTTCCCTTTAAAGCTGACCCCTCTCATGGGTCAAGGACACACTGTTGTGACCCACCTGAACTGTAGCGACAGCAGTCTGCCACTTAATCCTTGGTTTCCAGGCAACTGCTTTAATAAACCAAACACACATGAAGGTTTTTTTTAATACATGCTTTCCCATACATACGATTATGGTTTCATCAGGGAATGAGAGACTAATCTACTTAACATACAATGAGGGGATAGGGGCCCTTTATTGTAGTAGAGGAGGTGGCTTATCAATTCATCGGATTTACAGATTATAGGCCTATTGCTGATTATATTTCTGTGACTTTTTCATTTGGTCCTTGTTCTCATCGAGCAGATCTAGCATATATTTCAAGAGTATTATTCCGTTAAAGATTAGAAGCAGGCGAGTGTTTGTGTGTGTGGAGGAGGGGGGGGGGGGGGGGGGGGGTGCTGATGCACGATTGGGGAGGACAGTTACATCTGATGCAGTTACAATGCAATGCAACTCAATAATAATCAGTGTTAGTTTTTCACACTATGCTAAAAGTAAAAGAGAAATTAATTTGATATTGTTAGGGTGAATAGAGTAATGAATGTGCAATTATTACCCAATAGCAAGTGCAGGCATCTCAGAAAGTAAACAAGTGTAGTGGCTGCTATAAAAAAATGAGTATGGCCATTGGCCAACACAAGTGCGAGTCACAGTAGGCCTAATAACCACCAATTTGTCCCATTGTTTCTGTCAGAACAAAGTTTCCTCTTAAAACATGCCTCCTCTACCCCGAACACATGGCTGGTAATGGCCGGTCTATCATTTATTTATGCTGGATTAGATAATTGGATGTTCGTTGTTTTTTTAGGTCTGTGACTGCCACGGATTCTGGAATTCTTCATCAGCGTTGGATTCAGTGGCAAAGCTAGTCCTTTTTTGGGTGGGCTCAAGCCCCCCCAAAAACTTGCCTTAGCCCACCCTATCGTTTCGTCCTCAAAACTAATATTCTACCGTTTTTATTACGCAAGCAATGAGAGGATGGATGCTTTATACTGAACAGGCTCAAAGGGCTAGTGAAATCGAGCGCAACCTTCCTGCAGCAATCTCTTACCTCTAAGCGTGCACCTAACATAGTTTCTGCTGTTTCGTCTGTCAAAGAGGGACAGTCTTTATCAGAAAATCCATGACCAGTTATACATGACATGATGATACAGGTAATAATTCATTTTTTAAAACCCTGACATTTTCTGTCAGATGTCTATAAATGACAGTTGACCACAAGGAGATTCTATCTATGCCTCTTCTTGAATTGCTTCATGTTTTAGTCGCAGAGGCTTGTAATGGTGCGTAGCATGATAAGCATGATAAGGCGCAAAGAGCAGAAAAAGTAGACAAGGGAGCTCATTTTCAGTTGAAAAAAAACGCTGGCATTACTTTATCAGCTGAGGGCGTTTTCATTGCAAACAACGTGAGCTAATCAACAAACAACATGTTCGAAACAGTCTTAAATAGACGATGAACATATATATTTTTTGTGAAAGGGAATAAGCTGATGAAGCTGACAAGTGACCAATGTTTACTGCATACAAATATTTTTGAATTAAATGCAAACCCCAGTGAATCATTTGCTCTCGTTTCTCTGTTTTGTCTTGTTTAAATGTTAAAAAAAAATGTTAATAAACTGAACTTGGAAATTGTTTTAATTTGTTGCAGATGTTATCTCAGCTCATTTTATTAATCTATTTGGATAATAAGGTGATTGTATGCAATCACCTAACCGTGTGCCAATCGGAATGTAAATGTCTCTCGCCGGCGTTGGTCCCAGGAAACATACGCGGAAAGTTCCAAGTTCCTACCAAACATTTGTTCCTTCAACACGGTGCGCAAAGGAATAATTGCGGCTGTTGCAGGGCATCGTATGTCAGTCTCACGGAAATATGTGACACTGTCACCTGTCACGTCATTGAATGTATTCATTCGTGATCTGGGTCACGTAATTTCAATTTCTTCGTGCCAAAAGCACAAGTTTCTAACAATATGACAACTTTGGCCACCCGTTTCTACTTTCACCTTTGATTCTGAGAAATTGTGACAATTCACGGATATATTTAATGCAGTCCGCTGCTCTGTAGGCAGACCGCGAGTGTTTGTGTGTGTGTGTGTGTGTGTGGGGGGATGGGGGGGTGACGCACATTGGGAGGACAGTTACATCTGATGCAGTTGCAAGGCAATGCAACTCAATAAATCAGCGTTTATTGTCGGACCAACGTTAATGTTTCACACTATACTAAAAGTAAAAGAGAAATTAATGTGATATGGTTAGGGGTGAAAAGAGTAATGAATGTGCAATTATTTCCCATTAGCAAGTGCAGGCATACCGCCTTCCCTAAACGTTGTTATTATAAGCCACTTTAAACCTTATCGTCTTCATAGCAAGTTAAAGTGGGTGAAATCGAACAGTTGTTTAATTTATTAGTTTACTTTGATTTGATTTTGAAGACTACAATACAAGACCACATGACATTCCTAACAGACTTGTAGAGGGATGGGGCACGACCTCTAATTCGATGCGACATGGTTAACTGTTTTTTCCAGACAAAATACAACACAAAGGTTTATTGTAATAAGAATAATAAGAGATTTTTTAACTGGAAACTACAGGATTAATAAAAGACATCAACATATCTTGATGATAATTCAGCGTTTATCCACTGTTCTCCTCCAAGGCAAATACTAAGATCCACTCTTCCTTTTTGTATTTCATGGAGGAAGTAAGGAGCATTCCTAACCAAGAATCCAGTTACTGTGTCCCACCCTCGATTCACCGGTTTCCTAAAGATCACTGGCTCTCATGCTGAAAAGGATGGCCATGGCATTACGTTGCCATCATTCCTTTTTCCCCCACCAAAACCATTTTGGTCTACACTACTGGAACGCTATGATAGTTTGATAAAGAGTGTCCATTATAATCGGTTTGGTCTATACATCCTGCCAGTTTAAGCTTGGCGTGATCAAAGGGAAAGCCTGATTCTCCCTTTTCAGCTTGAAAGCCCACTGAGGTGTATCTGCAACTGGGCTAATACTGCTGTAATCGGTAAGAGGTGTGGGCCAGATTATTCCTCTGTGAGTTCTAAGAGGCTGAGCACCACCTTGCAAGTGGCTTGAAACCTCTTCGTGGAGGCCTACGGGTCCCTCTTCCCTGTGTTCTTACTCCAGCGTGCTTAGTGAGGCACGGTGCTCATAGCTCGGTAATATCAATAATGTTTTATTAGTATTGTAATAAACACACGCAACAAATCAGCCCGCTTTGACATGATCCTTCAGTGAACACACCATTTCCGCAATTAGCTGAGATCAATGACAATTAGCCTTTGTCCGTGGCCCTAAGAGAATAACTGAATGGTTA
>NC_079420.1:19134353-19135675 GCF_026213295.1 Gadus chalcogrammus
TTCTTCAGACCAAGCTGAACAAAGGTATCAAACAGCTTTCTCAAATTCAAAACCGTTTGGCCGTGACAGCCAATCAAACTTGACGGCGCTCATTAATGGGTAGACACTGCACTCGTGTGGCGACATGCGGTACTTAATGCATAATGCAACAATGACTCTATTAACCATTCCGCCCGCTTACGATATAAACTGCAATACCCACTGGATTAGATGCTTCACGAACCACCTCCAGAACGGATACTTGTTTACATTGTGTCTCTTTTAGAGATATTGTTCCGAATACCCCTATGTATTTGTGACATTTGTTCTGTCAGGCAGGCTGTATTGCGCCCATACCTCTAGGTGGGGTCATTTTCCCACATAATGCTCATCCCACCGGCTGTCGGTATTGCCGATTTCCGAGACGGTCGTCATGTAGCCCCCTGGCCAATTGCGTCCATCAGGCAGAATTAGCCTACCGAGTCCGATTATGCTTGACACCCACATTGCTGCTCGCAGCTATATATTATTATTATTATGCTGCCATTGGAGTCAATGGCAGCCCATAGAACCGCTTGGCGAAAAGTTGTGAAATTTGGCACACTTGTTCAGGACTGCCCCATTAGCCCATTAAGCCAATCTCAGGTCGCTAGCCCAACAGCTCTAGCGCCACCAACAGGTCAAAGTTGGGCATGCATTCATGTTCATAACTTTCGACCTATTCGACCAATTTCACAAACCAGGTATCATTGGATTCCTTGAACCAAGCCCAGTTCAACACACCCTATGACGTCATTGCGCCATGACGTATATGTCCGCCATCTTGGTTTATGTCAAAAACCTTCAAAATGCTACTTCTATCACAAATCTTGTCCAATCATCTCGAAACTTGGCACACATGATCTTCTGGCCATGCTTGAGACAAAACATCGAATAGATTTGTCAAATTCAAAACCGTTTGCCCGCTAAAGCCAATCAAATTTAGCCGGCCAAGTCGCCAAACCGGAAGTAAGCCCATATCTCAGCATCCCTTTGACATATCATAACCAGACTTGGTATATAGACCCATGGCCTCATAAAGGTGACACTGATTTAATTTGGTGACCTTTGACCTGTAGGGGGCGCTGTTATTAATGTCCATGTGTTTTGACCTCTTTCTCTTCACATGAGTACATTTACAACTTATTTTCAATGTCTGGTGATACTATCAGACCTCCCCGTATAGCTAGTATATTATAACTTGCACAAATATCCGCGACAGCCAATGATATTCAACCGCGAAGCCGCCAAACTGGAAAAACGCCAATATCTCAGTATCCCTTGGACAAATCATAACCAAACTT
>NC_079420.1:19135775-19208275 GCF_026213295.1 Gadus chalcogrammus
TCGACCGTCAAGGTGCTGGCAGAAACTTGGCTGTGAGTTCGTTGGTCTGGAGATAAAGAAGATCATTAGAAACAGTGTATCGAGAATTAAAGATATAATCGGAAAGAGGAGCCTCCTTTTGTAAAAACTAAGCATATTTGAAAGAAAAATAAATAATACCCCAAGGAATCAAAAGTCAAGACATACTGAATCAAAGAAAATCCTTTAACAAGTGATTGTGCACGGGCAACATGCAACCACCGGGTTTCAAGCATGACATGGTGCAGCCAGCCCACCTTGGTGAAGAACCAGGCCTCCAGCGCCTTGTGGTTCTTCTCTGTCACTCCCTCGTAGTGACTCCTAATCTCGGCCATGGCGACGGACAGGTCCGCCTGTGGTGCAGCATCCACCTCCACGTTCACCTGACCTCCCAACTGGGATCGAATAACCAGTAGCTCCTGGAAAAGCACAAACACACACAATCACACACACATCAACAAAAACAAGAACCAAAAGCTTGATTTCACTGTTAACTGACAATATGGCCCGCTCCACAATCATGTTAGGGTGTCTCTTTCGGTGTTGTTTTGCCTTACCTCCTCGTGTGTCTGCTTCATCTTGAAGAGCTCAAGTGTAAGCCCCTCAATGTCCTCCTGCAGGCTGCTCCTGTCTCTGGTCAGCTCAACCATAACCCCTTTGAGATTAGTAATGTCTGCCTCCACCATCTGATGCATAGCCAGCTCATTCTCATACCTGGACAATGAAATTAAAGCTGCTTAATGCGGATGTACACACTTTTGCTGATGATCAATGCAAGACACATATAGTCAATGATATACTGTATCTGTGTTTGAATGTCAGTTAGGTCATCAGCCCCAGCATGTGTTTTAGGACTTTATGTTGCATCATGTAAGAAGTCATGGAATAAACACAAGGTGAACTCACTTCATTTTGAAGTCATCTGCTGCAAGTTTGGCATTGTCAATAGATAGGAAGATACTAGAGTTTCCACGGGCGGCCAAGTTAATCTGAAAGAAGGGTTGAATAGAATGGAAAGTAGAGTCTTATTATTCAATGTTCAACAAAATATACACCTTATTTAGATGGTAACTCCCATGTTCAAGTCAGTAAAGCAAAAAAACGTATCAACGCTTACCTGGTACTGAATGTCTTTGATTGTTGCCTGGAAGCCAACCAAGTCGTGGGCCTCTGGCAACATCTTGGTCTCCATGAACCTCATGATTCAGCTCCAGCTCGCGGTTGGCCTTCTCGAGGATGCTCACCTTCTCCAGGTAGCTGGCCAGACGGTTGTTCAGGTTCTGCATGGTGGCCTTCTCGCTGATGGACTGGTTCATGGAGCCGGCCTGGTTGAACCCTGAGCCTTGACTGATGCGGACACCGAAGCCCCCTGCGCCGCCATACACACTGCCGCCACCGGCCCCGGAGGCCTGGGCACCAGACATGTCAGACGAGGAGGACATCATCCTGGAGCTCCTGATGGCTGAGCCAGAAGAGTAACCGCTGCGGCTAGAGAAGGAGGCCATTGAGTCAGTGGTTGTTTCTGAGCGGCTGCTGTGGTTGTGTTGTTGCTCTGCTGGTCAGGGGCTTGAATGAGCTGCTGAAGAGGCAGCCTCTTATATGGGCCTTCTGAAGGGCCGATAGGTTTGTGATTTTCACAATAGTTGTTTGACCTAAAATGCTGCCCAGGGCAAGGAATGTGCCCTGGCCAGGGAAAGTGCCTCTGAAACCCCCCCCCCCCACACACCTGGCAGCATTGTTTTAACTAGTCTGGTCACTCTAAGGGGCTGTGCCCTTTTAGTCCCTTACAGCTTGAGGCCATCCAAGCACACCTTCAACATTCTGCTTAATTGAACATCCGATTACTAGCGTGCCTTTTACAGTAAAATAATGACGATGGTTTATGTTATAAATGTTAATTATTGGATGTTTAACATATCAGCAAGCTAATAGACTTGATTTAGAAATTATGGAGTTTCAACAATCGATCAAGGCCCACCAAGTTCGGGGTCCCCGAGCTCGCATGCGTGAGAACGACACAGATTGACGAGACATTCAAATATTTGAGTAATCTGGCATGAAACAGAGAATACAAAGACAGCATGCATTTACCATTTTCACTGTATTTAATAGTTTTATTGTACACTTGCTCACTAAGCCTCTGCACCACTCAAAGTCAGTGCATGAACAGCGAGTCAGCTACTCAGCGACTAGTGGGTCTGGGAGGAGTCGACTCGAGAACGAACGAGACAAACGAGATGAACGAGAGAGAATAATCAGGTCGGTTCGCTCTTGATAAAGATTTGTTCATTCGAACTGATTCGGTCACAAATGACCCATCACTAGTAGTATATATATGTATATACATCTACATATATATATATATATATATATATATATATATATATATATTTACGTAGATATATACATGATCACTGGGCACCTTCTCTTTGTTTGAATTTGCATTTATACACTTTAATAAACTGTGAAGTACTGGTACTTCGCCACATTCTAATTTACACTTTACACGTTATAATTTATATTGTTTACACCGTCTGTTTTTGAATACCCTGTTTGTTCTGTTTGCCTTTACTTTAGCATTTACTTTAGCTTCTATTTTTGTTTATCATTAGTACCTTGTATTTTTATTGTATTGTATTTTATCCTGGATTTTCCACTACTGCTGGGCTGTTGTAACTAAGGAATATCCCCTCCAAGGGATTAATAAAGTTGTTTTCTATCTATGTATTATCTATCTATCTTTCTAAAACAAATAGTTTTGGTGTCAATAACATGGCTGACATCTTACAACATAAGATGTCCAGGTACGGACCAGGTACGGGATGTAGTTGGTATTGGTTGGTTTAAATTGGTTTATTCTTTTACTTCAACTCCCTTAATGGCAGACTGCATTCATGTTTTTCATTCAAGAATAAACCGTTCAGTTTCCTTCAGTGTTCATCAGGAATGCTATGTGCTACGTATGCATCCCTGAGGTGCCCCCCCCGACCCGCCCATTGCTTCTGCTTAGGCCTACAGTGCATCGCTTGGAGCGGTAGGCCAGTTGGACTTCATTCCATTCTTCTTGAACATCTAGGCCCATATGTCATCATAGTATCTGAGTAACCAACATAATTGTAATACCTCTTTATCCCTCCTTTTCTTTATTAAACAATCCTTGGCGTTGTATCAGAGGATACTGGAAAAAAATTAATTGAAAACATGTAGGCTACTAGGAACATTTGGAACTAGATTAATTTGTATTTCTTTACAAATATTGGGTTGCTTTGAAATTGAGAAATGGATAAAAATTACCGCTTTCCTGGACCAAATGCTCTCCCAAAAGGGATTTGGAAGTGTACCATTGTCTTGTTTGTTTAGATCTGGTATGAGTTCCTTGTGTTTCACGGTTTATATCTGCCGGGGACATGGTCAGGAGCAGGCGTTGTTGCCAATTCAGTGGTCTGTCCACTGGCCATGGTCGCTCAGACCGACCCCTGGTTACTACCACTAAGGGGCGCCCAAGCCTATGTTTCTATCTATGCTAAGCCTATATCTTTCCAGTTAGCGAATGGTCTGTGGAAGTGGGTATTTGTGGTCCTTAGCGACCTCCTCCATCTCTGGCCTTGTTGGCAACGCTGTTAGCAGAAAGAAATGTCAGAGATCATAATCCCTTGTCTATTAAATATACTCTTTTATTGATTATGCCTGTTATATCTTATATCTGTCCGTCCATGTGTTTATATATCCATCTATCTATCTTTATATCTGTCTGTCTGTCTGTCTGTCTGTCTGTCTGTCTGCCAGTCTGTCTGACCCTTGGTCTGTCTGTCTGTCTGTCTGTCTGTCTGTCTGTCTGTCTGTCTGTCTGTCTGTCTGTCTGTCTGTCTGTCTGTCTGTCTGTCTGTCTGTTAGCCAAATATGTAGCAATTTAATTGAACTTTTTCTAAAGATTAACCGGTGCTCCATATGGTTCTTGTGGTCTGGTCAGTTGCTCATTGGTCAGTAGTGTTGTCTGTTAAGTTGTCCTTCTGGTACGGACCAGTTAAGTGGTCCGTCTCATGGTTGAGGAAGGGGTCTTGAGGTGCTTTTGAGAAACCTTGTGCATGCATTGTATTATTTTTCTTTGTTGATCTGAGAAACAGTTATTGAACATGCAGGAACTCAACCGCCATGCTTCCCTGGTTTCCTTTCTGGGTTTAACCCATTCAAATGATGAAACTATTTTAAATCCCCACCCACACCCTGCAGCTCCGCCTGCCACTCCCCCCTGTCCCCTCCTTGGACGCGTCAGGGTTCTCATGATACAATACAAATTGTATAGGATATTTCAAACATAGTAATATTGGACTTGGTAGGGCGATCAGAACTGTTAACTTTGAGCTCTTCTTACGTAATGTACAAAATGCTTGATAAAAGGCACAACTTTCACGTATTCATTCTCACTAATCCATTTAAGACCTCACCTCATCACACTACCTATCACTCCTCCACCTGTCACTCCTCAACTTTTCACTCCTCCAACTGTCTTCTCCTCCACCTGCAACTCGTCCCAACATCACACTCCTTCCTCAGCTGCCTCTTCCCGGTTTGTAACAGCATTCTCGTGCGAGTGTATCCGCGGATGCATCATACATTTATTTTTTGATTATCACTTAATAGGGTCCTTTTTTATGTGGTGTTTAAATATGTGTACTGTTTGTCGAATTGTCTATTTAAAAAAAAATTCTAGCATAGCCCTCGACGTTTTCACTTTCTTACCGTATATCACCCTATATATGCGCAAGTGCATTCAACTGCCGTATATTACATGCATTATTTCTATGCACAAATGAATGCTCCGACTCATTTGTTAATTTGAACGAGATGCGAGGGTCAAAATTCGGAAAAGATCCAGACGTTGCATCACTTGTGCCAAAACCCCTGGTTCATACGCCAATCATGGAGATAACCTTAATGCGAACACCTTGGTTTGAAGCAATAACAATCATGAACTAATATGAGTTCTAAACATCAATAAAGGTTATGTATCTACAGACCGTTGGAGTGGCTTGAGTAGGTATAATGCACATTAAATATCAAACTTTAAAAAAGAAGAGATACTTATGCCATTATCCACACTGAGACGTCACCTCCTTCCTTTTCCCCAGCAAAACCGGAACCATTTTAGCATATTTGAAATTACACAACAGGCGGTTTTATGCAACAGAATCGGGGAGTACACATTTTGTTGTAAAATGGTTAATTTTAACATATTCTTACAAATATTGGCATTCAAAGCGATTTATGTGTGTGGAAATCCAACACATAGTCCCTTGAAATTATTGTTTTACCCATGCATTTTTCTGTGCTCCCTTGTTTCAAATCCATCAACAAGTAAAAATATGGCCATTCAGAATAGAGGAATTATCATTCCAAGAACACATAGGAAAAAACGTGTCAGGACTCAAATGTCGGTTCCACAGAAATAGTTTTATTTCCAAAATTCTGTGAACGGTACGTAGTTTATTGAATGTTACTTTTTGTGCTGAGAGGATATTTGATAGATCTACTTCTCCTTAGTAATCAGGTTTGGAGCAGGGCTGGGGAACAAAGAGCATAAAGTAAAAGATATATTCAGGAAAGCATCAACTTTATTTAATCTTCAAAGACAGAGATTAAACATAATGTAAATGCGGGGGACACAGTCAATCCCACTTTGCCAGTCAAGGGTAATCATATAATACTAAAAGTAGTGGTAGGAATTATCCAACTACAAAAGGAGACACGTCCTTACAGCTCTCCGTCCATCAGCCTCCTGTACTCAGCGATCTCCAGCTCCAGCCTGGTCTTGATATCCAGCAGCATCTGGTACTGTTGTCCCTGCGTAGCCAGGCCGGCCCTCAGGTCTCCCAGCTGTTCCTCCAGAGCCGTCACCTGTCTCTGGTATCCTGCCAGCATGTTGCCATACCTGCCCTGTGTATCTCTCAGGGTGCCTTCCAGAGATGCTTTCTGTAGAACACAACCAAGGAGAAAGTGTATTGATGACAAATTCCACTGGCCTCATGATTCACAGAGGAATCAGGGAGAATTGAGACTGACTCAAATAAAAAATGGAACTTGGGTACCCACCATGCTTAATTGGGACTGGAGCTCAATCTCCAGGCTCTGTAGGGTGCGTTTGACCTCGGTGATCTCAGAACGGGAGCTTTGGAGTGTTTCAGTGCTGACAGAAACTTCCTTGTTCAGCTCCTCTGACTGAAAACGAAAACCACAAAGAATAAATACAAAATCATATCCATTTCATATTGGATTCAGTATTAGGCAAGGGAAGGTAGGTCTACCTTGGCTTGGAACCAGACTTCCAGTGCCTTGCGGTTCTTGGTGGCAACGGCCTCATAGTGTTCCCTCATTGTTGCCAGGGTGACAGACATATCCTCCTGTGGTGCGGCGTCCACTTCCACGTTCACCTGACCTCCAATACTGGAGCGCGCAAGCAGCAGTTCCTTTACAAAGAAAGGGCAACTTGGGTCAAAAGTCTCATCCATTTCTAGCCATATTAGTGGTCCTGATACAAGAAATCGTTGTGTCATAGTGATGCAATGATGTTATTTTGGTAATTTGACCAAAAAAAGAGATATTGATATTATATTTCGCTCTGCAATGCATGTTGAAACCCCCTTACTTCTTCGTGGTTGCTCTTGATTTGAATAAGCTCCTCCCTCAGCCCTTCGACCTGCATCTCTAGGTCAGCTCTGCCCATGGTCAGCTCGTCATAGAGCCTCTTGAGTCCGGAAATGTCCGCCTCCACACTTTGGCGCATGTTGAGCTCATTGTCATACCTGCAATAAAAACCACAATACAACAGTTTTGTACTTTTGTACAACGTGGCGTTCTGTAACGTGGCAAGGATGGCATGCTTTAATGTTATAGACTCTCAAAATCTTGTGGAAACTGTGACACAACTAAAGCCATCCACCTGTTGCCTTGATACTTTACCTACCAACCTCTTTAAGAATGTTTTCAACTGCCTAGCAGTAGACATATTGCAGATAGTTAACAACTCTCTCCAGTCAGGCAATTTCCCAAAAGCTTTGAAAACTGCAGTTATTAAACCCCTTTTAAAAAAGCCTAGAGCCTAGATCCCTATATTATTAACAACTACAGACCAATATCAAATCTACCCTTCAAAAGTAAAATCATTGAGAAAGTTGTCCTCCAGCAACTTAATCACTTCCTGGCATCAACTGGTTGCTTTGACTCCTTCCAATCAGGATTTCGACCCCTGCACAGCACTGAGACCGCCCTTATTGAAGTTGTAAACGACATCCGTCTTAACACAGACTCTGGCAAAACCTCAATACTAATGCTACTTGACCTCAGTGCTGCATTCGAGACTGTAGACTAACATTACTTCTGGACAGGTTAGAAAACTGGGTGGGGCTTTCAGGCACAGTCTTAAATTGGTTCAGATCCTACCTACAAAATAGGAACTACTTTGTTTCCATTGGCGACTTTGTATCAGAATCAACCAACGTGACATGTGGAGTCCCACAAGGTTCGATCTTAGGACCCTCTTTATTTTACATCTACATGCTCCCACTAGGGCAAATCATGCAAAATAACGATATTGACCATCATTGCATCATTGCTATGCTGATGACACGCAAATCTATGTATCGCTATCACCAAATGACTATCGGCCCATAGATCTGCTGTGCCAGTGCATTGAGCAAGTGAAAGAATGGATGTGCCGAAATTTCCTTCAACTAAATGAGGACAAAACAGAGGTAATTGTATTTGGTTCTAAAACGGAAAGGCTTAAAGTAACCCAACACCTTCACTCGCTGTCCCTGAAAACCTCAATCAAAGCCGGAAATCTAGGGGTTATCATGGATTCAGATTTACATTTCGACAGTCACATCAAATCAGTTACAAAATCGGCATATTATCACCAAGTACACCAAGTGTAGCAAGACTTAGAGGGCTCATGTCCACCGAAGACTTACAAAAACTTGTACATGCTTTTATCACTAGTAAGTCTCCTTACAGGTCTCCCAAAACAAACCCTGAGGAAGCTTCAGCTTGTTCAGAATGCTGCTGCTAGAGTTCTAACAAAGACCAAAAAAATTGAACATATTACACCAATTCCGAAATCTTTACATTGGCTTCCTGTAGGTCAGAGAATTGATTTTAAAATCATGTTGCTAACCTATAAATCCCTACATGGTTTAGGCCCAAAATATTTAACTGATATGCTTCCACTACATAAGCCTTCTAGACCACTAAGATCCTCTCAGACCAATCTGTTAATTATCCCCAGAGTAAACACGAAACATAGGAAAGCAGGATTTAGTTACTATGCAACAAATAGCTGGAATAAACTCCCAGAGGATTTAAGACTTGCCCCAACTCTGAGCACCTTTAAAACAAGACTGAAGACTTTATGTTAGCTTTAGCTTTCTGCTAAATCTTAAATACATTGCACTTTCTAATAAGCTTTTTTAACTTCGCCTTTATTTTCTATTTTAATACTAAAATGCCTTTTTAACTTTCTATTTTACCCATTTCTTTGCATATGTTTTATTATTTTATTTTATTGTATGACAATGTTTATATGTGAAGCACTTTGAGTCTGCCTTGTGTATGAAAAGTGCTATATAAATAAAGTTGCCTTGCCTTGCCTACTTCTGTGAAACATTGGATTAAACTAAATATATACTTCAATGTTATATTATTATTATAATTTCAATAAACATCCAGTGTTGCTTCTCTGGTGTACTGACTTAACCCTGAAGTCATCTGAGGCAAGCGTAGCATTGTCAATAGCCAGAAGGACTGCTCCTCTTGAGCGGGTTGCATCAATAATCTGAAATGAGAAACAACATTCATTCGTTAAATATTTGATAAATAACTATTTTTAAATCGCTCAAATATTTATTTAACATTTATGTAAAGTTAGGTCAAGTTTGCACTGTTTTCTGTTCTGTCAAACTAGTTCAGTTTTCAGGGCATACTTTTGGGCGTGGCTATACACACAGAACACAGAGCTGTGCTTGGCCTGGTTCCTCTAAGCAAACAGGCCCAATATCAAATGTCTCACCTGGTCTTTCTTGTTATAGAACAGGTCTTTGTTTGTGTTAATCTATCAAACATGCTTTGTTAACATGGACTCATTGTCCTACTGTTCCACAAAGACATCGCCATTCATTGATACACAGACATTGGATTGCCCATCAGAGTTAATAAACTCACACTGTATGATAAATGTATGTTCTCATGATGTCAGGCTTGAAGTGGTCTCACCTGCTCCTGAAGGAGCCTGATGGTGGCCTTGTGGGCGGTGCAGTCGTGAGTCTCCACCAAGGTCTTGTTCAACAAGAACTGGTGGATCTTCGCCTCCAGATCGGCGTTGGCCCTCTCCAGGGTGCGCACCTTCTCCAGGTAGCTGCCCAGGCGGTCGTTCAGGTTCTGCATGGTGGCCTTCTTAGATTCGTTGATGTCCACGGCGTCCGACAGCTGGAAGCTTGATCCACCAGATGCAAAGCCAGAGCCGGCCCCGGCGGCCCCGAAGGACCTGGAGGCGTTGGTGCTGGAGATGCGGACCCCGCTGCCTCCAGCGCCACCGTACACGCTTCCGGCCCGCATGGAGCCCAGGCGGCTGCCGCCGGATCCACCATAGGAACGAGAGAAGGAGGAAGTCATGGCTGCTGTGTGAGGGTCTGTCTGCTCTGAGAGGAGAAGGGAACTGGTGTCAAGCGGTTGGACCTCCCTCCTTTTGTATGCAACCAAAACATAAGGAAGGGCTTCAGGAACAGCCCAGCCCCCATTCCCTGCAGGCAAATTATTAGGGAAATGAAGACACACACAGGCCCTGACACACAGCCAGACCCAAACACACACACAGTCTTTCACACTTCTGGACTTAACGTCCATCCCCAAGAGATGGGGCATGGTGGGCATGATATATTGGACAATATATCAGAGGTGGAATGTTAAGTTTTTCCCAGAAACATCAGACAAATATGCAGTGTTTTTTATGAAACAAGACCGCTTTGACGCCTTTTAAAATATGTGGTCTAGTAAAGCACAGGTTTAGTGTTCTAATGGCAACAGAATCCTCTTGCATTCATTCATTCATTCTAAAAAAAACGTATTGGGCATTCTTGGGCCCATTACCACGCCCCAAAGGTCGGAGTAAATTGGAATTTGAATTACAGGCGTTGCCAAGCAACGTGGCCATAGCGTCTTCATAGGGTCAACGTCTTTCCTAGGTGTAAATTAACACTTTTTAACCTACACCCTCCAGACAATCAGAATCGAGTATTCACCCAGACCATGGTAGAAATGGAGATAATGCAATGATTAGCATTCCATACTGCTTGCCAGCATGATAATAACATTAATGTAAACAGATTTTGAATATTTTGATTGGCTGCATTACAATATTAGCAGACATTAAACCAAGGATACTTACATTTTAGCTGACTTTTAAGTTTTAAGTTAGCTAGAATTACAAGTAGTCTACCCTTAGCTTAATAGCTGCTATTTATTGTAGGCTAATGCAGCAAATAGTCATGCCCAGCTCAATCCAATCAAATAGACTGTTGACAACATTGTTTAATATGTTCAAATAATTATGAGACATATTCTGAATTATATGATGTATCTTAGAGTCAGGGCCCTCTTCAAGCCATGATGAACCCACAGAAGAAACCAGTGAGGTTGAAATAGAAGAAGGGGAGAAGGAGTACAGTCTAAGCAGAAGCAGCACTGTCACAGTCTATTAGCTTATTTCGGTCTATAGTAACTACAAGCCAGGTAAATGTTTAACTAAATACTAAATAACTATCAAGTGTACAAAGTAGCCTAGGTAAGTAGGTAGGTTTATCATGTTGTTATTCATTTGTTATTCATTTTCTTCGGATGAGAATGACTACCCAATTTTGACCCAGTATTAACCAATATTTAATGATTATAAAATGTGAATGAATATATAACATAAAACATGTAGGCTATACATATAGGGGGGGGCTCCATAACTGAATTCTGTCAGGGGGCCCAGAATTCCTAGGGACGTCCCTGCGACACACACACGCACACACACACACACACACACACACACACACACACACACACACACACACACACACACACACACACACACACACACACACACACACACACACACACACACACACACACACACACACACACACACACACAAAAACACACACACAAACGTTCTAGTCTCTACTTGTCCCAATAGGAGACGAGTAGATCTGCCAACAGACTTTTGTTGATTTAGTGTGAGAACACAATGGAATTTGCTTTGTCTTTTGCGCAAATGAAAGAGAGGACAAGAAAGGCTTCAAAGAACCAAAGCTCGGAAGCAGAAATTTGTTACGGCCTGGGTAAAGTGTGAATCTAAATCCAGCGATGTGTTTGTAAAACAAAATATCTTCTTAACTGAAGTAAGTAACAGACGTTCTGGCAAAATCCAATGCAACAAACATTTGTGAACACTCAGCAGGAAGTAAGGGGAGCAGAGGGAATAAATAGACAGGATTTGTTCATTATTGTACAGTGTCGGGGAGGATACCAACATGCTTGTACTGTCTACAAGCTGCAGATGTTAAGTTACGGGGTGATCCAGTGGATCACTTTGAAAGGACCGATAAAGCTCCCGGGTAGAGAGCCATGCTTCCAGGTGGGGTTCGAGCTGTGCGCCCATAAGAGTAGCAGATGTCGTCTAAAAATATACATGAGCAGAGTGGTTGAGGAGTTCCCTCGGGACAGCGTTAACCATCGCCTTGAATATCCCAGGTGCATTAACTAGATCAAAGGGCATCACCAGATATTCATACTCTTCCACTCTCCCTCCCATAGTGAAGCAAGCCCAACAGAGACTGTACTTCCTGAGGAAACTCCAACAGGCCTCACTACCTCTGAGCATCCTCACCACGTTCTACAGGGGGGCATTGGAGAGTGTGCTGACGTACGCCAACTCTACATGGTTCTCCAGCTGCAGTGCGGTGGACAAAAAGGCCCTGCAGAGAGTGGTGAGATCAACGGAAAAGGTAATTGGAGCCTCACTTCCCTCTGGCCAGGACATATTCCTGAGCCGCTGCAGGAATAGGGCCGAGAAAATAGTGGGAGACCCCTCTCACCCTCTGAACAGCTTCTTTCAGCTCCTACCCTCCAAGAAGCGCTATCGCAGCATAAGATGCTCCACCAACAGGCTGCTAAACAGCTTCCTGCCTCAAGCTGTCAGGGTGCTCAACACACCAGCGTCCTAGATCTCCTCACTGGACTCACTGGACTTGCACATAACATTTTAAATCATTTCTAATCTGTTGCACTTTATCTATTTATTAGAGCATTTTAAATGTATTTATTTATTCAGTGCATATATGTGTATTATGTTATGGTCTTTTAGCTATTTAAGCCATCCAGCTACATCTATTTTATTCATCATTGGGATGTATGTGTGAAATGAATGTGTGGCAATGTATGTACTGAATTGATCATGATCCCTGAGAAACACCTTCTCGTTTTGTTGTTACTTGTAATCAACAAAATGACAATACATTTTATTTTATTTGGTTTTGATTGATTTGATTCTCTTTGTAAGCACTTCTAGGTCTAATTTAGGGAAAATCTGAGCTCCATGTACAGTTTTGAACGCTGTGTTTATAAGGGGTAGAAGATTGCGGTTCTTAACAATGATCCCGTTGAGTCCCCAGTTATCTATGCAAGGCCGCGAATCCTTTGGCCACGAAGAAGAACCCTGCACCGGCGGGAGATGTAGTCAAGTGTCACAAAGTGTCACAAAAGTCACATTTTTATTTCTATAGGCAAGGCAAGGCAAGGCAACTTTATTTATGTAGCACTTTTCATACACAAGGCAGACTCAAAGTGCTTCACATATAAACATTGTTATACAATAAAATAAAATAATAGATAAGTAAAAGAAAACATATGCAAAGAAATTAGTAAAATAGAAAGTTAAAAAGGCTTTTTAGTAAGTAAAATTGAAAGTGCAATGTATTTAAGAAAGTGAGAAAATTAAATTGAAAGTTATTTAAGATCAGATCAACAGTCTCTCTGGAACCCAAGTCGGGACTACAACCCGACCTAAAGGACAATATTCTAGGACTCTAACCCAGCTTCTAGGACTCTAGCCCAGCAACCTTTCTCTCTGGTATCAGATCATGTATTTTTCTGGTAAAAATAGAAAATAAAGGGAAAGTTAAAAAGGCATTTTAGTAAAATAAAGGTAAAGTATTTAAGATTTAGCAGAAAGCTAAAGCAAACATAAAAGTCTTCAATCTTGTTTTGAAGGTGCTCAGAGTTGGGGCAAGTCTTAAATCCTCAGGGAGTTTATTCCAGCTATTTGTTGCATAGTAACTAAATCCTGCTTTCCCATGTTTCGTGTTTACTCTGGGGATAATTAACAGATTGGTCTCAGAAGATCTTAGTGTTCTAGAAGGCTTATGTAGTGGAAGCATATCAGTTAAATATTTTGGGCCTAAACCATGTAGGGATTTATAGGTTAGCAACATGATTTTAAAATCAATTCTCTGACCTACAGGAAGCCAATGTAACGATTTAAGAATTGGTGTAATATGTTCATTTTTTGGTCTTTGTTAAAACTCTAGCAGCAGCATTCTGAACAAGCTGAAGCTTCCTTAGAGTTTGTTTGGGAGATCTGTAAGGAGACCATTGCAGTAATCAAGCTTACTAGTGATAAAGGCATGTACAAGTTTTTGTAAGTCTTCGGTGGACATGAGCCCTCAAGTCTTGCTACATTTTTAAGGTGATAATATGCAGATTTTGTAACTGATTTGATGTGACTTTCGAAATGTAAATCAGAATCCATGATAACCCCTAGGTTTCTGGCTTTGATTGAGGTTTTCAGGGACAGAGAGTGAAGGTGTTGGGTTACTTTAAGCCTTTCCGTTTTAGCACCAAATACAATTATCTCTGTTTTATCCTCAATTAGCTGAAGGAAATTTCGGCACATCCAGTCTTTCACTTGCTCAATGCACTGGCACAGCAGATCTATGGGCCGATAGTCATTTGGTGATAGCGATACATAGATTTGCGTGTCATCAGCATAGCAATGATGGTCAATATTGTTATTATGCATGATTTGCCCTAGTGTGGGAGCATGTAGATGTTGAATAAAGAGGGTCCTAAGATCGAACCTTGTGGGACTCCACACATCAAGTTGGTTGATTCTGATACAAAGTCGCCGATGGAAACAAAGTAGTTCCTATTTTGTAGGTAGGATCTGAACCAATTTAAGACTGTGCCTGAAAGCCCCACCCAGTTTTCTAACCTGTCCAAAAGTATTGTATGGTCTACAGCAGTCATACTCAAGTAGCGGCCCGCGGGCTTTTTGTGGCCCGCGGGGTGTCTATTATTATTATTATTTTGAAACCGCGCGCCGCGATCTCAATACGAGGCTGGGGGTTGCAACGATAAACAGATAGCACTCCAGCCCACAGACCGCTCCAGCCCTCCCAAACTCGAGGCAGACAGTCCATCTCAGCAGCAGTCAAGGCCGATTTAGGGTTGTTTTAGACACAGAGACGTAAGCACGTAATTTACACAAGGGACTTGTTTTAGACAAGTTTTGATTTACAGTTCCTTTAAGGTTCCTTAAGGATTGCGCGTGTTGCAAGGGGATTCTCCGCCAGAACAGTAGGGGGAGCAACGAACGAATCTGTGGGCGTGGAAGTGGAAATCGCTGGCTTGTTTATATTTATAATTATCATAATTCGTTCTTGTGTTTTCTTCTTCTCCTTCTTCAAAATTCTTCATTCGCTTCTGTCACAGCCTTTTAAAAATGGCGCTATTATGCTGTAAAACCGGAAATGTGAGACTCCTGAAAGGATGTGGTTAGCTGGCCAATCACAGTCTTTGCGAGCTGCGTAGGGCCGTAGTGTTTTAGTCGCATAGTCAGGAATTTTGGCCGACGCACTTAAGCACGTAAGGGGGGATATTTTACCACGCAAGGGGGGGTTATGTATCTTACGTGCTTACGCGTTACGTCTAAAACAGAGCATATATCGGCCTCAGTCACACGTATACCGACCGGCCCCTTGAGTCACAAAAAAATGTGTGGCCCCTCATCATTTCTACTTGAGTACCCCTGGTCTACAGTATCGAATGCAGCACTGAGGTCTAGTAGCATTAGTATTGAGGTTTTGCCAGAGTCTGTGTTAAGACGGATGTCGTTTACAACTTTAATGAGGGCGGTCTCAGTGCTGTGCAGGGGTCGAAATCCTGATTGGAAGGTGTCATAACAACCAGTTGATGCCAGGAAGTGATTAAGTTGCTGGAGGACAACTTTCTCAATGATTTTACTTATGAAGGGCAGATTTGATATTGGTCTGTAGTTGTTAATAATAGAGGTATCTAGGCTCCGCTTTTTTAAAAGGGGTTTAATAACTGCAGTTTTCAGGGCTTTTGGGAAGTTGCCTGACTGGAGAGAGTTGTTAACTATCTGCAATATGTCTATTACTAGGCAGTCAAAAACATTCTTAAAGAGGTTGGTAGGTAAAGAATCAAGGCAACAGGTGGATGGCTTTAGTTGTGTAACAGTTTCCACAAGAGTTTTAGAGTCAATAACATTAAAGCATGCCATCCCTGCCACGTTACTTTTGCCTGAACAGGGTGGCAAACATTTTTGTTTGAAGTGGAGATATTGATGGCGCGTCTGATGCTTTCAATTTTATCAGTATAAAAAGCTGCAAACTCATTGCATTTCTGCGTGGAATGGAGATCAGGTGGAATATTTGTTGGGGGGTTGGTCAGTCTGTCAACAGTTGCAAATAGGGTTTTTGCATTATTATTATTGGATTTAATGATATTGGAGAAAAATGTTTCTCTAGCACTTTTTAAGTCTGAATTGTAGGCACGGAGGCTCTCTTTGTAGATATCATGGTGAATATGAAGTTTTGTTTTACGCCAGATGCGTTCAACCTTCCTGCATTCTTTTTTCTGTGCTGTTACAGAAGCAGCTTTTCTCCAGGGTGCCTTTTGCTTTCCAGAAATCGTTTTAACCTTATAAGGTGCAATGACATCCATGACTTTCAAAATTTTCAAATTAAAGTTTTCTACAAGATCATCAGCAGAACATGGGTTGAGAGGTGGTAGTAAGGAGATGGCCTTTCTAAAAAGTACATTCGATTCTTCATTGAAATACCGTTTTTTTGACAGTATTTGATTTTGTCTGTATGTTGGGAATAAAATATATATTAAAGAAAACACAAAAGTGGTCAGACAAGGAAGGATCAGTCACAGAGAGATCAGAAACATTGAGGCCCTTTGTGATAACCAGGTCTAGAGTGTGGCCCTTACAATGAGTAGTCTCTTTCACATGTTGGGACAGTTCAAATGTGTCCAAAATGGTAAAAGTTTTTTTTGCACACTTGTCATTCCAATCATCAGTATGAAAATTGAAGTCACCAGTTATAACTAGACAGTCAAAGTCTGTGGAGATGCTAGACAATAATTCTGTGAATTCATCGAAAAAATTTGCAGAGTATGTGGGTGGCCTGTAAATAATTAATAGGAGAACTCTGGGGGAGCATTTCAATACAGCACAAAGGTATTCGAATGATGGAAAATCACCAAATAACATCTGTTTCCCCTGAAAATCATTTTTAAATATAACAGCAACCCCTCCACCTCTTTTTCCAGATCTACATGCATCAAAAAAGTTATAGTTGGGAGGAGCTGTCTCTATCAGAACGGTTGCACTGTTATTTTGTTCCAGCCATGTTTCAGTTAAAAACATAAAATCCAGTTTAGAGGTGGTAATAAAATCATTAACTAAAAATGATTTGTTATTAAGAGACCTAACATTAAGTAGACCCATCCTGATGGTGTTGTTGATAGGCTTTAAGGTTGTTTTTGGTTTGGAGGAAATATGTATGAGATTTGTGAGGTTAGCAGTGTGTCTAAGTTTCCCTTTGTTTACTCTCTTAGTGGTTACAGCAGGAATGCAAAAGTTGCCATGTTTTGACATAGGCAACCTTGGGTTCAGCAGATTATGCGAAACGTCCTTTATACTTTGTCTACGGCTGAACCCTTTTTTGTCTCAGTAATACTCAGGACTACTATCAGTACAGGGGGCGGGGGGCTGGGGCGCCCTCCGCTTTGGTGTTATCAGCCTGTGGGAATGACCTGGCGATGCTATCATTGACACAGATGCAAGTTTGATGCCTACATATTCCTGTTTCTTAAATTCAGCTGGAAAATCGCAAAGGGAGAAGACAGTGGAGCTGGAGTTGTTGTGGCTATGGGAGAGATGAGGAGGGGGGTGGCCGTTCCTCGCCAAGCCAGCATCAGCGATGGGGGAGGGCACGGTGTCCATGGTGTCGGGCAGGCTGTTGTCTCTCTTCAAGGTCTTTGGTCTGTAATGCAGAGGAGGGGGGTGGCCGTTCCTCGTCAAGCCAGCATCAGCGATTGGGGAAGGCACAGTGTTGATGGCGTCGGGCGGGCTGTTGTCTCTCTTCAAGGTCTGTGGGCTGTCTGCTATCTGTGTGTCAGATAGTGGCAGAGTAGATGTGTGGGGGAGGCTGTAGTCTCGCTTCTTCTCAACCTGTGCTCTGATTGTGGCCTGTGCGTCAAACCATGGCAAGATTCTGGCCTGTGCGTAAAGCGAGAAGAGAAGATTGTCCCTCAACAGTTTTGAGCCTAACCTGTTTGGGTGTAGGCCATCTGCTCTGAAAAGATATTTGCGCCCCCGGAATAAGTTGAAATTGTCAATAAAGCCCCTTCCTCTTTCATTGAAGACTCTGGAAAGCCATTTATTCAGTGCAAGTAGACGACTGAATCTGTTTATTCCCCTGTCAACTGCTGGTATGGGTCCACTGATGAATGAGTTGATGTGTATTTTGTCCAGTGTATCCAATAGATCAGTGTAATCCCTCTTCAGAAGTTCTGACTGTTCTCTTTGAATATCATTAAATCCTGCATGCACAATAATCTGTGAGATTTTGGGGTTTTCCAATATGATTTTGGCTAGTTTATGGTTGATATCACTAACCATTCCATATGGGAAGTTGCATGTTTTGATCTTCTTACCGGTTATATCCTTGATGGTTGAGTCTCCTATAATCAGAGTGTCTGGTTCATCTGCTTCCTCTGAGATGGGCCCTTGTTGGACGGTGGCAGACACATGCGCAGCCCGCCTCCGTGGCGACTGGTTGTTCCATGTCTGTCCGTACCGTCTGTCCGGACACATTTCAGGGGTCAGGGGTGCACAGGTGGCCGAGGCATGCGCAGCTCGCCTCCATGGCGACTGGTTCATGTTCCGTCTCTGTCCGCACTGTCCGTCCGGACGCATCTCGGGGCTCAGGGGTGCATGGGTGGCAGGCTCGTTCGTGGACTCTTGAAGTGGCAGGAACCGGTTCTTCAGTGGCAGGGTTAATTTCAGTGACGGGCTAATCCGGCTGATAACTTTAGCTTTGGGTAGTTTAGCATTTGGCGTTGAGTGATCTTGTTGATTCACTTTGGTATGTTGTTTTGGCTTAGCGCCGACTCTGTGCCAGTGAAACGCAGCTGGAACTGTCTCTCTCTTGTCCAGCTTCGGGAAGGATACAGTGTAGCTTTGATCATCTTGCTGTATCTGAGTGAGCTCAGCAAACTCACCCATCGGCACTGTATCCTGTAGGGGTCCTTTGCATTTTTCTAATGCTGCTAGTCTCGTTTCAATTAAAGCCACCGTCTGTTGCAGTTTGGTGCAGTCTGTGCATTTCCCAGTCTCCGTGCCTGAGATATCCGAGTACAGAGGCATGTTGGCGATAGGAAAGTCCAAGGCTTTTTCTGCGGTCTGATCCGGGAGTAAAAAGTGCCAAAATGTATTGTTGAATCGAGCGATGGAGGACGACGAAAACAAACTATATACTGTTAGGTATTATGATCATGAAATAAAATAAGATAAAGTAGATCTGAACGATGAATTAAGTAGTTTTTTCCAATGCCTAGCGAAGCTTCGGGAAACATGACCTCTCTCTGCTGCTGCTGCTGCTGCTCTCTCTGTCTATAGCGCATTTACAGAGAGAAAATTTAAAAGGTAACAAGGGGACACTATTCACTGGCACTTAAAAAAAAGGAGACACTCATGAAATGCAAGTGAAAAGAGGTGGGTCCTTAAATGGGACTTAAAAATATTTAGAGACTGGGCTGCATGGATGTGGAGGCCAGGAAAAAGCTTTTCCTTACTACTGCACTGATCTGCTGCTCCAACTTGAAGGCACTGTCAAAAATCACCCCGAGATTTCTGACAGAAGGCCTGATGTTAGAGGCGATAGGGCCCAGGGCATCGGTGGAGAGGATGTAGAGGTGTCGGATATGGCCTGCCGGCAGGGTTCTCCTCAATGTAGGTGGCCATAGATAAGTTCTCGGGTCGAGATAGGAGAATAATCTTCGGCCAAGCAGAAAATATCATCGTAGGAACACACAAGATATCTCATATAAAGGCTCATGTCAGTTCCTCAGCAGAAGTTTTATTTTTTCGGATTTCTGTGAACGGAACAGGCACAAGTGAGTGTACGATTTATTTTAATATGGTTGTAGTAGTAGTTATAATAGCAGTAGCAGTAGCATCATACAGCTCTCCATCCATCAGCCTCCTGTACTTAGCGATCTCCAACTCCAGCCTGGTCTTGATGTCCAGCAGCATCTGGTACTGTTCTCTCTGGTTAGACAGGCTTGCCCTCAGGTCTCCGAGCTGTTCCTCTAGAGCCGTCACCTGTCTCTGGTATCCTGCCAGCATGTTGCCATACCACAAACTGTATGTACTCATGATGTCAGGCATGCAGTGGTCTCACCTGCTCCTGAAGGAGCCTGATGGTGGCCTTGCGGGCGGTGCCGTCATGAGTCCCCAGTTCCAGCATCTCCAAAGGGAGGCACCCAGTGGACATCCTTACTAGATGCCCGAACCATCTCAACTGACTCCTTTCTAAGCAGAGTTGCAGCGGCTGCAATCCAGATGGCTGAGCTTCTCACCCTAATCCTAAGTGAGACGCCAGCCACCCTCCTGAGAAAACTCATCTCAGCCGCTTATACCCGTAATCTCGTCCTTTCGGTCATAACCCATCCTTCATGACCATAGGTGAGGGTAGGAACGAAGATTGACCGGTAGATTGAGATCTTTGCCTTGCCGCTCAGCTCTCTTTTCGTCACAATGGTGCGGTAAAGCGAACGCAATACCGCCCCCGCTGCTCCAATTCTCCTGCCAATCTCACGCTCCATTGTACCCTCAGTCGCGAACAAGACCCCGAGGTACTTGTACTCCTTGGGCTAAGGACTAATATACTACCCGGAGTATGCAATCTACTGGTTTCCTGCTGAGAGTCATGACCTCAGATTTAGCAGTGCTGATCCTCATCCCAGCCGCTTCACACCCGTCTGCGAGCTGATCCAGTGAGTGCTGAAGGTCACAGGCCGATGATGCCATCAAGACCACATCGTCTGCAAAAAGCAGTAATGAGATCCTCAGACAAACAAACTGCAACCCTTCCCCACCACGACTACGCCTCGATATCCGGTCTGTGAATATCACAAACAGGATTGGTGACAAAGCACAGCCCTGGCAGAGGACAACACCCATCGGGAACAAAACTGACTTGCTGCCAAGAAACTAAAAAATACCATCATTTGCATATTTAAATAAGGTGGGAAGCAGAGGGAGGTTTCACAATTACACTGGAAGAATGGGAAAGGATCTGTAGACAGCAATCTGTAACAACAAGCTCACCCATGTTACTCCGGTGTAAAAGAGAAAATATTCTAATTAGACCACATGGTGGAGGTCCTGTGGACATGCATTGGCCAATAACTTTCACATTTTCTGGAATTGTGCCTCTGTGGCTCCATTTTGGAGAAGTGTCCAGGGCGTATTGGTGACAGTCTTTAAGAGGAAAATCTATTTAAATTTCAAAATATTGTGCCTGGGAGATTTGGAAGAGCTTTTTAGTGATAAATTGTGTGATAAATACCTGTTTCAGGTTTTGTTGGTGGCATGCAAAAATGCTATCACTAGGAAATGGCTTTAGAAAGACATAAGTAACCATGATAAAGAATGGCAACGTACGGTTGCAACATGGTCTCACAGGAATCCGTGAAATTACTACGGTCGGACGCTTAACTCGAAATCCACCTTTGTTTATGTTCTGTAAATGAAAACTCAATGAAACGCAAATGACCAAAGAAATTAAGTCTCATGTCAGTTCCTCAGAAAAGTTTTATTTTTCAGATTTCTGTGAACGGTACATAGTTTAGGCACAAGTAAGTGTAAGATTTATTGAACAATAGTAGTAGTAGTATAAGTTCTAGTAGTAGTAGAAGAAGTAGAATCAGACAGCTCTCCGTCCATCAGCCTCCTGTACTCAGCGATCTCCAGCTCAAGCCTGGTCTTGATGTCCAGCAGCATCTGGTACTGTTCTCTCTGGTTAGCCAGGCCGGCCCTCAGGTCTCCCAGCTGTTCCTCCAGAGCCGTCACCTGTCTCTGGTAGCCTGCCAGCATGTTGCCATACCTGCCCTGTGTATCTCCCAAGGTGCCTTCAAGAGATGCTTTCTGTAGAACACAACCAAGGAGAAAGTGTATTGATGAAAAATTCCAATGGCTTCACTATTCAAGGAGGAATCAGGGTGAATTGAGACTGAATCAACATAAAAATGGAACTTGGGAACCCACCATGCTTAATTGGGACTGGAGCTCAATCTCCAGGCTCTGTAGGGTGCGTTTGACCTCGGTGATCTCAGAACGAGAGCTTTGGAGTGTTTCAGTGCTGACAGAAACTTCTTTGTTCAGCTCCTCTGACTGAAAAAGAAAACCACAAAGAATAAACACAAAATCATATCCATTTCATATTGGATTCAGTATTAGGTAAGGGAAGGTAGGTCTACCTTGGCTTGGAACCAGACTTCCAGTGCCTTGCGGTTCTTGTTGGCAACGGCCTCATAGTGCTCCCTCATTGTTGCCAGGGTGACAGACATATCCTCCTGTGGTGCGGCGTCCACTTCCACGTTCACCTGACCTCCAATACTGGAACGTGCAAGTAGAAGGTCCTGTAGAAAGAAAGGGCAGCTTGGGTCAAAAGTCTCATCCAATGATTGAATGCCATTCCTAGCCATGTTAGTGGTCCTGGTGGAAGCAATCATTCTGTCGTAAAACACCTCGATGTGATTGTGCCGACAGGTGCTATTTTATATTTTTCAAGGGAGTGGTCATCGTCGTGAAACATGAAGTGATGAAATGATGTGATTTTGGTCATGATTACTTAATTTTTGACCATTGTCTGCATGGCCACATAGTCCTCTCTGAAATACATGTTCACAGCCCCTTACCTCTTCGTGGTTTCTCTTGATTTGAATAAGCTCCTCCCTCAGCCCTTCAACCTGCATCTCTAGGTCAGCTCTGCTCATGGTCAGCTCGTCATAGAGCCTCTTGAGTCCGGCAATGTCTGCCTCCACACTTTGACGCATGTTGAGCTCATTGTCATACCTGCAATCAAAACCAAAGTACAACAGTTTTGTACAAACTTTTTTGAAATATTACTCAAATTATATTATTATATCAAAAAAAAGTTATATTAATAATAATTTAATGCTACATATATGTATAACATTCAGTGTTGCTTCTGCTGATGTACTGACTTAACCCTGAAGTCTTCTGCGGCAAGCGTAGCATTGTCAATAGCCAGAATGACTGCTCCTCTTGAGCGGGTTGCATCAATTATCTGTAATGAGGAACAACATTTATTCGTTCAATATTGAATTATCTTATCCACTTTTTAATTGCTCAAATTATTTCCTTAATATTTATATAAAGTAAGTTCAAGTTTGCACTGTTTTCTGTTCTGTCAAACTAGTTCAGTTTGCCCCAGGGAATACTTTAGGGCGTGGCTATACACACATGCAGAATACAGAGCTGTGCTTGGCCTGCTTCCTCGAAGAAAACAGCCTCAAATGTCTCACCTGGTCTTTCTGTCATAGATTAGGTCTTTGTTTGACAAGACATCATCAAACATCACACATTAATTGAGACACAGACATGGGATTGCCCATCATTTGAATTAACTTCATCTAATGACGACCTTATTGCTTTCATCTTAATACAATGTAGTTAAAAAAAGCTCACACGGTATTACAACTGTATGTACTCGTGATGTCAGGCTTGAAGTGGTCTCACCTGCTCCTGAAGGAGCCTGATGGTGGCCTTGTGGGCGGTGCAGTCATGAGTCTCCACCGAGGTCTTGTTCAACAAGAACTGGTGGATATTCGCCTCCAGATCGGCGTTGGCCCTCTCCAGGGTGCGCACTTTCTCCAGGTAGCTGCCCAGGCGGTCGTTCAGGTTCTGCATGGTGGCCTTCTTAGATTCGTTGATGTCCAGGGCGTCCGACAGCTGGAAGCCTGATCCACCAGATGCAAAGCCAGAGCTGGCCCCGGCGGCCCCGAAGGACCTGGAGGCGTTGGTGCTGGAGATGCGGACCCCGCTGCCTCCGGCGCCACCGTACACGCTTCCGGCCTGCATGGAGCCCAGGCGGCTGCCGCCGGATCCACCGTAGGAACGAGAGAAGGAGGAAGTCATGGCTGCTGTGTGAGGGTCTGTCTGCTCTGAGAGGAGAAGAGAACCGGTGTCAAGTGGTTGGACATCGCTCCTTTTATGCCACGAAAACACCTGCCCAACCCCCAGCCCTGTGGGCAAATGTTTGAAATTTGGACACACACACAAGCGCTGACATGCGCTTCCAAAAATGCTAAACTTTCTGCATCAACACAGACACACAAACATACACAAATACACGCACACACACACAGTCTTTCACACTTCTTTACTCACACACACACAACACTTACGTCCCCAAGAGGTGGAATGTTACGTATTTCCAAGGAACAGGCGCTATTTAAAATATGTGGTAAGCTGAGGTTTATGTATCTTTAATGGCCTCAGAATCTTCTGGCATTCCTTCTGAAAAAAATGTATGGGGCCTTCTTATGTCCATTTACCCGTCCCAAATGTCAGAGTAAATTGGCCAAGACACAAATTACATACACACACACACACCCACACCCACACACACACACACACACACGCACACGCACACGCACACACACACACACACACACACACACACACACAAACACACTTTTGTTTCATGTATGGATTCCATACGTCTAGTCTCTACTGCCGCTTTTCCACCGCACATGTAGCTCGACTCGACACGACACGACTCGACACGACTCGACACGGTAGCAGCGCGGGTCCTTTTCCACCGCAAATAGTACCTCCGGGACGTGGGCGGGGTCGTCTGCGCGAAAGGGCCGTGATGTATTTTTGTACGCGACGCAAACAACACCTACGTAACCCACACATGGACAGAACCCACATAACAACAATGGAGAACATCGATGCGATGGTATTCGTGTTCGTATTATTAGCTGGCATGTTGAAGAAGTGGAATATGTTGGCTGCGGCGCTGCTATGGCTGTTACCAGCATGATTGCCATGTCGCTCTCGTGACTTCGTCACACTCTCTGGCCAATCAGTGGCCGGCCGTCTGCCGACGTCACCTTTTAGCATCGGCTCAGCCGCTTGGAACCTAGAGCGAGGCGGTACTAGAAAAAGCAGCCACTTGAGGTACTAGATCGCGGTGGAAACGCAAAAAAGGCGAGCTGAGTCGAGTCGAGTCGTGTCGAGCTGGTACCATGCAGTGGAAAAGCGGCATACTTGTCTCAATACCGGTTTGAAAGGAGATGCGTAATTCTGCCAACAGACTAGGTTGTCTTAGTGTGAGACCACAATGGAGCAGTGTTGTCTTTCAGGTAAATGAAAGAGAGGACAAGAAAGGCTTCAAATAACAAAAGCTTAACAGTGGTTGTATGAAGCACAAATTGGTCTTGAATTTGAAAATGTTCTGATTACCTTAGCTACTCTGTACTTGGTCAAGGTATCTTTTGGAAACTATGCCGTTGAGTGATTGCCTTGCCTTGCCTTGCGTACTGACAACGTGTCAGTGTGTGTGTGTGTGTGTGTGTGTGTGTGTGTGTGTGTGTGTGTGTGTGTGCGTGTGTGCGTGTGCGTGCCTGTGCGTGTTCATGCCTGCAGGCACACATAGAAGTTAAATTGCATAAAATGATTGTATTTTGTGGAAAATCATTGTATGCGAGTCACAACCCAAATAAAAAATGGTTGTCACCATTGAGTGAAGAAAACAAATATTTATTGAAAGCACCAACTTTTTGAAGTCAAGTTGTATTTGTAAAGACCCTAATGACAGTTAGAGTCTCAGTACAGTTTCTACGATTTTCTAAACCAGCCGAAATGCTTTAGTCATCAAGGACTATTTCACCAAGTTCATTAATCTCTTTGACATGCCTGACCAAAAAGCCACCACTGTCACGTTGAGGGTTGTTGTGTCTCTACTAGTGTTACTTTTGTCAACGAAAATTATGACGAAATATCGTCGTCAACGACCCTTTATCATGTGAGGAAAACGAGACGAGACGCAACGTAAATGCTGGTCATGTGACAATAACTATAATTAAATTCATAATGCAATATTGTTGAAGAATAAAAACGAGACTAAATGTGTTTTACAAAACAGAAAAATTGCTTTTTTTATTTATTTCTGGGGCTGTATCAGGTTACGTTACTTCCTGAATCCCAGCTCGTCGCGGCAGTATTTAGATTCACAAGACGCAGCGGTGGTGGTAGCGTTAATGAAAACTTAAGGCCCTGTCCACACTAATCCGGGTAAATATAAAAACGTACAACTTGTAACTGAAGATACATAGTACATTGCACAGAGAAATCATAATTTCCATTTCACCTGCCATTTTTTTTTTTAGATGAGCGCAAGCTTGTGGCAGTATCATGGCAGTGTCATGGCAACCAAACGCCATCGTATCTGAAAGCCTCCGTCTATCCTGACCACACTACAACGTGAACCCAGCGTTTTCATATTTATCCACCTCAGCGATCTTTTTTGAAAAGTATCCTTTTCATTGTTGGAATTTTCCGTTCTAATGTGGACGGTTCGTTGGTAAAATAAATACGTTGTAGGCCTAAATTCAAATCAGAGTGTCTTCCGTTTCTGGAATGGGTGTATTCTTGAGTCTATAAGGTAACAATAATATAATGATAGGATTACCTTGTTTGAATTGTGAAAAAAATAAAATAAAATGTTGGTTTTGTCAATACTACTAGGTAGGTAGCCTATATTGACTGAGTTAAATAGAATTGCATTACAAAAAAGTGACTAATACAATTTGCTTTAACTAAAACTAGACTAAAATAGTCATGGATAATTCTGACTAAAATAAGACTAAAATGTTCAGACTTTTAGTCGACTGAAACTTGACTAGACTGAAAAGAGTATGAACGTGACTAAAACTAATAAAAACTAAAATGACAGCTTGACGTAAAGACTAGACTAAAACTAAAATTAAAACAGGACGCCAAAAACAACATTAGTCTCTACAGACTGTGTGGATACTTATGATGAAAAACGACAGAGAGGAATATGCATAGAAACGTGGCTACTTTAATAGCAGGCATACAGCAACATGAACATGTCTGTTCCTCTTACAGAGTGGCTTCTTCTGGCCACATATGTGCCGTGTTCCAATACCCGTACTGTCCGCACTTACTAGCCAAAATTTGAGTACACAGTACGTTCCAATTCAGATCCGGCGAAAATAAGTATACTTCAAGGACCCGGATGCCGTACTCAAAACGGGCTAATCGTGAAGTGTGGATCGAAGGACACTCCCCGTACTCAACGGCAGCCATCTTAGCTACGTAGCGGAAGAGGCGGAGCCAGGCTGAGCCAAAGTCGGCGCATTTTCCACATAATAATAATAATAATAATAATAATAATAAATGAAATTTATATAGCGCTTAATATGGTACTCTAAGACGCTTTACATATTGGCCTATCAAAACTATGTAAGACAGACTAGGAATAAAAGAAAAACAGAGGTTAAACATGAAGAATAAGGTGGGAGTTAGGTGGGGAAGGCTAGTGTGAAAAGGTATGTTTTGAGGGCAGATTTGAAAGAAGAGAGGGTTGGAGAGACTTTGATGTGGGAGGGGAGTGAATTCCAAAGGGTGGGGGCAGCAACTGAGAAGGCCCGATCACCCCAAATTAATGCACATAGCCTGCATTAATAGAGTCATTTTGTAGTTTTTATAGCTGCTAGGCGTAAAGAGTTCACCGTTCAAAGCGGGATGTTTATTGCGGGGGAGGAGCCACGGCGGCAGTCGTGATCGTCATTTCCGGTAAGTGCACCACAGAGTACTCGATTTGGAACAGCACTCACATCTAAAAAATTAGCGTACTCAAGTGAGTACGGATAGTGCAGATAGTGTACTTCCTTTAAGTATACTCATGGAAGTACGGGTATTGGAACACGGCCATGGTTACACAGCTAGTTAGATTCTACCGCGCCCCCTACAGGCATAACAGGATATAACATGTTTTCCATTCAAACACCACAGCTCCTCCCAAGGGCGTAACCACGCATTCTTTGGGGGGGTCGTGCCCCCCCCAATGTTGAGAAAATACTAACCTGTCCCCCCCAATATACAGCAGGATAAAATGTAAAATATATGTTCTCTTTTTATGAACCCTGTCAATGGATCGGTCTCTTGTTATGTCTTATTTATTTTCAATTTATTTCCGTTTGTTAAGTGTGTGAATCCCCCCTCCTAATTGTACACTTGTGCGATTTAGTTTGAAACCACCTCGCGACTTTCTGCGTTGTCATGGTTACCCCACACTCTTTCTTCAGTGAGAGCCAAGAAAGTAAAGTTGAGTAATGGAGGATTTGAGGTTACCTAAAAAGCAGAAGAAACTGGACCAACAGCCAAGCATACGCAGTTTTTTTCAGACAGTAAGTAACTTGATACCGAGCTTTGAGTAAGTAAATAAAACGAGTAGCCTCGTAAAAGCAGAATATAAAATATAGCTCATGAAGGTCAGTCGCTGTTCTTTTGATAAAATGACATGGTTACGATGCAGGCAGCACAGAGAGAGAAGGAGAGAGACAGGCATGCTGAAAGCAGTGGCCAGACAGGGACATGCTCTGAACATGCAGGTGATCAGGTGAGTCATTTGAATGTAAGTAACGTTATTTAACGTGTTGGAGAGGAGGTAACGGACAATTTAAGGTTACTTAAAAAGCGGATAAAACTGGACCAGCAGCCGAGCGTACACGTTTTTTTTTTCTCCAGGCAATTAGTAGCTTGATACCGAGCTAAATCTGGGAGCAAATAAAAAGAGTAGCCTAATTAAAACATGAGTCGCTGTTTTTTCTGATAAAATTACGTGTGGTCACAATGCAGGCATCACAGAGAGACAGGGAGAGAGACAGGCATGCTGAAAGGGGCGGGGCAGACATTACATTATTACACTATTCCTTTAGATGTGAATTCAAATGGTCAATGTAGTCCTCGAAACTATGTTCTAAATGTCCACATTTTCATATATAAATATAGAATTGTAGGCAATGCACTTAACAAATAATAATAAAAAATTGGACCCCCCCCAATGTCTAAACCATGGTTACGCCCTTGGCTCCTCCCCTGTAGCTTTAAACTTAACATTTTCTTTTTTTTCTTTTGTACCCTTATTTTGAACAACAATTATCCTGGTACAAAAAATACCAAAGCAAATAAATGTACACGCCTACCAGGTATTTAAAACAACTTCCCCTGTGTACAAATAATAATGCATTTCTATAACATGACTTTTCTTTTAAAAGTCTCTTTCTTTTCCAAATGCTGAGGAGGGCGCACATTCCTTTTAGGGCGCTCCGTGCATCCTGGACTTTAATTGTTTTCGCGATCTCGTTCAGTCTCCCTTGAGCTTCGGTGGTTCTCATGCATCTGATCACAGACAGCAGGAACAGTGTCAATGTCACTCATGTCATCTCCAGGATCAATGTGGTAATCCCTGTTTCCTTCAGTGTTACTCATAGTCTTTTCTGGAATGGCATTATTTTTCTTTGCATCCAGCATCTGATTTACATGTCTTTTTACACATATCCCATGTACAGACACCAAGTAAGCTACAGGACCCAAAACATCAGTTATTACACCATCCAACCACTTCTCTCCTCCCCTGTAGTTTTTAACAAGCACAGCCTGACCCATAGAGAAAGATCAAACTTTCCTTTTTATCTCTGACTGTTTTGGAAAACTACATGTGTGGAACGATGGAGAAACTTCTGGTTTCACTATCGAAAGTCTAGTCCGGAACTTTATTTTAAGAAACAGCTCTGCTGTTTTTTTCTTAGTTGTTGTATGTGGCATGTTCCTGTAGCCAAGTTAGCGATACAATGCTGCAACGTCATGCCACCCACTGCTCTGTTAATGGCTAAAGACCTTTTAAAGTTTTGGACCAGTCTTTCAGCCAATCCGTTTGAGGCTGGATGATAAGCTGGAGTTTTAATGTGCTTAACAGCATTCATTTTAAGCAATGTCTCAAATTCACCTGAAGTAAATTGTGGTCCATTATCTGACACCACCTCTTTTGGTAAACCATATGCTGCAAAAAGGTTTCTTTATGCTTCAAAAGTTTTGCTGGCTGTAATGGTTTGCTTGTGTATTATTTCAGGCCAGCGAGCATATGCATCCATAACCACAAGAAACATTTCCTTTTTGACTTCTGCAAAATCAAGGTGTATTCTCTCCCATGGACCTGAGGCCCCTCTCCATGTATGCACAGGTGCTGTGGCAGGCGTACAAAAATACGTCACGGCCCTTTCGCGCAGACGACCCCGCCCACGTCCCGGAGGTACTATTTGCGGTGGAAAAGCACCCGCGCTGCTACCGTGTCGAGTCGTGTCGAGTCGTGTCGTGTCGAGTCGAGCTACATGTGCGGTGGAAAAGCGGCATTAACAGTGCTGGATTGCGGAAGAAGGCACTGCTCCTGGCGGCCGGTTGATAAATTATACCATAGGGGTTGGTGGGTAATAGCAGAGAATGTCTAATATGAGGAGAACTGGCACTCGCGGGTTAGTTCCGGTTTTCTGGACTGGTTGCAGTAATAATCTTTGACCACGCGGGGCGCTCGTAGGCGAGTCCAGAATGAATGGGAGCCAACGGGGTTTTATCCTCAGAATCCACTTTTCTCACGATGTAATTTTTTGTCAAGTAATTTGAAAGTTTCTATCAAAGGGTGGGGCTAAGATAATAAACTCAGCTGAATATTGCATTTTTTAAGGTCACGTATCTGTTCTAAAAAGGCGTTAAAAACATGCGATGACGTCACACACTGTAATACTGTCAGAGGTACTGCTTTACGGCAGTTTCTAAAGCACTTCCCTTTTCCCGCAACGATTATGAGCCATTTCTTTCTCCTAAAATATAAACCTGGATTAGAATCATAATTTTAAGACTGCATCAATTTAGTTTACATCAGTAAACAATCTGCTAGAGAGCAGTGTTCTGTTGTTCTCCTCATGCCTCTTCCTTTCTTGATCTCTACAGTCGGACCTTGATGCTGTGACAACGGACAAGTCTTCTTCCTCTGTCCTTTTCCCCTGCCTCTGTTCAGTATGTTCAGTGTTGTTAAATCATTTCTCTTTTTTTTTATTAGTTACTGTTCTTATTGTGTTCTTGTTAGTGTGATGTTTGAATAAACTTGCCTGTTGCAATGTTGGTATGTTTGTATAATTACTGTTATACAACTGTTACTGTTTCAATGTGACCCAGACCATATTTCTCATTTAACAAACATGTGTAGCTTATAATGTGTTGCATGGCAGAGCAATTATATTCAATGGCTTAAAACAAACCCATCTGTAAAGATCAGTGAATGCATAGAAATCAATGACAAGTGGTGTAGATGGTTTTCCCTCTGTGCAAGGTCATTAGCCTAGCGCGCAACTTGAATAAGCCACGATATTACCCGGGCTCCAGCGCCACTTTCCTTACCAGGTGAAGCCTCAGGTAGCCTAGGACCATTCATACAGGAGCAAGCAAGAACGTTACCTTTTTCTGTCCTTGGGAAACGAAAAGACGGACAATCCGTTTCCACTGTAAGTGCAGTTTATCATTGCACATTTACGAGGCATTTCTTTTTTAAACTATCTTTATTTTCGAAAAATAGACAATGACAGATTAAATGATATTGAGCGGGATATTGACTGTATTATTTAAGGTGGTCATAACCGTACCTACCATGTATATAACACATTGAACATTGAACACAAGAAATTGAAGAAATTCCATTTATGCCCATGTACTTTCACCATACCTTTTTTGACTAATGTACGGCCAACAATGTTTCTAATGTGAAGCTTCAGCTTGACGCTCCGTTTTCCCTTCTTCGCATACCTCATCCACTATCCACGATAATAATCCACCGGACCACGACGTGATGTTTTTAAAGGGTTTACTTGTCCAACGCAAAATACAAAAAACAATCCTTTTCCACAATGAGGTTCTTATTAGAGGTATGAGAACGAGAGAGAAATTGAGAGAGGTTATCTAAAAAATAAAAGGGCCTGCAGGAAAATATAAATACAGTACGCAAAAATTGAGTTAACACGTTTCTGAATGCTCTTCAGCTTCAGATGCCGTCAAGAGGGTTCTCTGGTCGTAATCAGTCGCAAGTCCGTCCCTGACCAATCAGCGTTCATTAGCAGAATGCTAGCGTGTATGGCCAACAACGGCCCAAACTGTAAGAAATCGAAAGGACATAAGTACTCACTCATTTGACTTTTGAACCATAATCTATATTGAACTTGCGGAATCTGCAATAAAATTTGCGATATTTCAACGACAAGCAGGTGAAAGAGGCATAATTAGCCGTTTAGCCCCATAGACTCCCATTCAATCTGGACTCGCCCGCGATCACCCCCAGTGGATGTCTCATGGAACTACAACCAAAATCGGTACAATGGGGCGTATAGGGAGTGCCCAGGCTCTTCGTAGACGGGCTCTGGTAATAGCAGAGAATGTCTATGATACGTAGACGGGCTCTGGTAATAGGTCCATGGCTCAGGTTGGGTCGTGGCCCCGGTCCCCATCTCCCTCTGCTGGATGGCCTGTGTCAAAATCCAAAATGGAATGGACAAATGACTACAGCAGCCCAAACGATCGTAAATGCTTTGCTTTGTCAAAACGGCTATAATCCCAATATATCCATGATTCATTTCACTAGCAAGACTGGTACCAGATAGTATAAATGAATCTATATATCTATTATATAATAATTTATGTTCAAACAAAATATTAATTTAAAAATACATAACAAAAGTAAAGTATTATACATAGCCTAAATTGCCATCTGACATTCTAAATCTCAAACTTTATGCAGATTAATGTTTTTACGTAGAACATATATATAAAACTGCTTAGTCTAATTGTACCCACATTTGCCTAAAGGTACCTTGAATGAGGATCAGAAGACCAAAGCAAACACACCACATTGTAATGAATTGCTGTTTATTGTATGCTTTTGATAAAAACATTGGTCTACCAAAAACCACAGAGGAGCACATCATGCTGGGTTTCAGGACAAAAAGGTGTTGCTGGCACCCCACGGAGCAGTGCAGGCATCGGGGTCAGAGTCAGGGCTGTGGCCTGTCGGAGAAAAACCTCCACATGGTAGCATTCAGTTATTGCAACAGAATCTCTCCTTTTTGATCACATTAAACAGAACTACCATGCAGTGTGGTGCCCATTGTACAGCACTGTTTGTGTGATTTATTATAAGTCAGGCATTCAACACCCTCTCTCATGAACTCATTCACACACACACGCACACACACACACACACACACACACACACACACACACACACACACACACACACACACACACACACACACACACACACACACACACACACACACACACACACACACACACACACACACACACACACACCTGTATTTGGCCATGGTATCAACAGTCAATGCTCAAACATTTTCGTTTTTTTTCTTTTTCAGTTATTTTGTCAACAAGCCTAGTGTCGAAAACCTTTTGGTTTTGCCCATGTCATTATTTTTTTTTGCAAACATTTTCATCCCAACAACACATGAATAGAGAAATAAACATTTAAGGGCCACTTTCTGCCAAGGGTGTGAAATGTGTACTTTCTTGCTGAAATGTGTTGCAGCACTGAAGCAGTTGAAAAGAACCTTCAGCTAGGTATTTCTTGGGACAATTGAGCATTTAGTTAGACCACCGAACAAATTGGCAAGGCGTCTACATCTAATCACAGCAATATGATGTATGGGAAATTATTAAACATGGGTTTTATTGTTTGGAGTACATAATGTTGACATCATCCAAATTTCCATGTGTAAAACTGGAATTCTATCAGTGTTTACTGCCTTAACAGAGAATAAATAAGTACTTTATAAGCCATCAAGTCATAGTGGCCAAGTAAAAACTGCTTTTCAATTACTAAGGTTGTTTAATAAATCATACAAAAAATGGTTCATCTTGCTCAGTTCCTATAAGTAAAATCAAGAGTTGTTGTATAGCTTTAAGGCAGATCAAGAAAAGCTTTGCACATCTCTGAGTATAGTTACGTACTTTAAAGGTAGCTTTGCATGTCAAGTTTACATCTTTCCTGAAAATATAAGTATTTTCCCCTTTCTGGTGCAAAAATGTATGCAGACATCTTCATAATAAAGCAAGAGGAGTAGAATCAAGATGTACAGTTACAGAGCGAGTCATTACCAGGACATAAGCAGTGGGCTTTTCAACCCTATCATTTACTCAGAGATGCTGTGGTACAACTTAACATTTTTGAACCAACTAAATTGTTTAATGGTATAATTACTTAATACACTGGGGGGGAATCGAATCATTGTCAACATTTATGCAATCAATCCTTGCAGTAGGGCCAAAGCACTCAATGTTTCCAAAATAAATATCCACATCGCTAGGAAAATTAACTTGCTACATCAATACAGAATAGTCTTGCTTATTTGATATATATATATAGTTCTGTTCATCGCTTTTGTAAACTTCACCACTGTCAACTACCGCACAGTACCATTTTGTCAAGCAAGTGTCCTTTCTAAAAGGAAAAGCAGTTTACTGTGCAGGGTACTAAATCCAGATGCAAACGGGCCTTACTATGTGCACTTTCCGTATGCTGTTTGATATACAAGGGAATAATGAAATCCCAACAGCTTATACAATTTATTGTGCCTGTAAGACCTCTCCAATTACAAATAATGGTACAAAGAATAAAAACACGCAAATCCCCATTCACAAAGTGCAGTCAGCTTCAACTGGCTTTTTTGGCAGGGGAGCCTATTGAGATGATCTGCTCTAGCTTGCCATTTAACATCAAACTATCAAAAGAACAAGCTACTGCATCTCACCCCGGCCGCATGTTTAGCAGCAGGGCTTAGCTGTAGTAATTGACCATTGACACATGGCCCCTTATGGCCTTGAGTCTGGTTGGTTACAAAACAAGAACAAATAGACAGCAGAGAGCCTGTGAAATCGTAAAGGAAGAGCCTTCCTATACCATAATGCGACCAGTAGTGAAGCTCTATCCCGTAGTTGATACCAGAAGTAAATATGAACATGAGCTAAAAGAAGGTATATAAACAGTATGGGCAGCATCGTTTGGAGGATTGGGTGAATAAAGAAAACCATGACTGGAAGTGAGGGTAGTTAATGGGGTACTAACTACAGGTTAAAATATGAAGTGGAGAAAAGAAAATTATTCAGAGTTTTAGTTAACTTTGGGAGTGACATTAAAGGGGAATATCTTACTTTAAAATAAAATAAATGGTTTGGAGTACAAGTCTGAACAAAAATACTAACATCCCTCTGAAATGAGTTACACACAACTTTTCAGACCCCTGGAAATATAAATATTAGCAGAAATTGGGACTTCAGTTTGTTTCCCGATGGACAGGCGCCTGAACTATAAGGAAAGGAAGGCTTCATTCGAGCAGTCTACCCCAGTGCTGGTGACAAATATATAGCTAGTACACAATCTTCATTCTTTTAATCAAGGTTACAAAAAGCAAAAACCATTTTTTTTATTTTTTTTTCTTTCTCTGTGACGAAGTGTGAAGCGCTTTGCACCTCTGCGCGGATCCTTCCTCTCTGGGGCTACGCAGCCACTTTACTGTCCTTCTGGAACAGAAACACACCGGGGGTTACCAACATGCAGAGCCATCGGGCCATCGCTTTAGCAGGCAAGAGCCTGGACCTTTTTTGCCGTTTTATTTAGCGTACTGATAACTTCATTCGTGAGGCTGAATCCAGTTCCGTCCCTCATCAGAGATCAGGACACAATACCTAGTCGAGGAGAACGGCTAACACGTTACTCATCAGAGATCAGGACACAATACCTAGTCGAGGAGAACGGCTAACACGTTACTCATCAGAGATCAGGACACAATACCTAGTCGAGGAGGACGGCTAACACGTTACTCATCAGAGATCAGGACACAATACCTAGTCGAGGAGAACGGCTAACACGTGACCTAGTCGAGGAGAACGGCTAACACGTGACCTAGTCGAGGAGAACGGCTAACACGTGACCTAGTCGAGGAGAACGGCTAACACGTGACCTAGTCGAGGAGAACGGCTAACACGTTACCTAGTCGAGGAGAACGGCTAACACGTTACCTAGTCGAGGAGAACGGCTAACACGTTACCTAGTCGAGGAGAACGGCTAACACGTTACCTAGTCGAGGAGAACGGCTAACACGTTACCTAGTCGAGGAGAACGGCTAACACGTTACCCTGAATTCCGGGAGGTCTCCAAACTCCCGTCCCCCCTGGCTGCCTCTGTAAAGTCCCCTGTATCCTCCTCCGTGGGGAGGTCCGAAAGACCCCCGGCTGGCCGAGCGGCCCCTGCCCCCGCGGAATCCCATGCCGCCGCCGCCGCCGCCGCCGCGGCCCCTGTAGCCCCCGCGGCCGCGGTTCGACCGCATGGGGATGCCGAAGGTCTCTGCGTTCATCCGCCTCTCCTCTGCCCAGGTCTGTCGCCGCTCCCTGCAGGAGAGATGGGATCCAGCGGGGGCTTAGTGATCCTGCTACCACCAGCCTGCTATTGGGAAATTGCTAAGCAGTTCGGCCGTCCAGCACGGGCTGATTAGGGATGAAGATCTGTTGACTGCTGCCATAACTAAAGCCCGGCTGATATATTGGCGGGCCGTCATATCGGCCGATAGTAGGCATTTTCCAAACTATCGTATCGGCCGATTTATTAATATATTATTTTTTATTGTTTTTTTTATTTTGGTTATTGTGTTTTTGTTCAAAGGACTTTGAGTTTCATATCTTAAGTTTGTATTTTTATACATTTTATTTATCAGAACTTTAACAAATTTTGATTTGGAATTTTCTGTTGTGACAATAAAACAATAAAATAGCCACAACCAAAGCTCTAGGATGAAACCGTACCTTGGAAAAACAGAAATGCCCGATTTCTCGTTCGCCTTTCTGTAAAAGTGATAAAGATATATAAGTAGAAACATATTTACAGGTCAATCACTTTACAAAATTGTTCAATTAATTGTTACATGAACCTGAAGCTCGGCTACCATTTGTCATCCTACAATGCAAATTCACCTGGTAATACCAGTATCATGACAATGTAACATGGTAGTCACCACTAAGTGCCAGCGGCTCAACTCCATAAACTATAAAAACAATGTGAAGGATCAGAAGATCGATACCAATAACGGAGCTGTCACGTTAAAATTGTACCGGGGGCGAAAATTGTACCGGCCTACGTCATCGTTTGTTTACATCCTGACAACCTGCCCGGCAATAGACGACGCGATGCAGAAAACATGTTTCCAAACGACGAAATAACATAATACAGATAGCGGATCGCTATCTGTATTATGATAGATAGTGATAACACTTGTTTTTACTTTATATTTGTATTGTATTTAATTGTTTAATCGAAACAATAAAAAAAATTGCCCGCGAAACGGGCGATCGCGTCAAATGACAAATGTTTTGCCCGCGAAACGGGCGATCGCGTCAAATGACGTAGGAGGGTTCTTGAAACATAATACAGATAACGGATCGCTAGAAAACACTTGCTTTTACTTTATATTTGTATTGTATTGAATTGTTTAATCGAATTTAGCTAGTAAACTGAGTGTTTTAAGCAGGTTTCATAGTCTAGAATGTTCAAGAACCTTCCTACGTGATTTGACGCGTCATTTGACGCGATCGCCCGTTTCGCGGGCAATTTTCTTTATTGTTTCGATTAAACAATTAAATACAATACAAATATAAAGTAAAAACAAGTGTTATCGCTATCGATCATAATTCAGATAGCGATCCGCTATCTGTATTATGTTATTTCGTCGTTTGGAAACATGTTTTCTGCATCGCGTCGTCTGTTGCAGGGCAGGTTGTCAGGTTGTCAGGATGTCAGGATGTAAACAAAAGATGACGTAGGCCGGTACAATTTTCGCCCCCGGTACAATTTTAACGTGACAGAGCCCTAAATATACCGGTGGCTGCATGTCTGGTGTGGTGTGTACCTGGTGTCGTCACAGGAGATGTTGTCGAAGAAAGACTTGGTCTTGTCATAGTAACAGTTGGGTCCCAGTGGATCCCCCTCTTCCTCGGCAGGACCCTCGGTGGTTTGGGGCTCCAAACCAGAGTCTGGCTTTTCCTCTCCGTTCACCGCCTTTTCCGTCTTGACGACCTTATCGTCTGGGCGACACGACAGCAGCATAAATCACTTCTTAATGGTCAGCGGGATCCCACAAGGGAATGTACAAGCTGATAGGGCTGTGCGATATGGGAAAAAATTAATATCCCCGATACATTTTCTCCATTTCACGATATACAATATATATCTACATATTTTGAAATCTCCTTTAAAGGACCCCATGAAATCGCACTTTTAACCTTTACTGTTTTCACTACAATCCCTGTAGACTATATACCATTCTTGGTTAACTTCCCAGGTGGTTTCCATCAAAACATTTTATATTTTCATGTTAGTGATTAATCACATTAATAGGCTTATAAGCATTAAGGCTTATATATTAAAAATATTTGACACAAATAACTAATTTAGGCAGTATTTCCTTTATATGTAGGCCATTTTAATGAATTAAACTCAAATATTGTAAACTCATTTTGATACAATGCGTTCGATATTTTTGAGCCCATTGAATTTATTTAGGAATTGTAGGTGTGCTTCCCTCTACCCCCAGCGCCTTGCAGGGGTCGACAGATAACTCCTCTCCCCAACAAACCACGCAGACACGTCCCAGTTAACTATTTATGGTTGCTTGAAGTAGGGTAAAACATTGATGTTTTCCGAGGCCAACTTAAAGCTAGAAAAGTAGCATAAGACGACTGAGCACCTTGTATTCCGATTGTGTGTGTAACTGTTATGGAGCGTGCAGCTGGTAACCTTGGCGACATCAGATCAGGCAAGACGTTACAAGCATTGGTGTGTTTTGCTGCACGTCCTCCTCTCGATATCCAAAAAACTGCCAGATCACTGATCCCTTATTAGTTATTTTAGGAACCAGCAGTTCGTCCGCTTCCATGTTTCAATTGTGGATTGAATTGGTTAGGATACACTGCATCTACACTGAGCCGGCCGGTGCTGCAAACCATAAGAAACTTGAAAATGAGTTCCCTCCCTTCCGCACCTAGATGTCGCGTGGGATTGGTTGGTGAATGTGTGACGCAAGTGTTTTCTTTACCCCTCACTCACGTTACTGCGGGAGGGAGAAAGCCACTGGAGAATGTTTTGAACACGAAACCAAGGCAAGTCTCGCCTGCCGCTTGAAAAAACCCAGGTGACCGTAAAATACTCGATACTTACGAAATGATAATTTCATGTATCGCACACAGCTATTTCGGAGATGTATCGAATATATTCGATATATCTTGCACAGCCCTACAATCAACCATGCAAAAGCAGACCCCTTTGAGAACCACTGTGAGAGTAATTTGTATCTCAGAGATTTGTGTAGCCCCCCCATCGAGCTTCTATGGCCTTGGAAGGGCCGGCCTGCTGATCTCAATAAGACTTCTGAAATCCATATCCCATTATGGATTGTGACATGTACATGTATACATTAGAAAAGTATTTGCTATTCATCTGTGCTTATAATAGCATGACAGATTAGGGCTTATGACAGGTTGGTGGGTTACCATTCTGCCATATCGCATCAGTTGACCCCCACCTATCAAATTCTTAGAATCAAATATCTTAAGTGCCTGTGACAGCTGTGTAGTACCTTTCAGCTTGAGCTTGCTCTGGAACTCTCTGTCGATCTCCTCCTTGTTGAATTGGGCATTGGCGCTCTCAAAGTCAAAGTCTTTCTCAAACTTCACCGGCCCGTCCCGGCGCACGTTGAAGCGCCCCCGACCCCGGTGACCGCCCCCTCGCCCGCGGCGGTTGGGTGGGGGCCCTGCAGCTGCTGCGCAAGGGCAAAAAACATTGTTGTTAAGATGTCAAATTACAATTGATAGCATTATAAAACAATTGTATGAATTGGTTGAATCCGCTTCAGTAAGGTCAGTAAGCCACAGCTCCAGGTGCTTCATTTAAAAACTAAACAAAGGTAGAATGGCAATGGTATGATTTTCACTAAATTAAATAGTGAGTACTATCTCCTGCAGTTAAACCTCCTATATGGTTAACCTGTGAAAGGATTTCTGCTCAGGTTAAAAAAATAAAATAATATATAATAATATAATATATAATATGATAATAGTCACTGGGAAAAGCCCTGCACTGGACTACCACAAGGCCCGAGCCTCCTACCGTCAGACGCTTGCCTCTTTACCTTTCAAGTGAACTTTGAGACAGCTTATATCCGGTTCCTTTCCTGACATGTAGAGTGCGGCCGTGATGCATTCATGTTTGAGCAGGTGTACACCGAGCAGAGGCCTCACCTGACGAGTTAAAGAAAGAGTGGAACGGCCCTGCGGTGGGAGCTCTATCTAGAGCAGCGTTGTGCGCTGCTGAGGCGGGGTGGGGCGCGGGCCAGCCCTGGCTGCTGCGGACTCCCCTGACAGGCTCACCCCGCCTTGGGTCCAGGCGTTCCTGGTGCGGGGCCTTCTGCGTGCCATGGTTGGCCATGGTGGGCGCCGTGCGGCCGTGGGCCGGGCTCCTGAGGGCCAGGCCGGGGGCGGGCAGCATTGTAGTGGAGGAGGAGGAGGTGGGGGCTGAGGAGGTGGTCTGCACGGCCTGCTCTAGCGTGGGGCTCTTCCTCAGGGGGTCCAGATTGGGGCTGCTACGGCCTGGAGGAGAACAAGAACTAAAACATGAGCGGGGGTGCTCAAAATACTGTTCAAATTAAGGGATTTTAGCACCAATATCGGTTGAGACAGGCGTTGTCTGTGTGGGCAGTCGGCTTCGAGAACACATCACGACAGCCCTACTGACTCTTACCGACGCCAACAGCGCCGAACTGTGGGGAGACCAAGGCGCCGCTGCTGAACTGGTTGTAGGAAGGCGCGGGGGCCCTGTTGAAGAGGCCATAGGAGCCGGCGGACTGGAACGGGGCAGAGGCAGTGGCTGGAGCAGGCGGTGGAGCAGAGCCCAAGGAAGACTACAGAGAGAACCAGAATTACCTAGCCATCTGAACCTTACCATGTCTTATGACTCAGAGTTATCTGAATTTAATTGATTTAAAATGTGCTGCAGGCAAGAGTTACCAAAGAGAAAACATCCCCTCCCTCTAAACATTTCTCTGTTATTGAGAATTGTTCCATTTCTCACACCTAGTTTTGACAGGCAAGATTTATTCCCCAAACCAACCATTGAAAGAATCGTAATTCATACAGAGGCAGACGGATAATATTCTCACAGCGCATTTCACTACCAAATAGCCAACGGGTGGTTTGCCGTTTTAAATCTTACCTACAGCACCTTTGAGGTAATAAGACTACAAACCTGGACGATGGCTGGGTCCTGCGGAGGAGCACTTGACTTGGGGGGCTCACATACTGTGAGGTCCTTGATGTCACTGCCTCTGAAGATGATGTACTCAAAGATCTCATCTCGGGGCGGGATAGGCCTATCGGTGGGACGGTCTTCCGTGCCAAAGGAACGAACTATAGAAAAGGACGAACACCACATTTAGAAACGTTAGGCCATACCAACCACAATAATGTTTAGCCGGATATGGACATACCACCAAGTTATGTCTCGTTAAGTCTTATCATATTCTTAAGATAGGTTAGTAAAAACAACTATGACCAGGGGGTAACTGGTTAACACGTAGTAGAATAGTCTGCTTCGCAGGCAATATAATAGATGGTAAAGGTGGTGGGAATGTGTTTCGAAAGGAGAACAATGTGATCAACTTCAACAATACACCTGTGCTCGGCCAACTCCCCTGCGTGGTGACCATGCCTATGTAGACAAGCTGGCTCGGGTTAGCAATGGTTCATAATCCTAGAAGTATAAAAGCTAAATACTTTAGCTTGTAACCCATATATAAACATGCAGGGTAGCAGTTGCATTCTTTTTTGAACCCCTTCAAAAAAGTAGATTGACACATGGATTGTGAACCAACCGTGGCTGTTCGCAAACTACAATACCTGTCACTTCCAACTTATTACTGACGCGAAATTAACCCTATGTGCCCCAGACAGCTTATCCTGCATGTCTGGCACAACAACGGATGCATAGCCGTATTTAGAAAGCCGATTACATATTGGCGGTGTTCAATGCTAGTCGACTAACGTAAGCAGGGAATATCTCAACGTGAGTCCATGAGCTACCTCTCGCCAGTGCGACTGTGGAGTTCTCAGTATCGATGGTGTACAGAATCCCTTCGTAGCGGATCTCGGCCTTCGACACCAGGCTGATTTTGCTGCCAAGATAAGGCGTTCCTCCGCTCATCGTGGCGCTTTATCCGACAGTCTCGCTCAAGAAGAAATTCGACGCCGGTCTCAAACCCCGCAACAGAAATCTAAAAATATTGCTCCAACTTTCTCCAATAGCTGCTTCTCCGAGCCCCGATTTTACCACTCCAACATGGCTACCTCATTTTCCATCAAATCGTTCTCAGCGCGGGGGTTAATGGGAAATCATAATATCGCGCGTTTACACTCGCGGTCGGATTATAGAGCTACACATACTAGAAAAGACGGTGATCTGCTCCATATTCTTTTTGCGGGCAAAAACAAATCATACATTTGTCTACGTCTGTCGAATGCCACATTTTTGAATATCAGGAATGGAAATGATGTAGCTGTATTATAAGTGTTGATCTAATATAATCATTAAATCATTATTTATCTCTATTTTACCTAATTCCCTTTTTTTCCTTACAGTTGCCGTTTCAATACGTTTGTCAATACAATCCGAATAGGGAAACAGCTAATGTCAAGAAAAATTAGAGGGTTAGGGTATGACTTGAATGAGTATTATATATATATATATATATATATATATATATATTTAAGTATTTGGCTATGAGCCTATTGAAAAAAAGTATGGGTAATACCTTGATAAATGTTTATTTGAATTATATTATTTTGATCTGTAAATATTTGTATTTTTATATTAATATCATATCGTATATTTCTTTTTATATCGTGTTTGTGCATTATATCGTGTTTTTCCATTTAGCTTGCTGTATATTTTGCCTATCTAATCAAATCATTCACACAACGGTCATAACATACACAAAAAGGAACGAATGACTTCCCATTTCGCTAAAAGAATGTGGGTTATTCTATTTGTTGTAATTCTATAGCCAAAAACAACACCGTTCCTGCGCGCATGCGTACATTCTACTATACGATTTGCACAACGGTCTAGCATCAAAGATGGCGGGAGCCTCCGACCCACTGGAGGACATGCTCTTCAATGAGGTAGATGAGAAAGCAGTTAGCGACTTAGTTGGCTCTTTGGAATCACAACTTGGTAATCAAAAGACTTCTACTGCTTCGTATTCCGAGAATAAAGGAGAGGGACCTTCGGGCGCTGTCAAACAGTTCTCAGGGAAAGTGCGTGATCAAGTGGGGTCTCTGGAGCAGCCACAACAAGGGCATCCAAAAGCGGGGTTAAATCAGGAACCTAGCGCCAATGAGGCTCTCCCGAACAAAATACTCGCATCTACTACCTCTTCCGTTACTACCGGGAGCGTTATAAACGCTGGATCTAATTTACAAACACTTGGGGCATCTCCTACTATTTCTCATGTACCGGGATCCGTAACTTTGGCGACTCCGTCTGCAGCTGCTAGCTTCAACAGGGCTACTGCTCTGGGTTCGGCGGGCACATCGGTAGTGACTGCTCCTAACCCAAACATCATCACAACGGCGGGTCTAAGGGCTGCTTCCCCTGGATTACAAAGTTTAAACGGCAACACCGGAGGTGTGAAGTTGGTGAACGCACCCGCCATCGCTCCACAAGCCGGAGCCAACAGTGTCATAAGTACTGTTAGTGCTGGTAGCTCCAATATTATCGTGTCCATGTCCTCCCAGCCTAACTTTACTGTACCACAGTCGTCGGTGGCTTCTACAATCACATTACCGAGACACCCTAGCCCATTGTCGAGTTTGTCCCAGAATGGTGTAGACCCTAAGGGTTCCCCTCTCATTACCCAAGGTGTAGCTTCCTCTACGGTCACTACATCTCAGGTCATGAATCACAACAACCCTCTCATGCATACGAAGATGTTGGTGCCCAATCAACCTGTTTCTGGAAACTCTGTAATTCTCGGCAGTACTCCGCCACCTGCAGCTAACTCACCCATCAGCCAGACCGTGACAAGTACCACTGTCACACTTGCGGCTGGTATGAAACCAGCCGTCAACGGAGTTGGTCAGCCGGCGGTGACTATAGTGAGGCACCCCACAACGCCTGTAATGGCAACGTCAATCCAGCAGCAGAGACCAGGGCTGGTTGCAAACACCACAAGGACTGCTGCGCCTCAGATAGCAGTCAGACCTCAACAGCAGACTACCATTCAACTTCCTCCGGGATTTACCATACCTCCAGGTAAGGAAACAGAAGTGTACCGCCGGTAGATCAGTGCTGCTGCTGATGCAGGTAATATAGGTCACCCAATTATCTCATTAAAATGAATATCTATTGCAAACCCTGTCTGGAAACATCACAATCCTCATCTCCAAAATTGTAACTGCATCGTATTCGTATGGAACATTCACTGATTCTTTAAGACACATAGACCGATGTTCCCTCTAGGATTTGTTACACTGTTTTAATCAGAGCAGAGCTCTGGGACAGATTATTCAGAAAATGTTAATGGTTGTCACCTAGCTGTTTTCCCACCTAAGACTAGATAGTCTCTCCTCCCAGAATCATTGCATCTTTGTTGTGATGTGCTAACGTCACCTCAAACAGAATGGTACAGAACAGCTTGTCTCTCTCCCTCTCCTCCCAGGCATGGTCCTGGTGCGTACTGAGACGGGCCAGTTGGTGATGGTCCCCCAGCAGGTTCTGGCCCAGGCCCAGGCAAAGAGCCAACAGGGCCAGGCGGTGTCCAACATCTCCCCCAGGCCTGCCACCCCAACAGCCGGCGCCACCATCCGAGTCAGCGCCCCCAGTCCGGTAAGGAAAGTGTGTGTGTGTGTGTGTGTGTGTGTGTGTGTGTGTGTGTGTGTGTGTGTGTGTGTGTGTGTGTGTGTGTGTGTGTGTGTGTGTGTGTGTGTGTGTGTGTGTGTGTGTGTGTGTGTGTGGGGGGGGGGGGTTGCTATATCCCTCCAGCCAGGAGGACATTTTTTGAGGTTGGTCATACTGTGTCTCACACAAAACTACTGCCCTCTAGTTCTGACAGGTGAAAAGGATGGGAAAAAAAGGGCTATATGCAAACAACCGCACATTGCCTATTTGTCCAGCATTCCTTTATTCCTTGCCATCTAACTTCACCCTGGGGAGAAATGTGCACGTGGTTGAGAAGAACATGCAGCAGCCTATGCACTTCAACGTCCCCTTTACCCAAATGTCTTTTGGCAAAGAATAAAACTGCATGATGTTGACACACTCAAATATCACAATATTCTTACGGATCACATTGAGCAAAACCTGACCTTTTTGGGGGAGTTTATACAAATGCTTATAAAACATATTTATTACCACAGACTCAAACATAAATATGATGAAAGATTTTCTTAAATGCATTCACGCACCGAGAAGCTTTGAAAAATTATAACAAAATTATGTTTATAGACACATTTATTATATTGTTAAGAAGGATTGGAGAATCTTACAATAAAGAAATTAAACCAAATCTCTGTCAAGAAAATGCCCACAGCGCACACAAAGCCAAAGACCTCTGGCCTTGAATGTATAAGTGGTGGTGGTTTTGTCCTCATACCAACCTCCTCTCCTCCTACAGCTTCCCGGTACAACCCAGACTGTCCGCCTGGCCTCCCCAAATCAGCCCAGAATGGTTCAGGCCGGTTCCCCCTCTCCCTCCGTTGTACAGGTGCGTGGTCTTCCTCTACATTTGTACTGGCAACATATCGGTTATCAACAGATCAAGTTAAAGTGGCTTAAAAACATCTTGAAGCAATACGAGGTAGTCGATAGAATAAAATTACGTGAAATTGCAAGGGTTTCATTGAACGTAATCTGATGCTTATGCACAACCTTTATAACCCTCAACAACTTAATTAGAAGTCCATTACGGATTTATGTTGTCATCACTTCAGGCTTTTGGGAAAAGTGCATCGCTAGATGTACGTTTGGAACTCTCTTCAAACTACCATTTTATTTGAAAAATAAGATCAGATTCCTGTGACTAGTATTTACAAGCATGATATTTAGAGTCACTGCACATCTCTGCTTCTTCCCACACAACTCTTCTTCCCTGTGAGCCACTGTGCTAAGAGCTGTGCCTGCTAGCATCAAACTGTGGATCTAGTTCCACCCATGACGTCATCGTGTCATTGTCCAATCTCCCACCAGGCCATCACAGTGGCGCCCGCTGGAGCCGGCGTCTCGGGGAAGATGAGCAACCCTCCCCCCAAGCCCGGGACGGTGATCACCGCGGGGGGGCATGCGCTGGCCAAGCCTGTGGGGGTCCAGCCCGGCCTCGCCATGGCCGGTGGGACGCCAGGGACGGGCGTCTCCCCCGCCGCGCCCCGCACAGCCATAGTGTCACAAGTACGTACCCTCCCACCGACCGCGACTCGCCGTGTTCCGTTAGTTGTTATTGGTCGGGAGTCTGCTTTTAATTTATCCAAACTTCCCACTCCAGACGTCCCAACTCCGAATCAAAACCCACACAGCATCAACCTATCTGATACAGCTAAGGAGTTTATCTAGTTCTTCATAAACATAACTATTTTGAATGTTTCAATGTTAACAACGTGCCTTGTTTATGAATTTGAGCATTGTCATTTTTTGGGCTTGACCCTGGTTATGGAGGATGCACATGGCCCTTGTTTCTCCTGAACGAGAATTGCAAACCTAAACAAAGCAAGCCAAATTCTCTACATGATCATGCAAACAACAGCATTGAGGAAACCAAAACAGTCAAGTCAAGTTAATCAGCATAACTGCTAATTAATGGTCATGAACAGAATGAATGGCACATACGTAAGACCATGGTATGCATGAATTTCAAACCCACTTTTAATCCTTGCTTTAGAAAAGTTGTCCTATTCGCTCTACCTATCATGGTATTTGGTTTCATTACATATTAAGTAATATGGAAATGAGAAAAGTATATGGCGCTGCCCAAATGTGTTAAAACCAAGAATTTTAAAGTAATTTCCTTTTGAGGTATTGAAATTGTACTCACAAGTGTTTCACAGAATAAGTAAGGGTCTGTACGCTCATGACTTGTTTGACTATTGATAAAAAGTACCATATAATGCATACAGCATTGGGTACAAATTGTAATTTCGTTACCCACCGTGTCAACCATAGTTCATCAATGTTGATGATCTATTCTCTATAAGATACCCTCGTGCCTTTAGGTCAAAGATGTATCCTGTATTTCAGGCTTCGACATATCTTCAAATGAGAATGAACTGCGCCTTGGTGCTGGAAAGTAAAATGTGGAATTACCTGATGCACTCTGATGTACATGTTTCACAATTACAGGAGATGCAGGAAAACGTGAAGAAATGTAAAAACTTCCTGGCGACACTGATCAAGCTGGCATCCCATAATTCCCCCTCCCCGGATACCTCCAAGAATGTGAAGACCCTGGTGCAGGATCTACTCGTAAGGCCGGAGCATTACCCTTTGACCCATACCATTAGTATTCAACGGACTGAGGCTTTTATTGTGAAGTCAGTGCCTTCCGTTTGGTTGTTCCTGTTAAACGGTCTCTTCTTTGTTCCCCAGGATGCGAAGATTGAGCCTGAGGAGTTCACCAGCCGCCTGCAGGCTGAACTCAAGTCCTCACCTCAACCCTACCTCATCCCCTTCCTCAAGGTACTCCCACAAAGACTTAAGGAAGAAAAAGCGAAACCATAATTACATAGTGTATTTTAGTAAATATATATAGTTTTCTTTTATCACAGACACGTATATTGGTAGATGTTATTTTCTTACCCTTGACATATTTCGACGGATATACTTCCGTCTTCATCAGAAAATAACCGTGACCTTCTGATGAAGACGGAAGTATATCTGTCGAAACATGTCAAGGTAAAGAAAATAACATCTACCAATATATGTGTCTGTGATCAAAGAAAACTATACATATTTATCTATCTCAAGTGTAGACACAATGACACAACTATATACTTGATATACTCTCTATGCATAATGTATAATTATTGTGCAAACTTTTTATTTTGTTTTAGAAAGAACAGCTTGTTCCATATGCAATGCTTATCATCCCTGAATGCCAGCTTGAGTTATGTTGCAGTCATTTAATTTGTGCCTTATCAAACTGTTAGAGTAGTTTAAAAAATTGGAAGAAATGATAATTTACCGAATGGAAATCTACAGAGTTGAGCTGGCTAATCCTATTTTTCCATTTGATTGGTTGGTAATCAATAAATTTCCTGGTCACCAAAATCTATACAAGTAAATTGGTCATACATTATTTGTCAAGGACAACCATGCTCCTGAATGTGTTGAATCAACCAGGAAGGAGACTTTGAATGCACACAGCAAAACTTTGAGCTGTTTGTTAAAAGTTTTACTCATACCACTTATTATGGGTCTGCTACTGTTATATACCAGGGCAGTAGGCTGATCTCCACCAGTTTATTCTACTCCCCATACCTGGGTACATCTTTTTTTTTCTTTTTTTTTTATAGTTTACCGGGGAGGAAATGGTTTTCCACAAAACTGTACATCAACGAGAGTAGACCAACAATACACTTCCACTGCATCAGCAGTAACAGACAGTTACTGTAGTGACTTAAGGTTATCCTACGATGATTCCTGTGTTAAGAAGGGTCTAGTAAGCCAGCCAATCTACTTTAAATGTTTTGTAAAGAGTGTGGGACCTGGACAAGTCGACTACTGTTTGAGGTCATAATATCCAGTTATGGATATATATACTTTTTCTTTTATGACATTATCTACAGTTATCTGGAAAACAACTCTATCACTTTGACTCTGCTCACATGAAGCCAACAACACCAAAACAATCCTTATTTCAAGCAAATTCCTGATTTGGGCTCAGACCTGTGTATTTGTAACAGTATTATAACGCGTCGTAAACACAGGGCTGTTTTGTAGCCGTGCTCTGATGCCACTGTTCTTTACCGTTGGATGTACATTAACCCATTTTGTATCTTGGGGGTGTCCACAGAAAAGCCTTCCCGCGCTGCGCCAGTCTCTGCTCAACAACCAACAGTCTCTAATGGCCTCCGGCAACGCCCCCACCCAAGTGTCCCCGGCCGCCACCTCCACCATCAGAGCCCGGCTCCCCAACAGCCCCGTCATGACCCCCGTCAGGACGCCCACGCCGCTCGTAAACAACACCGCCATGGTACCCTCGATCGCCGTGACACGGGGCGTAGGGGTTTGAACCCGGGAACGAGGGATGGGTTATTACTGCGGGACTGAGTTCAGTGTAGTGGGGGATGTGGGATCCATGGATGGCATCGATCCAAAGCTCTGAAACCTGAAGCCAGTGGCAGGATGGTCTAGGTGTTAGGGGGGGGTCGGTCTTCAGGAAAAAGGTGCTGGTTCAAGTCTACTCTGAGGCATCCTTGAGCATTCTGCCTAATCCGTAAAAATGACTGATCTTAAACATAGTAACGCCCTGTGAGTGCTTTAAATATAAGGGTCGGGTTAATACTAATAGTAGATGGTAATCAACTGTGAGTAAAAGGCATTTGATTTAAACTTTTGTTGAACCACAGTATAAAAGTGTCTGTGGCAATGTAGCTCTCTCTTGTTGTAAAGTCATGGTGTGGATCCTGTCATGTGACCTCTATCCTCTGCCCTCATAGGGTGTCAGGAGACAAGCGCTCCCGGCAGTCCAGACCCGCATGCCCATGGTCATCACCCAGACCCTCAGAACCCCAGGTACACACACACACACACACACACACACACACACACACACACACACACACACACACACACACACACACACACACACACACACACACACACACACACACACACACACACACACACACACACACACACAGAGAATGTTTTAAAACAATATCTGGGAAATTGCTTGTTGTGATTGTTGATTTGCTTGTATGTGTTGTTCAGGTGCAGTTGTGAGGGGACCTTCTATCATAGCAGGTAAAAGTCCTGCTAACTTGGCAGTGCAAGCCAATCAGAAGAAGCTGAGTGACCCAGGGGGCGGTTTCAGGTGAGTTAATCTATGATTGGCTCTTTTTATATATTTCTTCTGTTGGTTCATTGGGATGCAGTTGCACAAAACAACCACTAGAGAGCAACCTCTAGCCATAGGACATCCCATAGGATGTGAAGTGACCTCTTCTGTCAACCTGTATGTACGCTCCCTCTAACACCCCTCCCTCTCTGCGCACAGAGACGACGACGACATCAACGACGTGGCGTCCATGGCCGGGGTCAACCTCAACGAGGAGAACGCACGTATCCTAGCAACCAGCTCGGAGCTGGTGGGCACCAAGATCCGCTCCTGCAAGGACGAGGCCTTCCTTCCCACCGGCCTGCTGCACCGTCGCATCCTCGACACAGGTGTGGGGAGGTCGGGGGGGCACTGCCACCGCCACAGTTAACACGGTTCCTCCCAGGAGGGTGTAGTTCAGGTGTCACAGCGGCACAACCGGTAAACAGAGCAGTGCAAATCATACAGGAGAAGGGAACCACGATAAAATCAATGTATTATGTACAACTGCCGTACAACATCAATTAAAGTTACATTGATGGCCCAACCACGAATCAGAAAAAGTGACCCACTATCTCACTGATGGCCGAGATGGAGATGAGCAATAGGGAATGGAGAGCTGTCTTTTTTAAGTGAATTAGTTTTAGTTGTGCTTTTGCCAAGGAAATTCCCTGGGATAAGATGGTTTTTAAAATGTTTGTCTGAAGGTTATAGTTTACCCCACAAACCACACCAATTAAGAGGCATATGAAGGCCCCTGCTGTGTTACTTTGTCCTCACCGTGCCTGTCTCTGTCCTCAGCCAAGAAGTTGGGTGTGACCGAGGTCCCGGCCGAGGTGGTGAACTACATTTCCCATGCCACCCAGTCGCGATTGCGCTCCTTGCTGGAGAAGGTGTCGGCGGTGGCTCAGCACCGCGGTGAAGGCGGGAAGGTATGTCGACGACTATAGGTTATCTGCTGATTTAAGCGTTGATGCGACGCATCTGTGCTCTGCTTATCAATGCTGAATTAAAGCTGCGTTCACAGGGGCACCGGGCGACCGGACCCCAGAATAACACTGAATCAAAGGCGGGGTCAGAGTATCTGGGTCTCCTTTTTAATCTTTCGTGACGTTCTCTTTCTGTTCCAGGACGAGGAGTGGGCGGAGCAGTCCTCAGACGTCCGCGCTCAGCTGCGCTTCTTCGAGCAGCTGGAGCGCATGGAGAAGCAGAGGAAGGACGACCAGGAGAGGGAGATTCTACTCAAAGCAGCCAAGGTACTTGGAAACACCGAAATCGAGTGGTTTGCTCTACTTTTGAGAAGTTTCTTAGATTCCAATTGGTATGCACAAAATAGGAGGTGTGACCAGCCGTCCAAAAAGAAAGAGGGTTGACTTTATAGCGATGCACACATTTGTTGTTGACTCCTTGACGCGTGGGTATGGCAGACGTAACAGTTTCAAACAGTGGTTGCACTTCATTGATGCATTGCCTGTGTGGGAAGGATCTGGACGGATCACGTGGGTCTCGATGTAGCTCCCTCAGGTTCCTCCAGGGGGGGTGGAGGAGCTACTCTTTGTAACATCGTGTTTCTTTCCTCCACCCAGAGTCGTGCCCGGCAGGAAGACCCGGAACAGGCCCGGCTCAAGGCTAAGGCTAAAGAGGTAAGCGGTTGAGCGTGTGTGTGTGTGTGTGTGTGTGTGTGTGTTCATGTGATTTTTGAGCATCCAAGGCTCACAGTACCTCTGTTTGAACCCAGTGGGCCGCTGGTGTCTGCTGTGCGTTGCTCTGCCTGTTGTTCCATCGTGGTGGGAACAACAGGCAGTGGAAGTCCTCCCAATTCTCAAGTCCCACAAGGGGCAGTGGAATACAAATAGATGCTTCCTGAACAGAATCACTCGCCAACCAATCCCAGGACACCAGACAATGGGGAAAATAATTGATTGTTTCCCCCTACGGCGCCACAATAATCTGTGGTTGAGTCTTTGTGGGACACACACGCACACACACACGCACACACTGCATCATCCTCTTGTCATTCTCACTGTCTTACCACGTGTCATAAATTGGACTGTCCAGTACAATCTCCCATCACACAGAGAGTCATTCAATCACACACACACACACACACACACATGCTTCATACGTAGAGGGGATGGGGTTCAGGGGGGCAGGACAGTCAGGGTTTTTCTCGACAGAGCTACTTCAGGCTGGCCCTGGGGAGCCCAGAGGTCAAGGGCCATTACCCATAAGTCCTTCTGCCGGGCCCCAGGGGCCGACGGGCTGGGGAGTCCAGTCCAGACACGTTAATGTCACCTGGAAACCAAGAGCAGCGACACTACCGGAGGGGGGAAACACAAAACAAAAGAAATACCTCATATTGCACGGTGCAGACCATCCTAACTTTACCATCGGGGAAGATGTGGATAACAGCGGCCTGCCAGTTCTCTCCCCTGGATCCTTCCCCCAGGAGCCCCCTCCAGCGCCGCCCCACCACACAAACAAGGGCTCGGCTCCCCCTTCTCTTCTCCCGGCCTGTTCCTCCAGAGCAGCTTCCACAACAGGCCACGCCGCGGGCCGCATCTGCCCCTTGAGATGGAGCAGCACATGCAGTCATTTTACATTTTATTAATCACATTTATTTTTTGAAAGGTTTGATCAGCCTACTCTGATTCCAACCTTAGTGTTGCCTAGTCCAGCCTAGTGGGTTGAGTTCTCCACGGCAGAGTGGCGTTGCTGGGCATGGCCTCCTGCCACCCCAGGCTGGATCATTTCATCCCAGACAAGGAGAGACAGGAGCCCCTGGCTGAAGTCTGCTTAAGTCAGCATTCAACCTTTGGTCCCCAGTGATATCTGCCCTATCATATCAGACTCTTGTCTGCAGTGAGGTCCATCGGAATAGAGTGCTTTTTATTAAGGACTCGTATGTATATGTTCTACGTACCAAACACTGGGACTGGCGGTGTATGTTTGGAGCAAACACAAAGGATAAGCCTGCTGGTATTGATCCTGATGTAAGACTATAAAGCAAGGATTCTTTGGTCTTGTGTGTGACGCAGTCAACGTTGGTTGACAGACTGGGATAGTAGAGAGCACACAAACGCACCCAGTTTAACATACTATGCGTCGTATGTGTTCGTAGTACACAAAACATTAAAATCGACTGAGACGGCCCCTGGCAGTAGACCTTTGTCCGATCATTGATTTGGCTGTCCAGCACCAAGATCCTTTCGGCACAAGTGGGGGGGGGGGGCGGCAATTGTAGGTGATCTTGTGTTTTTTATGCTTGACGTTTGAATGGTACTTGGCTACCTTATGGAAGGGTGGATATTGTCATGCCAATTACATCTCCCTACACCGCTCTTCCATTGCACTGCAGGGGATCGGGGGGGAAGAGGGGGTCGTATGAAAGATCAGGGCTGTCAGTAGAACCGGACAGGGCAGGGGACAGACAACAGACGACGTGGTATCAAAGGTCTTTTCCGGCGTCCCAACTATAACAAGAGTTTATTATTTCACTTTGAAGACCCAAATACCAAATGTTGAAGCTCTTTTGTACTCGAACTGCACAATTTCTCTGAGCATGTACTGTAAAAAATAAACAAATAGATGAAAAGATGGCGAGATCTGCGTTTGACCTTTGTGACGTCAACCTGTGGTTGTTTCCCGTCCGGCCCACAGATGCAGCAGCAGGAGCAGGCTCAGATCCGCCAGCGAGACGCCAACCTCACCGCCCTGGCCGCCATCGGGCCCCGAAAGAGACGCAAGATGGACTCGCCAGGGTCCTCCAACGCCGGGGCTGAGGTACAGCACACACTGCGTCACGCACTGCGTCACACACTCCGTTGCACACTCACACTCATTCGCACACTCAGTCGCACACTCACTAACACACTCACACAATCGCTCACTAACTGAGTCACACACTCACTCACACACCCACTCACTCTAAAGGCCCATTCACACCCTACGGTAGATACGGATAGGAACCCTTCCGTCCGGTCTCGGAGGTGTTTCGTCCATCAGTGGGTCCGTCGCTTCTGAGCTTACGAATCCGGAGTGCTCCGGGAGAAACGGAGCAATACCACCGGAAATCAAGGCGGCACTATAGTATAGAGCCTTTTTTTTTTTGCAGATTTCGGATTACACAAAGCCAAATCTTCGCCATGTTTGCGATTGTCGATTGTCGGTAATTTGTGACACGACAGTCACTGCCCTCTAGAGAATGTATTGCGTAACATCCATAACAACGCTGAAACCGGACGGAGGTATGAAGTGTAGTCCCGGAGACAACGTTTGGTACGGACGGACGAATATCGTCCAGATCCGGAGGTTTGAATCGGCCTTAATACTCACACACTCACTAACTCACACACTCACACACTCTCCTCACCATATAACTGGACAAAACAAGCTTTGTATTTCCACTCCGTCTTTATAGCACTAGCTCTCATTTAACAGCGATGCATTTGTGTGTGTCAACACTACATTGTTATTGAAAAGGTTGTGTGCCGATGCTGCTTCAATGTCTGAAAAAGTGTTGTTCTCTTCAGTCCTGTTTACTCACAGTGTGTGTGTTTATTGTGGAAACACCGTACCATCCCGCCTTGTCTGCTTGCGTTCTCCAAGCGGCATGTGCATGAGTCCTGTCTGGAGTGAGGGTGACCGTAGCTGAGTGAAGGGGGCCAGGCTAGGCCCCGGGGCCTGGCTGTGGGTGTGTCAGCCTCTCCGGTCCCTCCCTCCCCCCTGAGGGGCAGCCATAGATTTAATCTCTACAGAGAAGAGCCCCGGGCCCCGCCCTAGGTTAGGGCTACTCCAATGTGACCCTCCCTTCCCCTCCCCTCCCCTCCCCTCCCCTCCCCCCCCTCCCCCCTCGCTCATTCTCTCACGCACATATCAGGCCTTAGGCTCGCCCCCCAGCCACCCCAGACAAAGGCCTCTGTGCAAAGAGAGACAGAGGGTGAGAGGGAGAGGGAGAGAGAGAACAGGATTAGGGGCGGAGGGGCCTTGGGCATACCAAGACTGCGCAAGGTAATGAACTTTAGGAGCTGTTGTGTTGCAGTAGTGCTGTATAGAACTACTAGTCAATTTAACCAGAATCAGAAACAGGCTGAAGACTCTCTCTCTGTGTGTCTGTGTGTGTGTGTGTGTGTGTGTGTGTGTGTGTGTGTGTGTGTGTGTGTGTGTGTGTGTGTGTGTGTGTGTGTGTGTGTGTGTGTGTGTGTGTGTGTGTGTGTGTGTGTGTGTGTGTGTTGCCATGCCTACAGGCTGTTGTGGTGCGTGCGTGCGTGTGCAAGCACCTGCCCGGGGCCTCATTCCTATCCTCTAATGTCAGCTCAGCCCTCGGGTTCTGGTGCCCCGGCAGCCACAGTAGCACGTCTGTGTTTCTATGCAGAAGCTCAAAAATCCAGCAATCGCTCAAACTGCAGCAGAAAGCGCAAGCACAAATGGCCCGAGCTTAGGTTTAGATAACCGGTCAAGATGGCTTCCCAAAGAGAACTTCTGGCCATTTGTGCCTCTTTTGGCTGTATCGGCGAAGGGTGAAAGCAATTAAATGTTAAAAAGAAGTGAAATCTGAAATGGAACGTTGGCCATTACCCCCGCCTCCAATTAAAACATGCCTCTATCCCCAACTCAAATTCCTTGAAGGTTTTTGATATTTAATCACAATCAGTTAAGTGGGGTTGATTCTGGCTATTCTATTCTGGTTAGTGTTAATTCTTCCAATAAGCATTAGCAGCTCACCATTGTGTCAAACACTGCAAATAAGACAAGGGGATACATTTCAAACATATTAAAAGAAATGTGGTTCTCTTGTCAATTCACCCCGAAGGCTTAGAAAATACAGACATAGCCTGGATCTGTGCTAGCATTCACATGTGCTTCTCACGTACAAACATTCACTTCCAATGGGCTCCTGAGCTACGAACCGAGGGGTGTCTGCGGTTCTAAATCTGGATTGACTGTCCTGCTGATCCATACCGCCATACATGTGTTCCTCCCTGCCTCTACCGTGACGTTTCTTGTAAATGCACATTGGCACCTGGGGCAAGCTCCAAGCAATGGAAAGAGATGCTTGGAGTTATTGCTACAGTGAGCTTAATTACTGTTCCTAATTCTTTGGAGAGAGGGCATTTTTCAAAGCCTTCCTTGTATTACCTTACAGAGCTTAGAATTGTCTTATTTTTTGGCATTTTCGACAGATTTTAAATGAATAAAAAAATTCCCCTCCCAGTCCACATTACACTCCTAGCTTCTTAGTGCGTCTAGTCTGAATAGGAGCCTGTGAATGCCTCCATGGCCCCAATACATGATAAACACCTTTGCAAATAATCCTGACTTGACTTGCCTTGAGTGGCTGTCCTGGGGGGGGTGGATACAGTACAGTGCAGGGCGGGGCGCCCGCTCACGGCTATTGGCGCACCTGTTGTAATATAAATGCGCGGTGAGCCCTGTGCAGGTCTAGGCTGGGCTAGCCATTCACTGAATGCACCGAGTGGGAGGCTATTGGCTATGTGTTGTTAAGATGGGTCATCAGGCTCTGCCGAGCGACGCTCCAACGGCAAAGCCTGTGATGATGGAGACACCTCGGAGCCGGCTGGAGCCATGACGCTTTGTGCTAGGGCTGAACGATTAATCAAATTTAAAACGTAATCGCGATGTAATAGAACGCGGTATGCAAATCACAAAGGCTGCGATAAAAAATAAATAAATAATAATTTGTTACCGTTACTGACTGGATATCAGTATGATCACTTAATTTTATTTTTATTTTACAATTGAATAGTTAAATGAAGAAGTTTATAATGTAGATGAATCTGAACGCATCGGCCTGTCCTAAAGGAAAAGCAGCATATTGTGTTGGTCATACTAAAGAATGATTTATTAAATTTTTTTGTGAATAAAACACAACATAAGGAACTTAATAAATTATAAAAATCGCACATTAAATCGCAATCGCAATATTGGTCAAAACAATCGCATTTAGATTATTTTCCCAAATCGTTCAGCCCTACTTTGTGCACATCATTTAATTCAGCTCAGCGCGTGCCATTTGCTCCCATTTGTCTTCGATCATCTCCCCTTTTTTCCCGTTCCATCTCGTGCATCGATGCCCGTCTCGTGAAGTACAGTCACTCCCAATGCCTGCAGATACAAGGGCTGCTTAGAGGGGCAATGGCGAAGGCTTTCATGAAAATAACTGTTTTTATAAGTCGCTATCTATTGCTGAATGAGGTAACTCAACGGTGTTTGGGCCTCCGGCCATCAAATGAACGCCCTGTATTTGCGATGTTACAGGATGTTAGCCAGTGTTTGTCGGTGGTGAGGCTGTTTGAGCGCTTATCTCCAAACGACACAAAACGGAAATCTTCAAGTTTGCAAATTCAAATCATCGCCGTGTGAGAACTGCAGTTTCTGTGCCCCCTGTGCAAAGAAGGATAGAAAGTGTGACCGCGTACAAATGATATTTTCCTCTTAATGCAGAAGCATCATGTCGACCATAACAACACAGAACACTTTTCCTCTTTTCAACACCATCACTCGCTCTCTAGGGCAAAACAAATCAGCGGAGCCTAGAACTTTTATAATTCGTGATTTGCAGTTCAGTTATTTCACAAACCAGGGGAAAGTTAAATTGCTATCGAATTAATTGAATAAAAAAATATGCCACGCCCTTCTTCCTACTACCCACTCTGGTTATTAATGTGTTGCCATTCTGCATAATCTAGGAGTATATCAACGACATGCCTTGACGTGTGAGAGTATGTATGTCTAGATAGATATGGTTTTATATCATAAAGTCAGGGCTGTGTGTGGAATGGTCCGCGTGTATGACTGCAACCCTCCGGCCGCGCCTCACCATGCCTCTGCTCTGCCCCCCCCCCCCATCCAGGTGGCCTCGAGCTCCGGCTCCGGTAACTCTCCGGGGGGGAGCTCCTCGCGCCAGCAGCTCCGTACGCGGATCACAAGAGTCAACCTCAGGGACTTCATCTTCTGTCTGGAGCAGGAGCGCACCACGTCCAGGTCCCTGCTGCTCTACAAGGCCCTGCTGAAGTGAGGCACCCCAGCCCCCCCACGCCCCGAAGGAGGTGGACCCCCTCCTCCCCAATCATCCGCAGAAAACTAAAACAACGGGAACCACCCGCCCACCCCGTCAAAACACAGATGCAGTTTTTAAGATATTTTTTTAGAGATACATTGATTACGTTGGCCTGTGTCCTGGAGCTATGTGTGCACCCCCCCCCCTTCGCCCCCCACCTTTACTTCGACGCCCTCGGTTTGCAATACAACCCCCCCCCCCTGTATCCTGGGATTGCTTTCAATCGCCCTGTTTTCGGCGCAGCATCAACGCGAGCGGACGCCTGACTGCCCGCCTGCGTCGTATGGGCTGCAGGTCGGGATGTGGAACGTCTTATTTAAAAGAGTAGCCCCAGTGTGTGTGTGCGGGGGGGGGGGGGGGCGGTGAGAGGACGGAGCCCGGCCTGGTCACACCGCTGCTGGTGGTGGTTGGGTGTTGGGGTCGACGTGAGGCCCCCCCCCCCCCCCTGCCCTTTACCTCCAGAGCTGCCTTCGGTCTATGAACTCTCCACCCGGCAAACCTGATCATGTTTAGCTGGGGGATCCTTCTGTCGGGGGTGCTGTTCTAACCCCCACCACCCAATGGCGGATATTCCTCCACCCTCTCCCCCCTCACACCCACCCACCCACCCTCAGGAGGCTATTTTTTTTTTTAAGATTATCATTTTTTTCGCCCGCCCTGGTCAGCTACTTGGTGTGGTCTCCATTTTACGTCTTTCGTTCCTTTTCTTTTCATGTTAAGTTACTCGGTTTGACTCCTTTTAAGTTGTCTACAGGGTGAACAGAGTGCTGTGATGTGAACGTCGTTTAAAGTGCTGCCATGTTGTGAGTGTCAGATCTGGATGGCAGTGTTTCCCCGGCAAAGTACATCCACACAGTATTTCGCATTAACAAAAATACACATGATTTTAACTGCTTGGCAATTCGTCTCTAGATGCATGTAAGTATTTTTATATGTGTGCGTGCGAGCGTTTGTGTGTGTGTGTGCGCGTGTGTGTCTTTATGTAATACACAAATTCATCTAATCGTTTTCCAGAAAACAGTTCCACATCCCTGACTTTAAAGATGGACACAAACTCACACACACAGTTGGGTAACCCTTTGTTGCAACGATTCATGTGACAGTACACCGGGAGCTGGCTCTCTCACGGACAGTGAACTCACTCAGGCTAGTAAACGATGAAAGACTAACAAAACAATAACACAGCTACGGTCCGAAAGAAGTAAAGTTCCTTCATAACCATCATGTCTTCTCCCTGCCGTGTGTGTGTGTGTGTGTGTGTGTGTGTGTGTGTGTGTGTGTGTGTGTGTGTGTGTGTGTGTGTGTGTGTGTGTGTGTGTGTGTGTGTGTGTGTGTGTGTGTATGCTTAACATGCTATTATAAAACGCTTCAGAACCTCATCACAAATACAATCTGTTTAAAAAAATATATTAATTTTGTCTTTGTAAGTTGTATATGAATTCACTTCACAGTGTCGAAAGATTGTTTTTAAATGGGTGTATTTTGGAATAGTGTACATTGAAAGTTTTAACACTTTAAATGTCTTTTTTTAACTGTAAGAGACATTTGATTTGTATAGCATATAGCTCTAATTGATTACTAAAGATGTGGAGTGTTTACCTTACTGTCTGTTCACAGCCCGGGGTGCTTCCCCAAGCAACAGAATCACCCATTGGAAGGATACAATTTTTTTGCGACTATTTATATTTCCTACATACTGTATTCAAGCCTGACACAATTCAGGCAATGCAATTTTACTATTGTTTGTACCTTTGCAGAAAAATTTAAATAAAGAAAATGAGTTAAAGAAGCTTGGCTTGTGTGTCTCTGGTGGGATGCATTGTTTGATCGGTTGGAGTGCTTAAGAGCGGTCCATGTGTGTATTGGGGCAAGTTGGGCTTCAAATCTTTGGATGGTGGCATATTAATTGATCAGATTTTATTTATACATGCACAATTTGTTTCCAATGTGAAGAATGTGTATCCAATGCATGATTGAGGTGGTGTCAGGAAAAAAATATTTTAAATGGCTCAGCATTTAAAATATAAGCACAGTCTTATCATTGCAATATGATCTTATTGTAGATAGATAGTAGTGACAATAAAAGACTGACATTTTTTTTTGTTTGGTTGTTTATATCAATTAAACTGTACAAAACAAGGATCCTGACACAAAGATAACAAATACATTAAATATACATCACTTTTTTTCCAAAATAGTTTATAAAAAAAACAAATTATATTACAGGTTTGGTGCCACCAGGTACAAATTAGGTTTTCGATCATTTTCTTCCACCATGCGCCCTGATCTTAGTGTTGGTATCAAAACGCAGTCTGACACGTATAACAAAATGGTATTTAATCCATTGAGGTTGACGTTTTTTATTTACGTTTTAAAATGGACCGGCTATCTATCTACAGACTACCAGCTTCTTAATTTTTTTTTATCCAACCTTTATCTTCTGATTTTTCAAACCTTCAAAATAAAGTCGTCAACTTCGCCATCAGAATCACAGTGGAAGCTGTTCAGTTCAAACTGAACTTAACATTGCTCATTTCATTCAGTTTGGCAAAGTCTCAAGAAAGTCTAAAGTCCCAAGTCCTGTTTCAGTCTTCCTTTGTCTGCGTCTGGTTTGAGTCTGTTGATCTGAGACCCCAGACTCTGTGTTGCCGTTAACGTTCCTTCCCTCCCAGCGCGACTGAGGATGTTTCGATCCCACCAACGGTCTCGGGGCTGGGCTCTGTCTACGCCGTGTGTTGGCGTGGTCTAGTCCAGTGGTTCCTGTTTGATCCGGATGGGCGTGCTGGTGATGGACTGGCTCCGGATGAGGTCGCGACACATGACGTACTCGCTGAACTGGGAGGAGTCCACGCCGCCGCCGCACGACCCCTTCATCGTGAAGCCCTTCTGGAACAACCTCTCCAGCACCTGAGACAAAGGTCAGAGGTCAGTTCTGGCATTGCGTAAGCGACTTGTAGCTTGGATCTTATTCTGTTTCTCTGGAATGGTTGAATGCCTTTATTGTGCGTTCATTGTTCATTAACGTAAGTGGCTTGGGACAAAAGCTTCAGCTAGATTAATGTAATGTAAAGAATTGGTTGTTTAATACGTTTAGGTTTGATTTTGACTAGTAGGGACAAGTCCTTTAGCAATATCATTAAATAATAATTTAAAAAAAATCACAACCATTATTTCCTTCAGTTCTGGGGGGGTTGTGCACGGCTCGCCCATGCACCACCACATGTCACACACAGCGGACACAAAGTAAGTAAAAAAAGTAAGTCTAACCTCAATCAATCAAGGACTCCTCTCTGAGAAGTTCTCAACCACAAATACCTTGATCCAGCTGTATTTCGTTTCAACTTTTATTTTAAGCTCCAAAAGAATGAGCGACCTCATCGCTGGATAATGGGCTTAGGTATAACCAGGGTTTTATTATGTCCTCGTCGTACCAGGATAGAGCACTAAACGCCAACACGTTGAAGGTGACACGTTATACCACCAGGTGTGAGTGTGATTAGCCGTTACAAGTCGTACCTATGATGTCAAGGGAGGCTTGTAACGGCTAATTACACTCACACCTGGTGGTACAATAGGTCCCCTTTGACGTCACCTTTCCAGCTAGCCTACCTCACACTCCCATCGGCCGTCCTGACAGAGAGGGGCGTGTCTCACCTGCACAGAGTTGAGCCGGCAGTAGCCGTTGAGGGGGAAGCGGATGACGTGCGTGGGGTCCTGGTTCCAGCCGGCGTTCACCGAGTTGCACATGACGTCGCCCGTCTCGGGGAAGATCTCCTCGATGAGCACCTTCTCCCCGCTGAGGGCGATCCTCTCGCCCAGGTCGGGGGACACACGGACCACCAGGCACTCCACCGGCGCCGTCCGCTGTGCCTCGCGCTCCACCTGCCAGCGCTCCAGCTCACGCACCATGGGCGTCAGCTGGTAGTAGCGGGCCTCCTCATAGAGCTGCAGGAAATCCTGCCGGCCACACACACACACACACACACACACACACACACACACACACACACACAGACTCTGGTCAGCTCAGTCTCTGACGAGGGAATGGTGCATGGAGAGGGCGACTGGGACCACTGCAAACAAGCTTGAGGACGTTTAAGTTCAAATCAATGTACTGAATGCTGTTGATATGATAAAGTTAGAGTTCAGGAGTTGCTGATTTAATAGCGAGTGGGATCTATAGTCTGGCTTAATGCTGCAGACAAGGGAACATATTGAGCAGAGAAGAGAAGAGCACAGAAGGAAGCTCTGTTGCTGAAGGCCCTTTACCACCTAACGCCCCCTGGCCTATCCGATAGTACCCATGTGACATTTGGAGCCACTGCACAGTTGCAAATTCCCAAAAGTCCAAAAGACGCTATGACATTAAAACATGCATGTGACAATTTACATTCTGTCCTTAAACCAACTTCACATTTTGATATTTATTTTTACTATTTTCCGGTGATCTCAAACCTCATCTCCTCTCATCTTCCACACTCAAAAGGTAATCCTACAAATCCTACAAACCCGATCCATCAAAGCTCTGCAGTGAAGCATTGCATGCCTGCACAGCACACTGCAGACCAATATATTCGTAATGACTGCGCGTGAAAGGAATAAAGAAAGACAGACAGATAGACCGAAAGAAAGGATAGAAAAGACAGAGATAAAGAAGGTTTTTTTCCACTCCTCTTTCTTCTTCTTTTTTTTCTTCCTCAATGCTGATCCTGACCTAGAGCACGCACACACTCAGCCACAAACGCAGGCACACACACACACACACACACACACACACACACACACACACACACACACACACACACACACACACACACACACACACACACACACACAGACACACACACACACACACACACACACACACACACACACACACACACACACACACACACACACACACACACACACACATCATGCAGAGGCGTTGTGGCCCCAGGGGCAGTGTGCTGTATCAAAGCCTGCGCTCCTTAGCTCCCTTCCCTTTGTTGGCTCGAAGCAAAGGATAGATGTGTTTTATAAAAAAGGGTCTCTGACTGCGGGCTGTTGTAGTCATCCTGAGCAAAGGCACAGAATTACAGTTTCCCTGCTGGCTAAGTACAGAGAAGGAGACGAGAGCGTTTCAATATGCACACAGACTGACACAAACGCACGCACAACACACTGGCTGCCATCATACACACAGGCACACACACACACACACACACACACACACACACACACACACACACACACACACACACACACACACACACACACACACACACACACACACACACACACACACAAACACACACACACACACATACACACACACACACACACATAAGCACATACACACACATACGCATACATACATACATACATACATACATACATACATACATATGATCGCCCAAAAAACCCAACCCCTAACAAGTTAGTTTTGTAAAATACATACCACAATATGCATACAAATGAACACACACAAACACACACACACACACACACACACACACACACACACACACACACACACACACACACACACACACACACACACACCTCCCTCTCAGCCAAGAGACCCTGTAGCGCCCGGGTCGAGAACCACAAAGCGATTCAAAAGTGTGACAGAACTAGAGTACTAAAACACTAAATACCTAAGCAACATAGAGCTGCACCACTGTTGTGGAGGCTGTGATAGATCACTAGGATCCAGCTCTCCGGAGGGGGTACAGGGTTACCGGCATACCTTGAAGTCCTCAGGGAGGAGCAGTCTGCAGGTGCGCAGGAAGCTGAGAATGTAGCGGAAGATCTCCCCGTCCCGGTCGATGAAGTAGTGCTGCTTCAGACTGTCCAGAACGATGGGCTCCGTGCCGTTGAACAGGCGGCTGATTCTGGAGGAACAGAGGCGAAGAAAACAAACCAAGGTTAATCAACACATAGGAAACAATGTGATAAACCATGTTTGCCATGATGTTTAGTAGTAAAGCGTAATTGTAATATTTTGTGGTATAGACATGATAGGAAAAGTGTTGCATGGTTGTAGTTGATATTGGATTAATTATTTAGATGTATATTAGTGAGTCTAAGGTAGGTAACGTATCTATTAAAATAGCAATATAGAAGAAGAAGAAGAAGAAGAAGAAGAAGAAGAAGAAGAAGAAGAAGAAGAAGAAGAAGAAGAAGAAGAAGAAGAAGAAGAAGAAGAAGAAGAAGAAGAAGAAGAAGAAGAAGAAGAAGAAGAAGAAGAAGAAGAAGAAGAAGAAGAAGAAGAAGAAGAAGAAGAAGAAGAAGAAGAAGAAGAAGAAGAAGAAGAAGAAGAAGAAGAAGAAGAAGAAGAAGAAGAAGAAGAAGAAGAAGAAGAAGAAGAAGAAGGGGAAAAAAGAGAAGAAGGAGAAGGAGAATGGGATGAAGAAGAAGCCAAACCTCATGTTGGGTATAAACTCGTTGAGTCTTTGTTTAGTTTAGTTGCCTAGCGTATTATTTGGAATGCCTTCTATAGTACTTCAAACATGCTGCAATAGCTTCCCTCTAGGCTATGAGTCAGGCTATTACAATGGGAACAGTTATTATGTTATTATGTTACTTACAATGCCGACAGCTGTTGAAGTTCGCTCCCTATTACTATATGTATTGGCTGGTTACGATCGGTTTTGGGGGTATCTGTTATAACGCGGCCGTTTTCTTCAAATTTCCTACACCAGGTCAACGTTTTAAATGTGAATCAGTTTAAGACAGGAGTTTTCAGTCCTTTATTCTCAGTACATTGACTCAGTATAAAGGAATGGATGTATCTATGCTTAATAAGTAACATCATCATTAACGCTATAAGAAGTCGACACCTCTACTTGTTGTTCATTATCCTTTCCATATATTGGCCCCCTGTGCTTCCTCTGAGTCTCTTTGCCTCAGTCAGTGAGTTGAAGCTGCCTCAGCTCTAGCTCCCTGATGCTCTGGCATCAGACTCAGCCTCCAGCTCACAGCTAACTCCTCCCCCCTGTGCTGTCCTCCCAAAGACAACTATATTAAACTCTGTTCTATAAAGTGTGTGCATGTGAATGTGTGTCTATTTGTGTGCGTGTGCGTGTGTGTGTGTTTGTGTGTGTGTGCATCAGTTTTAACATCCATCCATCCAACCATCGACCCCCCCGCCGTGTTCCCCTCAGGTCCTTCCCCGACCCCCCCCTGGGCGGCGGTCTCACCTGGACTCTGGGTACTTGGTGAGCGTGGCCAGGCTGCTGGTGTACATGTGACCCCCCACGTCGATGTGGACCGGGGCGTTGGTCTTGGTGAGCTGGGCCGGGGAGGGGATGCCCTGGGTGCTCATGGGAGACACCGGGGACCTGCTCAGAGACATCCGGGACATGCTGCGCCCGTCCTGGCAACGCACACGGGGAGACAAGCAGAAGAAACACACCGGGTGAGCATCCTGCACACAAACAGCCAATCAGCACTTCGCGTTGAGCGGGATCGCCCTGTCATCAAGGTGGGATCCGGCCCATTCAGGATCAGCTTTCAGCGCTTTAGCTTTGGTTGCTCATTGGACACATGAGATCAACCAAATGAAATCGCATCCTGATGCATCATGGATGAAAAGGAGAAGGCGTGCACTTATTATCACGTTGGTCCCTGATGTTCAAAGTGTTTGATAGGATATAGTCTTACCGCGCGGCATTGCCTTCTCAGCCGCTTGTTAGGTGCTGAGAGTTGGCGTGAAACATCCACTGCCCTTGTGATACTAGTTCTGGCAAATTAGTTCCTAACATTATGAGGTTTTGTTTTCTCATTTTATGTATTTTTTACGTATTGCAGGGATTACAAGGGTGGCACGTCTGTGTGTGTGAACAATATTCATAAGGCGACTGCGGTTGAGCGTGCCCACATTGAGACAGAGGGCGGCTATGGCCGGGGGGCTATGGAGCCGGGGCAGATTCTGCCTTAATTGACCCATCCCCCCCATTGAAAGTCTCTGGCAATTGTTAGGAAGTCCGTTGAACCATGAAAGGTGAACAGGAGGCGGACTCGTGGCTCTCCCCCCCTGGCCCAGCCTGGAGCTCTGGGTCTGAGTGCACACAGACAGCCCAGCAAACACAGGGCATTCTGGGTAATCTGAGTACAGACAGCATCTTAACAAAGGTCAGGTCATACATACATACATACATACATACATACATACATACATACATACATACATACATACATACATACATACATACATACATACATACATACATACATACATACATACTACATACATACATACATACATACATACATACATACATACATACATACATACATACATACATACATACATACATACATACTACATACATACATACATACATACATACATACATACATACATACATACATACATACATACATACATACATACATACATACATACTACATACATATATAATACATACATACATACATACATACATACATACATACATACATACATATATACTACATACATACATACTACATACATACATACATACTACATACATACATACATACATACATACATACATACATACATACATACATACATACATACATACATACATACATACATACATACATACATACATACATACTACATCCATCCATCCATCCATCCATACATCCATCCATACATACATACATACATACATACATACATACGTAACATATGTAAATAGGCCTACATAGCATACTGTACGTACATACATCCATACATACGTATAAACAAAGCCTACACAGACGGACAAATTGTACACAGACACACAAGTGCGTGCACAACAAAACACACTTGGCAATGACTAGATACGGCATTGCGATCTAAACGTTTAGTATTTCCGCTTCAACCAACCGTACATGTTTGAAACCAGTACGTTTTGTGTGTGTGTGTGTGTGTGTGTGTGTGTGTGTGTGTGTGTGTGTGTGTGTGTGTGTGTGTGTGTGTGTGTGTGTGTGTGTGTGTGTGTGTGTGTGTGTGTGTTTGTGCGTGTGTGTGTACGCGCGCGCGTGCGCACGGCAAAAAACAGGCATTGAATCACATTGAATCACATTGAATAAAGGCAATTAAAAGCTGGCTTCTAGATTTAGCAGATGTTGAAAAGCGATCCACAAGGACACAATAACGAAGGCTACAAACTTCTTAATCTAAAGCACGCTTGCATCGTGTGTGCCTTTTCTGTCTCTGTCTGGGACATTCCCGCATCGAGACACAGCGATGAAAGCAGGCGACGCGCGGACTTACCTGAGAAGACACCGACACGGACGACATGGATGGGTCTGGTGTAGAGCCGGCTGGGATTCTTTGGAGTAACTAGAATCGCAGCTGATTTTTTGCAAAAGGAAAAACAGTCCTTCCTTCGTCCTTCTCTTGCTTCCGTCTAACAGACCCGTCGAGCCTCGATCTCCGCGCAAAGAAGCCAGTCGTCGGACGCCAACCAGGGGGGAGGCTGGAAGAATGTGTGCCCGGGGCGATGCGAGAGCGCCTCGGGGCTGAGGATTAGGTTACAATTACTTGGTCTCTCTCTCGCCCAAACTCGCTGGAGGAGCAATGCGTGATCCTCTGTCCTAATAATAAAGATTAAAAAAAAAAAAAAAAGGGCTGATACTCCCGTTTGCACGATAGGTGACTTCAATTGTCTTAGACACTATTTATACCGATTTCATTGCGGTTCTGCAAAACTAGCTTCTGCATTGTCAGATGTTCCACCATCATCACCACACACACACACACACAAACACCAAAACAATGTAAGCTCTGGTCAAAGGTAGGTCTGTACTCTGTAGCCTAATGTGTGCAGTATGGAACTGGAGTTCGTCAGCGCGCGCTGCTATTAACGGCTATACGTCTGACTTATGTCAAGCCTCCTGCACCAAAATCCCCTCTACTAAAGACTCATAATTTACCAACATCCAACTTCCCCCAGGGGCTAGAGCCAAATGACGTCTGTCGTCATGCATGATGCCACGGCAAAAAAGCGCCTTTTCATGGGCCCGGGGCAGAATGCGCCATTTCGATGATTGCGCACTGGGAGATGGAGATGGGCGCCGCGAGGGCGTGCTGCTGCAGACAGTTATATTAGGTTTTATTATTCTCATCCTGGCTTGGTTGTCTCGTGTATTTCAGATTGTAAAGACGATGCATTCATTGACGATGGGTCACACAATGTTAAGTGATGATTTTAGAACCTATTGCGTTCAGACATGCGCGTAATAGTCCGCCTGCAGACCGCCAGTTTCCTTCGGACAGGTCAAGCTCGCCCAACTGGTCAGATCGTAGAAGGCCTGGGTTTTTCTTTGGTTCTTTCAGTTTTCTAATCTGATTGATGTGGCCCACATAGGCGGTTTCGAAGTTATACGTTGGTTCAATAGCCTGGCTGGACATACAGTATATATATCCATGTCCTAATTGCTGCTCTATAGACAGTTTACTCTGGTACCCCCCACACACACACACACACACACACACACACACACACACACACACACACACACACACACACACACACACACACACACACACACACACACACACACACACACACACACACACACACACACACACACACACACACACACACCTCAACACCCACAGATTATAACTTTGAAAAGTTGGTCAATCCTTATCCCGTGAGCTAAATCAAGCAGGGAACTAGAGCGACACATACACACCGTCTGTTGTGCAGCAAGACAACAGCATTAGGCCTTTCTGTTCCGGCCCGGGGCCGAGGCTGTGTGCAGCCTACTGCTGCCCAGCCCTTCCCGATTGCTCACCATTTGTTCAAATAAAACTACAGCTGCTACAGATGTACTTAAACATAGCTGAACATGTAGGCCAACTATGTTAATCTATAGCTACAGCTTACACATAGTTCAACTTGTCTCATGTTACATAGTTTTACACTAAGCCTGCAAAATATCTCGTAAAGCCATGCTGATAGTGGCAGAATGTAAAGTGTTGGGTAAAGCAAGACCAAAATAATGGGGTGCTGTGCTTATGAACAGAATAACCGGGTTGTGTGTTTATCAAAAGCATAGCCTCCTTTTTTTTGTGAAGCGTTGTTTCACAGCCCAAGGCCCCCATCGCCGTTTTAAAGTGATAGCCCAGTAGGCTATCCCTAGGGCCCCTGCACTACCGGGGCCGATCACATGTATATACGCCATGTTTATACGGACGTAAAGGGTCCGTCGAAACACACGACACATTATGTGTATTTATGTCAATAAAGAAAGGCGCTGGGGTTTGTTGTGGCTGAGGTGGGCCGCCTGATCCCCCCCCCGTCTCTGACACTAGTCGTCTCTGCCTTCGGGGGGCTCAAGGGACAAAGGCGGGGGGACGGGCGGGAAGGGCTAGCCTCGCGGGCAATGGAGGCGAGACAATGACGCCTGTCATATGGAGAGGTGACGCACAGCATGCTGGGAGCATTCGCAGCAGGCCTTCAATGTCTGCTCTTGAATGTATCAGAGGGTCACACTTCCATTTAAATAATCATCAATTGTAAACAATAATCATGTTTACAATTTATTCCTTATCCTTATGAAAACTGGTATGGGGTCCTATATTTAGGCCTATTTGGATTTAAGTCTACATTAATGCATAGTAGGCCAAATTGACAATAGTAGGCTATATCCAATGAGCCTGTGTTTAAACCTATTCATCAGTAAGTGCTAATGGACACAAAAAGGGTGAAATTATCAGGGAAAAGCTATCAATGTGGAGGCTACTTTTATTTACACAAGTCCGTCAACATGACATTTAAATGCATTAGGCAAAATGGCAGTGTTAAGGCTGAAAACTCATCTTCAAAGTGGCTAAGACAAAGACAAGTAATACTGAAAACGTTGGTGCGTCTGATAAAGTTTTCTGTTGTTGAAACGTATAAAGTTAGATAAAGGCAGATTACTCTTGTATTGTATTAGACTCAAAGGGCCCTATATGCAGTTCGGGAAAAGTGGTGGCATTGTTTAAATTTAAGACCAAGGTCGATAGCCTTGTGTTGCAATAAGCTGTTTCACACTCTCTGGTGGTCTGCAATCTAGATATAAACACACATGGACGAAACCCCTGACCTAGTGGTATTTGGAATGATTACAATTAGAGAATATCAACAAAAGAAATGGTATAACTTACTTACTGCCAGATTGAATAAACCAATAACAACAAAGTCTCTAAATATGGCCGAAGAAGGCCTATCGATGAATTTCAGGTACAGGATTGTCTTTTCGCTTACAAGTAAACCAATGAAATAAAATACTCACAAAAAGTTATATAATTAAAAAGGACACACAGGAAAATCTTTCAAGTTCAACCAGTACTTAAATCTCTGATATCTGATTAGGCAACAATAGTAATGGTACGGATGCAGACATAAGAATGCAGAATGACCTAGTGATGCAGTCTCTAGTATATGTTCCCATATTGCTCCCTGCTATTCGAGGGTGCGACTTTGGATTCAGTGGTGTGGGTCGTTATTCTGCAGAGCCACTCAGTGAAGACAGCAGCCAGATACTGATTCTTCATTTATTCACCAACTCAGTGCTGCTGGCTGGCTCTATCGAGGAAGTAGACCATAATTAACTAAGGTACATTTAGTTAAAGAGTAAAATTATTTGCTACAATGAATACAAAGTCGCTTCCCCAAAACTGTCCTTGAGGTTGAACAGTTTCCTCAACAGCACTTCAGTCAGACTGCTACATACAATCATACAAAGTCCTGTTCGGCCCTTAATGCAGGTCCTTAAAGGGCTTGGGGTAGTTGAACATCAGATAATCCATGTAGTAAAAGTCGTAGATCTTCTGTCGCTCTATTGAGTTCAACTTTGCAAAGTAGCTCTGGGTGATCCTAGAGGAAGTCCTCTCGGCCAGGGGGTTCCTGTCCTTAAAGTGGGGGAAGCTGAGGTTCCCCGGCGCGCCCATGCTCCGCAGCAGGAAGTTGGCCTCCTCCTCCATGTTCTCAAACTTCCCGATGAAGTTGTAGCGCAGCAGGCAGGGGTTGCAGAGCTGGCTGACGGGCTCCCAGTGGATGTCCATGCCCACGGGCCGGTGCACGTCCAGCAGGTACTGGACGAACTCCCGGAAGGTCACGCCGGCGCCGGTACGCAGGGCGCTGCGCGAGGCGTTGGCCCGGTACTTGGAGATGATTGGCCGCCCGAACACGGGGTGGTAGTAGGAGTTTGGGCTCTCGAACTTGTCGCGGAAGGCCGACACCAGCCGCTCGAAGGGCTCCCGCACAAACAGGAACTTGGTGTAGTCGTGGAGCCTCTTGGCGATGGCGGCGCGGTCGTAGCCGTCCAGCCGGCGGAGGCTGTTGGCGTTGTGCGCCGCCTCGTGGGGGATGTCCCCGGGGGACACGGCGCTGCCCCCCAGGACCATGAGCACCCGCTTCCAGTTGGAGCAGCCGGCCTTGGGCACCTCGCAGTACAGCAGCCTCGACCGTTCCTCCACGTAGACCCGGGACACCTGCCGCCGCGAGAGCAGCCGATTGGCCACGCTGGGCTGGTATTTGTCGCACGTCTTCCTCAGTTGGTGTCGCCGGATGGCCTGCGCCAGGGCCAGCTTCTGGTGGGGGCCCCCGGCCCCCCCACCCGCTTCCGAGAGGTCCTCCAGGAGACGTAGCTTGGGCCTGGAGGCCTGGTCCTCGTGTGATGCCGCGGAGGCGTTGGAGGGCTCCTGAGTGAGGGGGAGGGGAGGGCGGAGGGTGGGGTAGGAAGCTCTGTTCTCCAGACGTAGGGGTGGGTCGTAGCTCCGGTCCACATCGCCCTCTGCTGGATGGCCTGTGTCAAAGTCCTGAAATCCAAAATAGAATGGACAAATGTCAAATTACAATGGGTCCGATTAGATAAGTAAGGAATTCTTTCATTTGTATTTGATTATAAACTTGTTTTTATTTATTTATTGGTTGGGAGAAAGTATATTTTACATGTTGTAAGATTTTGTGTAAGACAAACTATTGTACATGCTTTTCTTTGTCAAAACTGAAATAATTAAAATATATGCATGATCAGCGAGACGGCTACCAGATTGGTTAAATAAAGTGCAGTACACCAAACAAACCACAAGATGACATCACGCCGCTTCTAATGAATTATCTAGCCTCGTTTACATACCCGCCCGAGTTTGCTTATGCAAAAGACAGTTTTACAGATCGTATTACAAAAGTTTACATAAATTTGAATAATCTATCAACAATGACCATGGACTATTGTCCCTGGTACATAATAGAACCAGACCCATATCTCGTGTTTGTTCAAACAGTGCTGTTTTAACAAAGATTAGCTGCAATGGGAGTGCTCACCTTTTCAACAGGCCAACTAGGTGCAACCACCGAGTTAGTTCCTGTGGATGACAAATCAGAAAAACAACAGTCATAATAGCTATTTCCCATAATATGGTATACTTTATACATAGAAATGTATAAAGTGTTCAGTTATACAATTGATATACCCCTTCCCAAGCATTTTGTTAATTAAGCCCCTATAGATGTTCTGAAGGGAATAACACAAGCCATACAAGTGAAGTCTGGCTTTAAAAAATAAGTAGTCTGGTGAGGTGGTGGCCAAGAGAAACCACTTGGAGGACAGAGGAGTGCAGTGGCCAGATATGTCTTCCGATTATCTTCTGATAAATAGGCCAGGGTCGTCTTGGCATGTGTGGGAGCATGTGCGAGTGTGTGGGTGAATGACAGATAGAGACGATGCAGAC
>NC_079420.1:19213275-19220775 GCF_026213295.1 Gadus chalcogrammus
CCCAAAACTTGGGGTTTTCCAGACAACTAATACAATAACTCAGGGGAGCTACGAGGCTGAGCTAGCCCACAATATACTGCAGACTCAGGATTTGAGAGGGTCTTATTATCCAAAAACACAGAAGCTTTGCTCACCGCTTCTGCAAACTGAAAGGATAAGGTCTGTGGTGCACCTTGACATTTGATTCCCCAACGTCATGCTAAGAAAGGGGACACCTCTCGGAACCCTTTTAAAGAGTCCAGGGGCGACCCTGAGAGACGCTTAGAGACTGCAAGGTAGATCACAGGCTCCAGAGAAGAACCACTTGCTGCAATGTCAAAACAGACCCCAGAGAAATATTGATTCTGAGAGGGATGAAGAATGACGGGCAGATAGGAGACGATGCATTGAAGTTGGACTGCGTGTTCCAATGACTATGAAACGTTATCCACTTATGGGCGAATAGAGGACAGCCTCTACTGCTAGACTACTGGATACAGATATCGATGAATAATAAGCAACAGCTGCAGACAACACCTGGCCAATCAGGATTCAGGACACGACAGGACCTGACAAAAAGTCGGGGCAATTTATTGTGGCTGAATAATACATACCTTAAAAGGGGAATCTCACTTGAGAAAACTTTTTAAGAGGTACCTAAGCTTTTGTGTGCACACCAGACAGTTTATTAGATTGCTTGCATAAATATTTACACACTGGAAACCTGTGTGAGCGAATCCATAAGATCCATAAGTAGTCCATTCAACATCAAACTCAACGTTATTCTCTTTGAAAACACACATCCCTACTCTACCTTTCACCCTTAATTTTTCTAGTAACTTCGGTACAGTTTATAGTTTATACTATATCGTTGACACGTAGTTCCCTTTATTTGTTCAGAGTTAAATAATCATGTCATGTCCATTGTATTTTTTTAAGCCCTTGTTCACAGGTTCAGATTTAAAGAGCTTCACAGGCCCAAATTATACATAACCTCCGGACCTCAAGCCCTTTAGAACTTCTCAAATCCCACAGAAAAGGGATCCCTCCTTCAACGGGCGGTAGAATATGAAAGACTTTGATCATCCCCAAAGCTGAACCCAGGTAGGATACCCATAAGTGCAATAGGTGCGGAATGAGACATAACGGTTGCAAAAACACCCAAAACAAATCAGAAAAAAAGGTTATATAACACTCATAACACAAGAGTTTTGTATAATCCTATCTTATCCAAGATCAAGAAGGGCGATGCCGTTAAGCGTAGCTTATGTTAAAGTGTAAATTCTGCTCAAATGTTTCAGCATAACAGGATCATCGCCATAAGCATTTTATCCTAATTTCACAGGAATGATTACACCTGGCACAGGCATTGATTTTGAATCGGAATCCACACACAGAAAATATTGCCCAGGCCTTCCAGAGCCCATGAAGACGCCAGCTCTGTGCCCCACGTTGAGGGATGCCCACCCCAAAGGTCATTACGTTCCCTTCTTGTTTTAATGCCCTTTGCATGGCTCCACTGGGTCCAATATTGCTGACGCTGGCTTCCGTGCTCTATTGCTTTTGTATCGGCGATGGGAAATAACGGGGTCTTAAGTGATATTGCACTATCCATAGATATGCTGTGTGTGTGTGTGCGTGTGTGTGTGTGTGTGTGTGTGTGTGTGTGTGTGTGTGTGTGTGTGTGTGTGTGTGTGTGTGTGTCCTGATGGCTTACACTGTTTTTTGCATGGTTTATTGTAGGTGTTTTGAATGTGTTTGTTGTTCATGTTGTTGTTCATGCCTGTGGATTTTTGTTTACCAGGAATTGTCTTGTCCAAGATGGGCCATGAGGCAATACTGGTGGTGTAGTTTCTTAAGGGCTGTAGATTTTTAGAACCTTTTGGAAAAAGGGAAGGTTTTTAAATATGCATGTGTTGAATGAATAGCTTGAATGGAATAAATTCTATAAATGTAAAGTCTTGAAGCTTACCCTAGCCCTGTTTCAAGTAGCAATTTAGAACTCAAACCAGAACTCTGGATTTTTGGTTTCAGAACAGCAAGATTTCAGATGTCGAGGAATGAAAACGACGGGATACGCCGCTGGCTCTACGAGACTAGTTGAAGCCTCCAGCGTTTTTCACTACCTGCCAATTAAACTTGCATTATAGTACATCAATCTATTTATTTTTTAGGAAAGGTGAAGCTTCAGTTCATGATACACCCTACTGTAGGGAAATACTTAGAATGTGCATCAATTTGCATGACTAAACAATGTTAATGAAGTTTATTCATTTTAACCTTTGGCCGATTTCCCGTGGTTTGGAGTCATCAGGGAGGGCAGAGAGAATACTAAAGATGATTCTTAAGTAAAACCCTTGCAGCTGCCAAACCACCAGACCCAACACCCTGGGGTGCAGGGTGCAAGGAGAGATCTGCACCCCAAAACCAACCGCAGGTCCGACAAATCAAAGGGACACGCCATTATGTCATGGTTTACAAACATAAATCACTCTTAAATAGCCTATTGCAGGCATGGGTAACAACACTTTAATCAAGTGTCTATATAGAAATGGCCTTTTAGTTAATGTCTGGTTAAGATTATTGCGAAGGTCAATGGATAATAAGGAGGAAAAAGGCTTCAATTACGTTTTTGATAACCCTACGGAGTTGTGCGGAATTATCTCATCCAATGAGACGACAGACAGAAGTCCCCACTGTGGCCATGAGCGGCTTTATCTCAGAGCACACCTGCTATATACCAGGCTGGCTGCAGGTCAGGCTCACAGCATGAGTTGCCATGGTAACTAAACCGAGGTCAGTCTAAAGTTTGGTACAGAAGCTCGGTATTCACTGCCTGAATTCAGACTCAACACATGCGGTTCACCTGGAAATCCAGTTCCTTGAAATTGGGCCATGGAAAAGCAGAACAGGCTCGTCCAAAAATACATATGTTGGATTCATAGGAAAGACACATTGTGGCAAAAGCAGACCAATTAAAAGGAAATGAAGGAATAGTACATTTGGACTAGTTTGCTTTGGATTAAGTTAAACCAGGATATCATTACAAAAAAGCGGTACAAAAGTGTGGCATCAGAATTTGTAGTAGAATAAAAATGACCAGTAGAAAAAAAAACATAGTGACTCATTTGTTTAGTATAATTAAATACATCATAATGAGGTTATTTACCTCCCACAGATGAATATTCTGATAAAACAACACGTATCCATTGGCATACATTCGGCATACACCGCCTCCATACATCATCCTGACAGGTGGTGTTGATGAACGCCGCTTGCTTCCCCACACCACGTGTGAGCGCGCTCCGAGAACCCTGGCCCTCAGAAAACCTTGGATAAAATGTGAAGCATCTTCAAAGCCCGAGCGCCGCATCTGATCGGCGGTGTTTTGACGTGGGGCCGGGGTTGGCCCAGGTCTCTCTGCCTCCACCCGAGTGTCTCAACGCGTTACCGCGGCTACGGAGCGAGAGCCCTCGTCACAGGGGCGTTCCTCTTAACCAGCTCCCTCTGGATGGCTTTCAAGTCACGCCAAAAAAACGCTTCAAATATTCATAACCCGGCATCCATCAATAAAAGATACCTTTTAGTGGAGTTAGAAGAGATGTGCGCAATAATAAGCGGGAACAAGGAGCGCCACAGGCCGGGGGAGAAGAGAGCGATGGGCAGCGGTAACATGTTTCAAAACTGTTGGGTTTCATTAGCGTGACTCAGAGAGGAACAGCTGCTGAGTGGCTTCAGCGCAGACTTTTACTTTGTAAACCCAGGCAGTATGGGCAACACTGTGTTCACTTAGATTTTCCGTCCTCCCTTCCCAGTCCACTAAAAAAACAACAGAAAACAATGTGTCCTCTTTGAGCCCGCTTACTTACATTCTGGTCGGGGCTCATCTCAAGACTCACTTTATAAAGTGACAACCGCAGCCTAGGGGAAAGATACCATTTTGTCCTCACATTACTATCTGCCCTACATACAACAATGCGGGCTGTCTGCGATTGGCTGTCAACTGTTTTCCAGTGCAGCAGTATTGTTTATTATTTATATTGAAATAAAACACACTTTCTCTGAGATTCTGGCTTGCCACCAGTCTCATTACATTTATTTGTAGAGGTTTAGACAGACTCCTATCCAAACAGTAAGGATTGCATGGTGTAGCTTTTCTCATCATGTCAATGCCAGGGAATTAATCAGCTTCAGTTTACTCAGGGTGGACATTGAAAGGTATATGGCAGGTCTTTGATGCTTGTTATTATGTTATTAATGACCTTAGGTTTTGATGACCTTTTGTATTCGATGAAATTGAATGGAAATTGTATTTTTTCTCCAGCAGTGCAAAACAATGTCTCATCATGGCTTGCAAGAACTGCACATTTCTCATTGATCAGACCCTGAGGTCTATGGTCAAACCGGAACCATTACAGATATAGTTCAATCAAGTGAATGTTTATAAGAAAAAGTCTCAAAACACACAGCCCCCGCAACCAACAAACAATCTTCCTTCGCCTTACAACAACTCTCCCAACATTTTGCAAACCTTAAGCAAACGATCTAGAGGAAACTTAAAAAGGAGTGTTGTGGCAGTCTCTCTCCAGGACTTCACTTCAAGGACGTGTCACTGGTGCGCTCCATCTAGGCATCCCCCCCCTAGTCCCAAGGCTCAGGCCCCTGCTGTGTGTTTGTGTCATCATGAGATGCAGTGATCCTCCTCCACACCCACTGCTCTCCTCGAGACACCGCGCGGGCACAACTTTATTCTCAGCTCCCCCGCAGCCATGCGTCCAGTGATACTTCTTACTTTGGGGGTCCAGTCAGTTCATCAACTCCTGCCTCGATTACCATTTATAAGACTTCATTGCGTTTCTCTGAATAAGCTGTATGAAACCCTCTACTTATATATTCCTGGCCATTACACTCTCAGTTAAGAACTGGCATCAGAAGAGGAGGATGCATTTGATAACAAGCTAATTCCATGTTCCGTCATGCTTGTATAGCTATACCTATTTGCACCCCTGCAAAACAATCGACACACCAACATATTAGGACAGAGATAGTGGAACAGTAATATCTTTTGTTTCTGTTTACTCACAAAATGTTTGCAGCTTGGAGGCACACCCACACACTGTATCACGCATGCACACGCACAAACACAAGGACACGCACACACACACACACACACACACACACACACACACACACACACACACACACACACACACACACACACACACACACACACACACACACACACACACACACACACACACACACACACACACACACACACTCTCTATTATTCATTGAGCTTATTGTGTTATTCATAACGCCCTGCGTCAGTTCAAGGCAACAACAAGCGATACCATGCCAGAGAGTTGTTTGAGAACAAGCTGATGAATTAAACAGTGGGAGAGAACTCATCTGTTTGGCACAAGTGGAGAATCGGTGGCTTGTCCCGTCAAGCCACACCACCGCATATGGAGGGATGGAAGTGGGAAGGCAGCTGTGGGGGAACGCTAGGGATGGACCTCCAAAACAACAAGGGATGCACTGCGGACAACATCTTTGTCTAATAAGTGGAAATAATGGTGACTTAGAAGAACTTTGAAGATCTTTAAGGAGATTTCTTTACTAGATGACCATATGCAGACATGTGATACGTTTCCTGTACAATTGCTGTTTAAAACATGTAATAGTATGGGTCTTCTTCACGGTCAAAGCCTAGTGCTGTAGCCTTTATCCATTATCAATGAGGCCGACAGGGAGTGGCCACATGAGCCCAGTTACCCTTTAAAGGACAACTTGCTACTCTTCTTCCTTTACTGGAGCCCGTCTTCAGCTGTTACCAAGGGCATAGAACAAGGGACTAAGAATCTTCTTTGGACAGTATTATAAATATTGATAGGCACTATTAGGAACTATTTAAAATATGTAAAAGCTGCTTTGCAGTTTTTCAGCCGTAACGCAGGCCAAGTCCCAGTCCTAGCTGCCATTTTGAAAGACAAATGAGTTCTTCAATGCGATGCCGCGTTGTATTCTTTGTATCATTCAAGAGGAAAGCTCTTTCGTGGCATTAGTACATTAGTACAAAACCTGGGGAGGTATGTATGCTTGACGGGCTATTTGTCTCAAAAAGGTGAAAATGACGAGCAGGTCATCAGGGAATCATTTTGCTGCGGCAGGAGATAATGGGACGCACAAATGACCATTAGACATATTTGTCAGAGGGTTATAAAAGCTCCAGAATGAGCTAATCAATGCGCACAGTAGGCCTATACCGCCTCATAGGCTAGACCTAAGGCTGACATCATGGCTCGCTTAAAAAACAGAGAGCATCTAGAGCAGAATTTGCATGGAGTGAGCTATTCTACATTTTTCTTTTAACAATGGTATGTTTAAAAACAAGCCTGCAGTTCCTGTTGAAAATATGTCAGCTGACGCAAGACTCATTAGGGGGGTTCAGAGAATGTTCCTCGGTTTAAATATAGTGCTAATAGTTCATAGTTATTCTGCAGCTGAAACCTCGGGTAACAGGTTTTGCCAAATAATGGTAAATGGAAATATTTAACGACTTGTTTCGTACTTCAAGCGGCTTCTAATAATGACTTCCATTTTAATGTTACTATAGTTGTACATTAATACTATTGTTTTCCGCTGCTGAGCTCTGAAAAAACCCCTGCAAAAACTTGTTTTACGTGTCACCTCGGTCGGATTTGATTTGATGGCCGCTGGCCTGGCCTCCTGGAAGAGCGCTGCGCTCTGAGGTGAAATGCATCTTCCTCCCCCCACCTCCGATCTCCAGTGACCAACGTGTGGGCTGGGGCGGCGTCGCTGACAACGTGTTCGGCTGTCGCCAAGGAAACAGGAACCCGCGATCGCAGGCATTCAACACCGCCGCTTCATGGCCGAGAAAGTAGCGACCTCACCCCCCCTCCCACACCCTACCCCATATGGAGGCCTGTCTCGTCTCCCCCGACGATGTCATGTTTAACAGTTAGAAGGGAGATCTTTATTGACGCGTCAGTGCGAGGTATTTAATAACCCAACGTTCACCAGAATCTTGCTTATTTTTCGCAAGTCTGTGATAAAACATGATGCCAAGTGTTGATGGAAAAAGACAGTAAGCAAAATACCATCTGGCTAATACGATCATGCTAATCACTCTTCTATGAGCCACACAGCATACATTAACCTGGGGAAACACGGCCATGGCTATTCATCACAACACACAATTATCAACAGCTGCCATACAGAACACACAAACCGAAAATAGAGAAAATAAATATTATATATATCTACACAAACACACACACACACACACACACACACACACACACACACACACACACACACACACACACACACACACACACACACACACACACACACACACACTAAACCGCAGCTTCCTTCACAATACGATAAAATCCAAGGTGCCAAAGAAATAAGCACACAGCATCCAAGTGCTCGTAAGGTTGCCAAAACGATTTTAGGTTTCATAAAAGTCTCCCATTAAGTTCTTAATTCAAC
>NC_079420.1:19225775-19440775 GCF_026213295.1 Gadus chalcogrammus
TCTCTCTCTCTCTCTCTCTCTCTCTCTCTCTCTCTCTCTCTCTCTCTCTCTCTCTCTCTCTCTCCCTCTCTCTCTCTCTCAAACGATGAGGCCGTGGGGGTGTGAGTGTGTGACTGTCCATTTAGATAATAAACGCAATAAACAGGAAATCTAGCCCTCATTCCAAGGATGCACCAACAATCGAGGTAGGGTCAGAGGAAGGGCAGGGCTATTGCAAAAGTCCCTTCCCTTGGCGCAACTTCTGTTATTTGCCACTGCCGTGACAGCGTGTGCGAGTCTAAGGGAAGTGAATGGCCTTGGTCGAAGGGCCGGCGTGGAGCCTTTGTTATTACTTGGCCATGCCTACCCAGCCAGCCTGGCCACCCTCTCCCCTGGACGATTGAATCTCAGTGTTTGCTTAATCGGTGGTGTCAGTGAGGGATTCCAACGGGAAACGGAGGCGATGGCTGATGGAGACTTCACAAAAAGCAATTTCAGGCGCTTTTGTTCTCCCCTAGCGTCGGTCCACACAGAAAGGGACCCCATAAACACTGTCTTCTGATCTGCGGTCTTTCGATTATGGTTATATTGATTTCGGAAATGCCGTTCAGGATCTGAACCGATATTCAATCTCTTGCACGCTGCTTGTCCTTCTTCTCGTGCCTCTTCTCATTTGGTTCGCAGATCCAGTTATTCTACTTTTCAAACAACTTCAAAAACTTCCCCCCCCTCCCCCAAACACGCACCCACCTTGCCTCAATCACGCAGACGCTGAATGAAGATGACTGGTAAACGCTTTCGGTGATTAACGGCTTAGCACTCACCATGGTATCGGTGTGGATTTCTTCTAACGGCCAGTGCTGCAATTTTTATTTTCATTCAAAGTCATTCAAATAATGTTGAATCTCTGAATTTAATACGACAGCCCTGATGTTTGAAATAAACAGGGGAAATAACCACCTCCGGGCGTAAAGACAAGATCAATAGCAGGAATTACTACAAAACTGCAACTGGCACGTCATGTAGATGTCTAAATGTCCCTAAATGTGTATCCAACAAACCCTTCTGTTTACGATGGCTATGGAGAGCTGTCGGCAGCGAGTTTGCTTCGCAAACAGCAGTTGATGTGGCAACGATAAATGTAATAAATGACTGCAGAGCAACTGAAGCCAGATCTAGGGCTGGGGACTTTAAGAAGTGATGTCTCACAGATGAAAATCCCGAATTCCAAAAACAGCAATCTCCTGTATATTCATTCAGGCTTCCCTAAAGCACTGCATCGGGCTGGATGCTCACTTTGCAGACTGCAGTCTCACGTCACTGACTGAGGCACAAGGTTTCACACTATATAATAAGATGGTTTCTAAATTGAGCCTATGCGAAACCGTTTGACACCGTCAAGCTGTTAATGTTTGCACTTGCCCTAGGATCTTTTACCATGCTCATGATGTCAGTGAGAAATAGTTTTCGATTGGACACGTTTTGCTACCGCTGTTGCATTGTATTGCTGTGTGTTGCAGTTTTTGTCTGTATATGTGTATGTAAGCGTGTGTGAGTGTGTGTATGTGTGTGTGTGTCTAGTGTGTGCATTTGAGAAAAAAACTGTTCATAATTATTTGACTCATATTCTATTTATGCATAATCTTACCACTTAATTTACACAAGTTGTCAAAATTGAGTACTAGAGATTAAAAAAAGCGATTAAGAATCAAATTCCCTAATGTTTCGTTAATGCGTGAACTCACGCAGCACCAACACACAACACTCTATCCAACAGTTAACGTTGCCAAGACAACCATGTAAACATGAGCTGCATTAGAACCGAGGAGGATCGCTGTGAATGATCTCCAGCTACACTGTATATTCAAAGTCATTAACAATTTATTGATCATAAAAAATGCATTAAAAAAAACAGCCTTCATAACGTATTATTTTATTTATAACACAAGGGTCCCGATTGTCTTGCCGTTCAGACTTTAAGATTTCCTGCCCTGGATCAAAATACATGACTATATTGTGTCATAATACATGGAGTACGTTGGACCATAGTGCATGGACTATATTGACCATAATGCATGGACTACATGGACTATAATGCATTGACTACATGAACTGTGCTACATTAACTATATTGACCATAATGGAATAAAAAGGCCATAAAGAAATGTACGGACTTACATAGACCTTAATGAATCCATTTCACTATTGGTTCACCTGTAGTGCTACCCATTGACTTTCGCGGGCGATGTCTCGATGTGATGTGACGTGATGGCTCTCTCCTGCGCAGAGGATTGTGGGGCAGAATAGTCCGCAAAGCATGCTGGTTTGCGTACTGCGAAATGCGATGTGGTACAACATCCTTGTATTTTTGGCATACTGCGTTTTTTTGTAACAGGTTAAAAAAGGTAAAGGCACTCAATCAGCGAAAGTATTCCTACACGGCAACGTGGAGCACCAGGCCATGCATCATCATCATCATCATCACACACAAACCATTCAACCTCAACATCACCGCCCCGCGTCCTTCCTCTTGAGGAGCCCCGTATCAGCCACCTAGGTGGAGGGTGGCAGCCACCTGGGTTGCATGTAGCAATGGAATTGGCTACCGACTCCATGGGCAATAACGTAGGGACTTCCTAGACCCAAATGCATTGACTACCGTGTACATCAAGCCCTGTTGAACTCTCTCTTCAAAGGTCTTTTCAGCTTTCCCTTAGCATGGGCTAATATGGATGAAAGTGCAACCTCGTGGGACTAGCAGTCGCTACACGCTGCCACGCTGCCGCACACACACACACACACACACACACACACACACACACACACACACACACACACACACACACACACACACACATGTTTTTTTTGACCACTGGGATGCTGGTGGCGTTTCCCGCCAATTTTTTTTTTCCTTTGGCGGCCCTCAGTCAAATTTTGGGTTCCTAAATTGGCCCTCAGTTGTCAAAACTTTGAGAACCCCTGCTCTACATGGACCAGGGGTTGGCCACCTATGGTCACAATTGTTTTTAACAGCACGCACGCACACACACACATTTTACGGTTCTACTGTCCACTCCCCTTCATCTGATCAGCAGACGAGCATTAGCTGATACCGCTAGCTGGCAAGTGAACTATTTTGTTCTATTACATTTAAGTTGATGATGGCGGTAGCTAAAAAAGGTAGGCTGTGTGATAGTCGCCTGTTGCAGCCTTTTTGGATGAACAAATTTATTTCACGAAAGGACGGAGCTGTGTGCGTACTTTGCTGTCAAACCGTTATCCGTCAAACTTCAAGTGTATGACGTCCTTTTGAAACAAGACACAAGAAGAATTTGGAAGACGAGGCGGATGGAGTTGAATCAATTAAGGCAGCGGCCCAGTGCGAGGAGCAAAGCAGTGTTTTTACAACCATATGTGCCGCCAAAAATCACGCTACAGAAGGCAGCTATGAAGATGCGCAGTGCATTGCTAAACAAGGGAAGCCATTCTCCGATGGAGATATATAAAGGAGGCTTTCCTCAGCGGTTCAGAGGTTATATTGAATGGATTTTCAAACAAAGTCACAATCCTCTCCAGGATTAAAGAAATGCAAACTCTTGAAAGGTGCGTCGCTGCAGGGATCTCAATAAATCGGTGAGATTGAATAGATTTTCTTTTGTGCCCTGGTAATATTAATACCTTTGAACACAGGTGAAAAGAGGTTATGTGTGTGTGTGTGTGTGTGTGTGTGTGTGTGTGTGTGTGTGTGTGTGTGTGTGTGTGTGTGTGTGTGTGTGTGTGTGTGTGTGTGTGTGTGTGTGTGTGTGTGTGTGTGTGTGTGTGTGTGTGTGTGTGTGTGTGTGTGTGTGTGCGCAGACGATCTTCTGGCATTGTCACTCTAGACGGGGAGACGAGAAGCCACAGCAATGGACAGCCAGTAATAAATAATAATAAATAAATAAATGCATATCATGAAAGTCATAACAGGCACAAGGGTCAGACTCATTTTGAAACATTGTTGAGGTAGCAGTGGACCACCGGTGGCCTTTCCCCTGACATAGTCCCTAATGCGCGTGGAGTACTGACCTGGAGTCTGCGGCTGGACCATGATGGCGATGTCGGGCAGGTGCAGCAGGATCAGCAGGGAGCCGGCTCCCAGCAGCAGGAGGAACCATAAGGAGCAGTACAGGGAGCAGAGCAGCTTCATCCTCCCCACGGGCAGCAGCCTCCTCCTGCGACACATGGCCCCCGGCGGCCTACGCTCCGCCCGGCTCGGCCCTGGACGGCGTGGCCAGCACCACCTGAGACACAGAGGCACACGGCGCAGACAGGGGGGTGAGAGCCGGAGAGCGCAGGGACACACAGAGACACACACAGAGAGACACAGGGACACACACAGGGACACACAGAGACACACAGAGAGAGACACAGGGACACGCACAGAGAGACACAGAGACACACACAGAGAGACACACAGAGAGAGACACATAGAGAACCACACAGAGACACACACAGAGAGACACACAGAGAGACACAGAGACACACACAGAGAGACACAGAGACACACACAGAGACACACAGAGAGAGACACATAGAGACACACACAGAGAGACACAGAGACACACACAGAGACACAGTGAAATGCACAGAGAGACACAGGGAGAGACACACATAGAGAGACACACAGAGACTCGCACAGAGACACACACACAGACACACACAGAGAGACACACAGAGAGACACACAGAGACACATAGAGAGACACACAAAGAGACACACACAGTCACATAGAGACACACACAGAGACACACAAAGAGAGGCACACACAGAGACACAGTGAAATGCACAGAGAGACACAGGGAGACACACATAGAGAGACACACAGAGACTCGCACAGAGACACACACAGAGACACACACAGAGACACACACAGAGAGAAACACAGAGAGACACACAGAGAGAGACACACACAGAGAGACACACACAGAGAGACCCACACAGAGAGACACACACACACACAGAGACACACACAGAGAGACACACACACAGAAAGACACACACACAGAGAGATACACACAGAGAGGCACACACACAGAGAGACACACACACACAGAGACACACACAGAGAGACACACACACACACACAGACACACACAGAGACACACACAGTGCGAGGTAAGACAGACGGAGATGCATAGAGACGGCGCCGGAGTGACACAGTAAGGAGCGAGAGAGAAAAACAAATCCGAAAAGGTGATGGATGAAGTGATAGAAGTGATGGCGATGGCTGGCTGACGGATTGAATCAGTGCAGGGTCAGTATTCATTCGATATCAAATGTAAGGCCATGGTGTGCGACGAAAGGAAACAAACACGCCAACCTGTGCGGACACCTCATCAGAATAACACACACAGACAGACAACGTGGGCTTAACCGGTAAACAAAGCCTTCACACAGGGCCCTCTCATCTCATCAGGGTTGGCCGGGCCCGGGCGCGGGGAGCCACAGAGAGGCTAACAGCACACACACACACGCCACAGCACACGCACAAGAATTACAAAGTTCCTGATGAGTAATAACAGGAGGAGCAGATGGAGAGGTGGTGGATCCTGGAGCGGGGACAGGGAGCGAGCGCGTCACACTCTGTGGTGGTGCGGCGCCCGGGCCAGAGCACAGCCGCGTCTGTGCCAAGAAGTAGGGCTAGAAATATAGGACGGCCCAATCCACCGAGGGCCGGTCAGAGGCGAGATCGCCACGGCAACAACAACATTCTTCGTTTCTACTGCTTGTGACTAGATGGGGAAGGGGGGGGGCACTAACTTGGTCTATTGAAATCTTCATCGGTTTCCTTTTCCTTCCGTTGTGACGGGATTCGACTTACTCTTAAAGAGAGGTGATAACATCAATTCAGACCACTAAAAATTGTATACTAGATATATCGAAGAATATACTTACACACAAATCACCCCTGCTGGGGAATGTAACGCCCCAATTAAGATGCATCGTTTTGTGCCACTCCATGCGCCATGACCCATAGCATACAGTTCAGAGCCTAATCCAAAGCAGCAACCGTCATCATTGATACCATCCTCACCTGCTCTAGGTGTTTGCAAGGAGGATTCAGTTGCACGGATGTTAGCCCACTTCCTCCCTTTCCCTTAACACAGATAAGATTCCCAAATGAATCGTAAAGAAGATTCTGCTGATGGAATTACCTTGACGGTTCAATTTATTGTTGCAATGTGCTACCGAGCCATGATTGTAGTGTGCAGCACACCCAAGGTAAGCATTATCCACTGGATATTCACAATGAGCAGGGGAAAAAACACTGTGGGTGGTTTCCACTGAGTTGTCAACAGCAACAACAACAACCAAATGGGCCCAGTGGGCTTGTCCTTTAAAAGTTGACAGACACAAAAGGTCAGCAAAGACTCAGAATAAAGAGATGCTTGTTCCCACCTAATCAACTCAATGACAGCCTCTTCTGAAGTGATCACTTTTGGCAGCTGGTAGTCAATACTTACTGGGCAATAAGAAAGCATTGCTCTGCTCTGGCTTCTTGTGATGAAAACGCCAAATCATGTTACAACCGAAATCTGTTACACTAAAAAACGGTTATTTGTGGATAAAAGCCCCAGCTTAGTGCCTAAAATAGAGTTCAAATGTTTCTCCCGCTGCTTCTGTTCTTGCACATATCCTATTATTTGCTGAAACGGCGACCCACTTCTCCCAGAGAGTCTCGCTTGAAATTAGCTGAAGGGAGGTCTTTGTGTCTGGACGGAAACCAAGCTCCTTCTGCGAGACATCAGACACCCTGAGATTGCAAATCTCACCTCCAATAGCTGTCATCCACGACAGGACTTAAGATCACCCTCAGCAGACATCCTCCATTTGGGATCAGTCACACACACCCACACACACCACGCATGCACGCACGCCCGCGTGCGAGCACACACACGCACACGCACGCATACACACGGACCAGCTCAGAGAACAGACCTGGGAGGTGAACAACCCTGGCTTGCAAATCCTGCATCCTTTACACACAGGGGTCTATCTCTCAATGTATGTGAGTATAAGTGCATATATATATATATATATATATATCCCCTGGGAAGTTTCTGTGCATTGTCTTTACTTATCTCTGCATGTCTGTAGTGTGTGTGGACGCATGCATACGTGCATGTGTGTGTTGACTGTTTATATTTCCTGTAGTGGAGGATTGATGACTGATCTGGTGGGCTCCTTTGTTCCTCCAGAGAGCAGGCAGAACATCTGCTCCTCTGGATTCCTGTCAAAATGTTCACTACCAGAAGGTGTATAGGCACACATAAACACACACACACACACACACACACACACACACACACACACACACACACACACACACACACACACACACACACACACACACACACACACACACACACACACACACACACACACACACACACACACACACACACACACACACACACACACACACAATAAGCATTCAATACATTTCTAATTTTATCCTGGCACTGCAGCAACATTCCCAAGAGAGAGAATGCATCATCAATAAGGCACCGGGTTACTAACTGCTTTTCAGACACCGTTTAAACTCAACACACCCCGACCTCTCCCTCTGGCCAGAGCTTCTTTGACGGACTGACTCTAAAAACTCCATTTTGGATACCAGTTGGGCATTTTGTCTTAGCATTGGCCTTACACTTTCTAGTGTACAGTGTTCATCCAGGTATCACAATCTAAAGTAATAGGCCTCCTGAGACCCCGAGGGGGGGGGAGTTCAGGACAGACAAGGGGCTCTGTAGTCTGCCGAATAAGAAAGCTAAGCAATGGACCAGCCCAAGGAATGTTTAGCAATCTATGGAGCAATCTGTCCGAGCTTCTATCCGAAATCCGACGAATAACGATGGGAAAGATTAACAGAAATCGGCAGGGAAGACTTTACTCAGGAGAGAATATCGTTATGACAGTTATTTAATCTGATTGGCTGGTGTTGTTGACACAACGTTAGGCAGTGCCCATATTTGGAAATTGCTCTGCCTAGGCCAGACATTCCAAGGCCTGATATTCATTAGGAAACAAAAACTTGAGTGAACGGTTTCACAATGATTTATAGCCAATAGAAACAATAGTAAGAAGAGGGATTTCTACACTGCTTGTTCTTAGTTTGGCCTTAAGGCGTCTTTACAAATTGCACTTGCAAATTGCATAGATATTCAATTGTTTGCATACCACAGAACAATCTCAGCAGAAGTCCAAAATATGACTGGCATAAGCCGCGTTTGAGATAACTAGCAGGGTTTAAACTCTAGAGCAAATATTCCCAGACGATTCCAATATCCACACAGAAATCAGATGGCGTCACACAACCAAATATCTCATCCTACTTCTGGCCGAGACGCACGGCTGACCTTTAACCTCAATGCGATTACGTTACGCCAAGCCCAGGTAAGAGACGTTTCGATTGGCGGCGATGAAGATAGTGCACATAGTGGGGAGCTCCCGCGGCGTCTAGATCATCATGACAGATGAAGACGTCAGACATCAATAGCCGTCTACACAGCTCCCCCCCACGTAGACCCGCCGTTCTCCCGCCCGCTCGTTCTGTCTGGTAACTAACAGACACAAACACGCCGCCGTCAGGACGCACCATCAATCACGGGCTGCATCCACAAATGCCAGCTCCCCGAGGTCTCTCATCAACACTCTGAAATGGGAAACGATTGGTTGCATTGAACTGCTGCGAGTGCACTGCGCTGTATCAATATTGTGACTGCACTGAAGTCACTTCACGGCGGGTTCGGGGGGTATGGAGGGGGTTCAAGCTGGTAAAGCGGCATTTAAAGTTAGCTTCGTAAAAAAAAGAAATTGGAGCCGGAAAGTTGGAAGACCCGTAAAAAATCCATTAAAGAATGGCAGCTCATCGCTACAGCAGCCGCCCCGCATGCAGACGGGTGCTGCCAGAGGTCCCCTTTGAGGAATACAAACAAATGGAGAGGATTGGGGTGCAGTCGTGTTGCATTCTTCGTCCAGGGCCTACTCTGTTTTTGACAATTACCTGAATCTGTAGTCTATAAAAGGTCCAAAGTAATATAAACAAACTATTTTCAAGCAACATGGTCATTCCCTCATCCGCCTGCGGCTGCCAAGTTTCCCTTTAAAGTTGACCCCTCTCATGGGTCAAGGACACACTGTTGTGACCCACCTGAACTGTAGCGACAGCAGTCTGCCACTTAATCCTTGGTTTCCAGGCAACTGCTTTAATAAACCAAACACACATGAAGGTTTTTTTTAATACATGCTTTCCCATACATACGATTATGGTTTCATCAGGGAATGAGAGACTAATCTACTTAACATACAATGAGGGGATAGGGGCCCTTTATTGTAGTAGAGGAGGTGGCTTATCAATTCATCGGATTTACAGATTATAGGCCTATTGCTGATTATATTTCTGTGACTTTTTCATTTGGTCCTTGTTCTCATCGAGCAGATCTAGCAATATATTTCAAGAGTATTATTCCGTTAAAGATTAGAAGCAGGGCGAGTGTTTGTGTGTGTGGAGGAGGGGGGGGGGGGGGGGGGGGGGGGGTGCTGATGCACGATTGGGGAGGACAGTTACATCTGATGCAGTTACAATGCAATGCAACTCAATAATAATCTGTGTTAGTTTTTCACACTATGCTAAAAGTAAAAGAGAAATTAATTTGATATTGTTAGGGGTGAATAGAGTAATGAATGTGCAATTATTACCCAATAGCAAGTGCAGGCATCTCAGAAAGTAAACAAGTGTAGTGGCTGCTATCAAAAAATGAGTATGGCCATTGGCCAACACAAGTGCGAGTCACAGTAGGCCTAATAACCACCAATTTGTCCCATTGTTTCTGTCAGAACAAAGTTTCCTCTTAAAACATGCCTCCTCTACCCCGAACACATGGCTGGTAATGGCCGGTCTATCATTTATTTATGCTGGATTAGATAATTGGATGTTCGTTGTTTTTTAGGTCTGTGACTGCCACGGATTCTGGAATTCTTCATCAGCGTTGGATTCAGTGGCAAAGCTAGTCCTTTTTTGGGTGGGCTCAAGCCCACCCAAAAACTTGCCTTAGCCCACCCTATCGTTTCGTCCTCAAAACTAATATTCTACCGTTTTTATTACGCAAGCAATGAGAGGATGGATGCTTTATACTGAACAGGCTCAAAAGGGCTAGTGAAATCGAGCGCAACCTTCCTGCAGCAATCTCTTACCTCTAAGCGTGCACCTAACATAGTTTCTGCTGTTTCGTCTGTCAAAGAGGCGACAGTCTTTATCAGAAAATCCATGACCAGTTATACATGACATGATGATACAGGTAATAATTCATTTTTTAAAACCCTGACATTTTCTGTCAGATGTCTATAAAATGACAGTTGACCACAAGGAGATTCTATCTATGCCTCTTCTTGAATTGCTTCATGTTTTAGTCAGCAGAGGCTTGTAATGGTGCGTAGCATGATAAGCATGATAAGGCGCAAAGAGCAGAAAAAGTAGACAAGGGAGCTCATTTTCAGTTGAAAAAAAACGCTGGCATTACTTTATCAGCTGAGGGCGTTTTCATTGCAAAAACAACGTGCGCTAATCAACAAGAACAACATGTTCGAAACATGTCTTAAATAGACGATGAACATATATATTTTTTTGTGAAAGGGAATAAGCTGATGAAGCTGACAAGTGACCAATGTTTACTGCATACAAATATTTTTGAATTAAATGCAAACCCCAGTGAATCATTTGCTCTCGTTTCTCTGTTTTGTCTTGTTTAAATGTTAAAAAAAATGTTAATAAACTGAACTTGGAAATTGTTTTAATTTGTTGCAGATGTTATCTCAGCTCATTTTATTAATCTATTTGGATAATAAGGTGATTGTATGCAATCACCTAACCGTGTGCCAATCGGAATGTAAATGTCTCTCGCCGGCGTTGGTCCCAGGAAACATACGCGGGAAAGTTCCAAGTTCCTACCAAACATTTGTTCCTTCAACACGGTGCGCAAAGGAATAATTGCGGCTGTTGCAGGGCATCGTATATTGTCAACTGTCACGTCATTGAATGTATTCATTCGTGATCTGGGACACGTAATTTCAATTTCTTCGTGCCAAAAGCACAAGTTTCTAACAATATGACAACTTTGGCCACCCGTTTCTACTTTCACCTTTGATTCTGAGAAATTGTGACAATTCACGGATAGATTTAATGCAGTCCGCTGCTCTGTAGGCAGACCGCGAGTGTTTGTGTGTGTGTGTGTGTGTGGGGGGATGGGGGGGTGACGCACATTGGGAGGACAGTTACATCTGATGCAGTTGCAAGGCAATGCAACTCAATAATAATCAGCGTTTATTGTCGGACCAACGTTAATGTTTCACACTATACTAAAAGTAAAAGAGAAATTAATGTGATATGGTTAGGGGTGAAAAGAGTGATGAATGTGCAATTATTTCCCATTAGCAAGTGCAGGCATACCGCCTTCCCTAAACGTTGTTATTATAAGCCACTTTAAACCTTATCGTCTTCATAGCAAGTTAAAGTGGGTGAAATCGAACAGTTGTTTAATTTATTAGTTTACTTTGATTTGATTTTGAAGACTACAATACAAGACCACATGGCATTCCCAACAGAGTTGTAGAGGGATGGGGCACGACCTCTAATTCGATGCGACATGGTTAACTGTTTTTTCCAGACAAAATACAACACAAAGGTTTATTGTAATAAGAATAATAAGAGATTTTTTAACTGGTAACATTGAGGAAACTACAGGATTAATAAAAGACATCAACATATCTTAATGATAATTCAGCGTTTATCCACTGTTCTCCTCCAAGGCAAATACTAAGATCCACTCTTCCTTTTTGTATTTCATGGTGGAAGTAAGGAGCATTCCTAACCAAGAATCCAGTTACTGTGTCCCACCCTCGATTCACCGGTTTCCTAAAGATCACTGGCTCTCATGCTGAAAAGGATGGCCATGGCATTACGTTGCCATCATTCCTTTTTCCCCCACCAAAACCATTTTGGTCTACACTACTGGAACGCTATGATAGGTTTGATAAAGAGTGTCCATTATAATCGGTTTGGTCTATACATCCTGCCAGTTTAAGCTTGGCGGTGATCAAAAGGGAAAAGCCTGATTCCTCCCTTTTCAGCTTGAAAGCCCACTGAGGTGTATCTGCAAGCTGGGCTAATACTGCTGTATCGGTAAGAGGTGTGGGCCAGATTATTCCTCTGTGAGTTCTAAGAGGCTGAGCACCACCTTGCAAGTGGCTTGAAACCTCTTCGGGAGGCCTACGGGTCCCTCTTCCCTGTTAGTTCTTACCCACAGCGTGCTTAGTGAGGCACGGTGCTCATAGCTCGGTAATATCAATAATGTTTTATTAGCATTGTAATAAACACACGCAACAAATCAGCCCGCTTTGACATGATCCTTCAGTGAACACACCATTTCCGCAATTAGCTGAGATCAATGACAATTAGCCTTTGTCCGTGGCCCTAAGAGAATAACACTGAATGGTTAACACTGAAAACTCAATGTGCCAACCACAGTTCATTTGCATGAAGTACATTTAGTGCGCTTCTATCAAAGCAAATTCCAACCATTTTTATGCACACACCGACAGCGCTGTCAACCACTCAAGGCTACAGCCAACCCATCTGGAGCAGTTAGGGTGAGGCGTCTTGCCCAGGGACACCTCGACACCGCTAGGAGGAGCCGGGGATCAAACTAGCAACCTTTCCGTTTACAAGTCAACTCGCCCTACCTCCTGAGCTACTGCCGCGGTCCACCATGACATTTCACAAACTTATGCTGAAAAGTCAATGCTCTTACTCGGTTTCTCCCCTGGTGGGGACCGTAGGGGCCCTTTAAATCATCAGCACACAGAGCAGTTGCGTCGGGCGTAAAAGGGCACAGAGACCCAACATGACGTGCCTAATTGCGCGGTGGCGGCGGCGGCGGCTAGCTTCAAACCACTCTGAGGAAGCACAGAAAGCCATTAGCCCATACCACTAAGAGATGCAGCGTGAGTCCCCGGAGTCCTGCTTCTTCTGGAAGGGAGGAAGCCACTGCACACATCATCCAGCCGGAGCTGGGCCTGTTCACATGTGCCCATCCCAGAAGAGGGAGGTGCATTATGCCCCCCCCCCTCCCCGACTCCCCACAGAGGTGGGGAGTCGAGGAGGGGAAGAAGGAAAGACGAAAGAGTGTATTCCTCCTTTTTCTACTTTTTCTATACATTATTAATGGTTCCTTCGCACAAATGTCTCCCCGTCGGATATCATTCGACGTCACTGTTGAATAATCCAGAGCATGGTTTATTTTCTCATTAGCGTAGGAGCTTGGAGATATGGTTTCCTGGCCGAGAGAAAGAGTAGACCTACAGTGAGATTAGAGGGGCTGTGAGTAATTGAATCCTTATTCGTATCAACTGAAGAGTACAGCTCAGAAAGAGCCTAATGGAGATCTTAACCAGGGGGCTTATATCATTACCATTGGTTTTGTTTTCAAAGGATGAATGAATGCCACACCATCATACCACAGGTTTGAAGTGTGTCCTCTTCTGTCAAAAGCAATACAAAAAGAAAGAGCAACCCTCAAGCGATTTGTTAGTGCACTTGCTGAAGGCTCAAAACTGCAGCAAATATATTTGCATATTTTCAGATAAAGAATAAATAATACCCCGGGGATGCCTTCAAACCGTTGTCACATAAGCCAGTAGTACCAGTAGCAAATACAGCATTCTGAGCTCACAGAGCAGCTTACAAACAATGCACACCAAAGGCTGAATACCGTTTATTCACTTGGTCTAAACTTGTGAGCAGAAGATTACCTGCTAAAATAGTATTGTACATTACGATGCTAACAAATAAAGGGTGAAAATATACCATGACAGTTACAAGTGGCAATGAAAATGTGTTTGAACGTAGCCATTCTTGCTGTTGTGCTTGTGCTTGTGTGTGTGTGTGTGTGTGTGTGTGTGTGTGTGTGTGTGTGTGTGTGTGTGTGTGTGTGTGTGTGTGTGTGTGTGTGTGTGTGTGTGTGTGTGTGTGTGTGTGTGTGTGTGTGTGTGTGTGTGTGTGTGTGTGTGTGTGTGTGTGTGGGTGGGCGGGTAGGGGGGCTGGGGGGCTGCGTGCGTGGACTGCCATAATGTAATGTGTGTGTGGGTGTGTTTCGGGAGCACAAAGCACCGCTTCCACCGTCCAGAGTCTCTGGAGGTGCTCAGGACAACCGCACTATTTATAGCTCGAAACAGAGAAATAATTCAGTATGATCGCAGAGAAGCTCATTCAGCCCCCTCCGTGACAGGGGAGATGAGGGGAAATTATAAGATGAACATCCAACCACTGCTCTCCCGCTCGAAACGTGACAGGTGGGGTGTGATATATTTCTGATCGACACCTTTTCCATCTGCCGTGGCGTCCAGGGGAGGACTTTCGAGAAAGATAGAGGAAAGTTCAGGCGACCCGCGGAGGGCTGACTTATGATATTTAATACATGCCGTCATTAATATTTCCGGAGTGAGAATCTGCCAACAGTGGCTGACCAGTCTCTGAATATTCATGTCACACTCCATCGCGGCCTATCATTTCCGATAAAGTGAAAACATGATGTGTACTTAAAACGTGCAAAAAAAGTATTTTGATAGATGTTGTGAAACATTGTGAAACATTTACTAACCCGAAGGCAGGCTGTTGGCGAGAATACCCCCTTCAAAACTTAGGCTACTGACGAAAGTACCACCCCCCATTGGAATGAAGCAAGACCCCATTTGAAGTGTGCTGCAACACACCAGGCTACCGTGGGGCTTCGTCCAAAAAGTCTAAATAAATAATACCACAATTACCTGTGTAGAAATCAGCATGGACGCTGCCTGGAGAGTTGATCCGAGTGCAGGAAAGTCAGTCCCTGGCGATGGCTCATCATGACTGGCTCTGCGCTATCGGAACTACAGACTGGAGGAAACCCATCCACGAGCAACATTTGCACACTTGGTAGGTGGTTAATATTTAACCGTATGCATCCATTTGGTTAGAAACGTCTGTTTTAGCGAGAGAACTGGCAAAGAGGCACGAACTTCCAGCAGGAAAGAGTTTAGATATACTGGCTGCTGGAGAGATGCGAGACAGTTGAACCAGTAGCACGGAGGAACAGCTACTGCGGAGTGCACGGCGGGGCGGTGCATGATCCAATGCGCGTGTGTTGATACAGAGAGCGGGAGAGAGCGTGAGAGAGCGAGAGAGAGCGAGCGAGAGAGAGAGAGAGAGAGAGAGAGAGAGAGAGAGAGAGAGAGAGAGAGAGAGAGAGAGAGAGAGAGAGAGAGAGAGAGAGGGGCGAGTGTGAGAGATAACGGGGGGCGGGGAGAGAGAGAGAGAGAGAGAGAGAGAGAGAGAGAGAGAGAGAGAGAGAGAGAGAGAGAGAGAGAGAGAGAGAGAGAGAGAGAGAGAGAGAGAGAGAGAGAGAGAGATACAACAGCAGAGAGGAGAGCTGGTTCTATTTCTTGCCTTCCACCGGCGGTCCCACGGGAGATCTGGGCCGCTAGTACAGTCGACTCTGCCAGGCAACAGCACACGACTTCACAGGAGCCATACAAGGGTTTTTGACACAACGTTTTATTTCAGCTGTTGCAGAAACGATGCGATCGGGAAAAGTTCTAACCCTAACCCTAACCCAAGGCATACAATATATGCTTATACAACAATGTAGACATATGTTAATTATAGCCCTTAAACAACAAAAATAAATAAATAAAAGAATACAAGAAACAACAACAGACGTAAAAAATATAAATTAATGCATGCATATATTAATGTCTGTTTCCATTCCCAGTTTGTCGTATTAAGGTATTCCTATCATGTACTCAAGTAGAAACTCCATCGAGTCTGTCCCAGGTGTAGCTTGTATTTTGTCGCCCTCTGTGCATGTTCAGATCAACAACAACGATGCCCGCACATGTCCGTATCGATGGGCGGGCCAATAGGCGTAGCCTACGACAACAGCCTGGGACCTCTGATTATTAAACAATCGTTTGGTGATGGGCTACAGAGTGAAAGTCCAGTTGTCCTAAGTTCATTAAATTCCACACGACAGGCCTGAGGGGGGAAATGATAGATTGTGGAGCTCTGGTTTCACGTAGGCCTATTGATTGATTGATTGATTGGTTGAACTCTCAGCGTAGAGGCTAATCCTTGTTTTCTTTGCCATTGGCTATTGTTGTGTCCGTCATTACGGGGGTCGAAGGGGGTTGCTGACCTCGCTGGAACACATATTGTCTCAAAAGTAATAAGGAGGTTATAAGCGCATGGCGGCCAAGCATCCTAATGTAACAGTAGGTATAGGCATGCCACATTATATTGATCCCATGAATGAATAATCAATAGTAGACCTATCACATCCTTCTGTTTAGTCCATTTATCACCACAAGCATAAATATATAATTAATTACTATTTGTTGTCAATCTTTTTTTGATAGTTTTTGTGCTGCAGTAAGACGTAGTCCTGCAGCTTCGAACGGTTTCGTTTGTTTGTTGGTTTTTAAAAAGTAGCCTATCGTTACTGAGCTTTTACACTATAGACTGAACAACAATGCAAGCGGTAAGAAAAGACTAAATGTATTGTTATTTATCCTTTTATTTTATAATTTTACAATCTATCCTACATTTTATTCGCTGAGCAAGAAGTAGCCTAGACCTAACATGCACATGACCAGACATTGTTTTCAAAGGTTAAAACCTTATATCCTCACGTTTTCAATGAATTGTGATGTAGGATTTTGTGATACATTTTTTGTTTCATTCCTTGAATTTGAGTAGCCATAGCTATGTGTTTTACCGTCTTTAATTAATCAGAAATATGATCCCTAATTAACTCATCAACACACTGGAGGGGGGTTGTTGTAGGCCAAGTCACAGCTAGTGTTGTTGTATCTCATCAGCCTGAAGGGACTATTGGTTCAGGGGCCACACTCTACCGGTAAGGCATCCTGCCTAAACCCTCACTATAAATCGCTTTGGATGAAAAGGGTCTGCTAAGTATTAAATAGACTTGCTCCCCTAAACCTACCCATTCCCATGCACCTCCTTGTGTGATCACCTTCTGCCACAATTTAATATATTAATTTGGATTATTTCTCCCTGAGCCCAGAGAGCAAAGAGGGAGGACTTTGAGTTCGGTTTGGCTTTGGTTAAAATGCCGTACTGCTCAGCCAATAAGCAACCAGCCCGGAAAAAGAGAGCGTTAAGGCTGGCTGACGTGCGTGAAAGAAATGTCATCCAGCCAGGCACTCTCACCCATCAGCAGCCCCTTCTAATGCATGGCCTGAGTGTGGAACAATACAGGGCAGTCTACAACACAATCGTGGAGCCCTCGGCCTCAAAGAAGCGGTCTTCAACACCAGAGAACAAGTCCACCGTACTGGGGAGAGACTTGAAGTACAAACTGTGGATGGCGGTGGACCGGCCAAAACTGGAGGAGGTCACGGCTGAAGATGGGCGCATCGAGATCAGAGTGGCGTTCGACCCTCTTCTCCATCGCCCAGACATGCACACAGACTGACTGATTATGTTTGAGGTGCAAACATGTATTGTTTCTTTTTAAATAATCTAGTGTTGGCAAACCAATCCAAACCCTCTCCGTCAATTGCTTTTCACGGGATAGCCTATAATCACCAATAGATTAAGCACAGCCTTACCCACTGGTCAGGCGTATTTATTTGTGTAGTTCTTCAACAGCGTTAAAGCCTAAAGCCAGAACAGACTGTCACAACATAGCACTCTGCCTCTCTTTCAAGAAAGGATTAATACGCTTTACTGCTTGATTTTAAAGTTAAAATATTAACGCTGAATTCAGGTCAATCTTTTTTGTATTCTTCTGATGGTGGAGCTCTCATCTCGTTGTGGTTCTCTCTCAACCGCTTCTTTGGTCAATTCCCCGTGACAGCCATTTCCTGCATTCAATGCATTCACGACTTGAAGAATGATTAGGCTACTTAATTGCTGGTAATGAGTCACAAACCACGTTCTAACATTTTTAGCAGAGAAAAAACTAGACAATAAAAATATTATAAAGGTATGATATTTAAAAGCAGCGTGTCTATTTCCCACAGGTGAACATTACATTGCAGGTTATACATTGTGGGGGATATATATATATATATATATATATATATATATATATATATAGGCAGCTATTCGTCCTATGTTTTGAAACTTGTCGTAATTTGCTCACGTCCTTTGTCATTCCTCTTCGAGCAAAGTAATAGTCTGACACGGGACAGGTAGAAAGTTGGTCCGATGTAAATGCCGAAGTTGGGGAATACCAGGAGAACACACAGGAGTTGACATAGCTCAGGATTCAAATCCCCTTTGAGGTGAGATTGAATGACAGCCAGGAGGGGGACCATCAGCACCAGAGGAGCATACGCCAGTAGCGCTGGCACCATCACGGCCAGAACATTTTTCATAGCCCTCCTCTTTAGTGCCCCGTTGGTTGCGGAACCCCCTCCTGGTCCGCTCTGACGAAGCACACGCACGATGCCCACCAGACAGAGCAGCATGAGCAAGAACAGCAGAGACATGCTGAGGGCCAAGTACACGATCATGGAGTACACCCTGTGGAAATAGGCTAGCAGCGCTGCGGCCAGGGTGACGACCCAGGCACAGGCGCACATGGCGGCGCGGTACTCCCACTTCCCTAGCTGCATGTAGGCCACGGGGCGCGCCACGGCCAGGTAACGCTCCACACACATGAACGTCAACAGCAGCGGGCAGCCCACCAGTTTGAGCATTCTCAGTGCGTCAATCACCGAGAGGAGCTGCTCGGAGAGTAGGCCTATATAGAGGTTTTCGTAGATTTCTAGCGGTAAACAGAAGCAGGACAGCATGTCCAGGACGGAGAGGTTCAGGGCGAGCACTTCAGGGTGGGACAGTGGCTTCTTGGGACTCAGCAGAATCCACAACAAACCTGCATTAGCAAGAAGGCCTGTCACAAGAAAAAATGACTTGAGTCCTACCCACACCATAGTTTCGTTATCTGCGTGACACTGGGTAATTATCCCATCAAGGCTACCCATTGCAAAAATGTGCGCCCAAAAAGACGCTGCTGCGCCATCGTTACTGGCAACCAGGGATCCATTGCTGTTGGTTGAGGGAGACGATGCTGTGCTGTTGTTTCCCATTGCTCAAACTGAAAATCTGGAAATTGCACAGAGAGATAATGTGTAACTTTAATGCAAATATTCCAGTGACATAGAAGTCTTTACATTGAAGGACAAGGATATGTCCTGCAAGATTGTAAACAAAATAAACAATTCTTGATATTGTTTCATTTTCATTTATGAAAAGTGTCCAATGCAAAAAAAGGTCCAGTTAAATGTATTTATTTATTCAAAAGTCAAGAGTTGATTAAGTGAACTTTTTGTTAAAAAAATAATCGAATACTGAAGGAAGGCAAAGCAATTACTAACCTTAGGAGACCTGGAGTGGGTTGACGATTTAAACTGAAAAACACTGCGATGTGTTCTGGATTTTCTCACTATAATGCGTTTTTTATGGCGAACGAAACCCACCATACCCTCCCATTTTTAGTTTGCATATACCGCGGATGGACCACTGGCCTTCAGAGCCATGGCTTTATGTAAACATTGCCCATATGGAAGTTTCCCGCCAGACATTGTTTACTTTGCAATTGTTCCGCAGAAATTAGTGGGCAAACTCAAATTTGTAACATTTACATATTTTTTCCAGGAAAGTGTCATTCTAATGAAGGATGACACTTTGTCCTTCGAAATAAGTTTGAATATGGTACATTTGGTCATCCCTATTTGTATGAATATAATACATAGGATGAATGTGGCAGGCTTGTAGGCCTAGTTAAATATAGTCAAAATGTGTGCATGGTTGGGAGGATGAACTTTAAGGAATCCAAAAACAAACAAACTAAGCCGGACTGGTGTGTGTGTGTGTGTGTGTGTGTGTGTGTGTGTGTGTGTGTGTGTGTGTGTGTGTGTGTGTGTGTGTGTGTGTGTGTGTGTGTGTGTGTGTGTGCCTCCTGCGTGTGTGGGGGTTATGCAAACATACACATAGCAGCCGAATGATTGACAGGACTGGTGGTCAATATCTCCTGGAGCACAATCTTAAAAGGAAAAACATCTAAATCAAAAGTTAGAAGTAAATGAGATGTTTTCTTAATATGAGAGAGTAGAGATTGTCACTGAACTGACAGCCACTTAACAGCACCCTATCCTGTTCCTCCCTCCCTCACAGGATCAGATGTGAACTGATAAAGTTTCACTAATTGAATCATTAGCACTTTTTTTTTTACCAGGACCTGTCTGATATTGTAGGCTCTTTGTTAAGTAAAAGCTTCTTCATAGTCAGTGAAAATGTATTTGTTTCAAACAAAATTGAAGTCTTTTTTTACAAGTCATCAAATCTCAAGCTACAGTGAAAACTAGTGAGAATCATTGAAAACAAGGCTAGTTAAAATATTTTTGATGTTGAAATTACGAAAGACATATAGGCCTTCCCTGAAAATACATCTTCATTCACATGAATTTGATCTTGTTGGATCAAAAGAGTACAGAGGAGGATTGACAAAAACACTGTTAGCGGTTCTAGTTTTGTCATTGACTTACTCATTTTAAGTAAATCGAAACCGAACAGTATAATGCGCATGCGTGTCACAACATTGTTTTGTCAATGAATGGTTGATAAATAAAATAGAGGGAGCCAGCCCCAGTAGGCCTATCACCATTCCAGGAAAGGATGAGGTCGAGAAACCCGACCGATACATGCAAACTGATGGGTCGACTTCTAATGACACGCAGACATAGTGAGCATTATAGAGTAAATAACATTGCGCAATAATATCCCAGCGAGGTGATTGCGGTCTGTTGCCTCCAGGGACCTATTATAGAAGGTTGTCCTCTCTCCGCGTATCCGCGGCCATATTTGACACGTTTCCGTGAATGGAAAGTGGGCGGAGAGTAAATCACAAACAAACTCCCTCTTTTATTTATCTATATATTGTGCGGTGCGTTATTCTTCGAGTTACCATTATTCAATACTTAATAGAACCGCCTACAGATGGAGGAGCTATAGTAGGCCTACTAGTTAACGCAAATAAGTTCGCTCTGCAGAAATACTCGGTTTTCACTATTTGTACATAGTTTGTTTAATATTTCCGAAATGCAAAGAATACAATCTTTCAAATTGGGTTGGCAACTTCTTAATTCAGAAGCAAAGCATATAAGCATTTCACCATCATCTCTTCGAAAGTACAGTCATGTGAGTGCAATCCTATAATTTGAATTGGGTTAATATTAATCGGTCTATTTGCATAATCACTGTTGTAATGATATGGTTGTCTTTGCATAGTCACAGGTTGTATTGTACCTCATTGTATGGTTAGTAGTAGCCGACTCAATACTTTGTTTGTGAGCAACTTGATTACCGCAATGCCGTTGATCATTAATATTCTATTTTGTATTGATGTGTACAGCCTTTAAAGTTGTTGTAAATTGTAGAACTCTATATCGGTGCCTATTATTCTCGATTATCAAACTTCATAAGTAAAAACAAAACAAAAACAGGACTAATATTCAAGCCTATGCAAACAATGACATTAAAACTCCAATGGACTTTGCTTGAGCCATGTCTACTTGCACAGACTAAAACGTCTATAAAGAATATGATTGCTCTCCATAGGGTCCTGGTTCCTTTGGTCTCCTCTTTGACATTGATGGGGTGCTAGTGAGGGGCAGAACCCCCATACCTGGAGCCAAGCAGTGCTTCAGGAACCTAGTGGACCGCAAAGGGAGGTACAAGGTGCCAGTGGTGTTTGTCACCAATGCCGGCAACTGTATGAGGCAAACTAAAGCTGAGCAACTGTCTCATCTTCTGGAAGTAGAGGTGATTAACATTAACGTTAGCCTAATTCTCCTTACTGCTGTTCTGCATGTGTCTGACCTCTGCATACACCGCCGTCTCCTCAGGTCTCAGCAGAGCAGGTCATGCTGTCCCACAGTCCTTTGCGAATGTTCACACAGTTCCACAACATGTGTGTGCTTGTGTCCGGACAGGGTCCCATAAAAGAAGTGGCGGAGAAGTATCCTTTCCTGTTTCTCTTTATCCAATACAAAAAATACCTACTTGTTTTTTTGTATTGTATATATTTATTTTTATAGTGTTGAACTGTTATTCAGGGATGTGCAACCATTTTCGCGCAAGTAAACTACAACGACCTTGTATGAGTAGTATGTTTGTTTAGTGTTTGATATCACCTGTTGTTTGACTTTAAACAACCAAATTCCAGTTTGGGGTTTCAAAATATCATCACTATAGATATGCTGAGAGACTCATGTCCACTTTTGGATGTTGTGGACCACAATAGAAGGCCCAAAGGCTATGTAAGTATACCGGTTTAAATGACCAATGTGTAGTACTTGTAACTTCCAGACCTTGTCTAAGACTACCTATCTTGCAGGTTCCAAAAGACAAAAGTCTACCTCAAATAGATGGTAGGTCTCTTTATTACAGAGTTGAATTAAAATCCGCTCAGATTTGTCAATGTACCTGTGCATGATGCATGATACCAAATGCATGATATTTTTATGAATCTCTCTTGCCTTCCTCTGTACGTCACACCAGCGGTCATCCTGTTTGGTGAGCCAATCAGATGGGAGACCAACATCCAGCTCATCATCGATGTCCTTCTGACCAATGGGAAGCCGGGAAATGCCCTGGGTCCTCTGCAGTACCCTCACATCCCAGTCCTAGCCTGCAACATGGACCTCCTGTGGATGGCCGAGGCCAAAAACCCCAGGTAAGCTGACCAGAGGACCCACAACTCCAATCTCCACATTCCTCCTACAGCTTAAGCCTAATCAGTTAACTTAGGAATGTGTCTTGTCACATAAGTATTCATCTTGGATCCAGTCAACCGCAAGGGTCAGAGTTACGCCTTGTTTTCGTTTTGGTTACATCGATATTCTCCCAGACAAAACTAATTTGTCCTAATGGATTAAGCTGTCATTTGGGGATTTTAAAACAGTTTTTCTGCATTGGCCCGCCTACTGGTGTTGATTTGAAACTTTTACAGACACTTCTTAACAGCATTCTTTACTCGAGACAAGAGAAGTGGAAACAAATATGTAGTGAAAGAAATGCCCCCCTCACCCAGAATTGAGTCTGCCATGAGACGTTAGATTAAACATCTAACGTCTGACGTTGAGACTGCACAGACAATCACTGATTACCAAGAGGCCATAAGAGAGGCCGTTTTGCATTGATGCCTCTCTGTTGTTATCGATTTAGGTTTGGCCACGGTATGTTCCTGGTATGCCTGGAAAGCGCATACAAGAAGATAACGGGGTATGACCTGCAGTACGAGGCTCTGATTGGTAAGCCCAGCGTGGTGACGTACAACTACGCTGAGCTGCTGGTCAGAAAGCAGGCAGAGAGTCTGGGCTGGACGGGGCCAGTGGAGACACTCTATGCTATTGGGTAAGCAGAGACGTCCCACCCCCCCCAATCCCCCGTTTTTAAACTGGAGATAATAGCCTGCTTGACGCACACCTCCCTCAAGTCAATATCGAAATGTACCGTTTACATTCAAGATGGAGGAGTGATACAAAAATCCATTCCGGCCGAGAGATATGAAGTGTCATGAAACGTGTAAACTTAACCTTGCTCGTCCATCAAATATCACCACTCTAAAGGCTCCGGGGAAACCCAATGTGTTTTAAGACACGGGTATCCAACCTTGAGATGTCTGCATTTAGAATCAAGCATTAACGCTCTTATTGCTAAATGACAAAGAACTACATTATTTGTCAATAGTCATTTTTGCGACCATTATGCTTTCCCTTGCTTTGGTAGACATGGTTATCAACAAATATAGCTCTATGGCAAATATGATGTTTTAAGACTAGCTATCAGAATAATTGGGATTAAAGAAAGGCCTGTCTGAGAACCGCCGTTTTCCAACGCCGCAGTTTGAATTTGAATCCTCCCCCCCCCTTCCCTTCACAGCGACAACCCAATGGCAGACATATACGGTGCCAACCTGTACAACCGATACCTCCAAGCCTGTCAAAGAGCCCGGACACGGCTTCAGGCCCAAGGCCCCGGGAAGGACGGCAGCCGCGAACCGAAGGAAGCGGCGACGTCCGAGGAACCCCCCGCGATGACCTCCAAGGAGCTGGGAGGCGTGTCCGGGATGTACGGGATAGAGGAGCGCCTCCCGGAGAGTTGCCGCTCCGTACTGGTGTGCACGGGCGTGTACAGCCGGGACCAGCAGGAGCTGCCCCCGGACCCGGACTGCACGGTCACGGAGCAGCACGTGTTCCACGGCCACAGGGACTTCCGCTTCGACCCCAGCCTCACACGGCCGTCTTTTCTGGTGCAGGACGTAAGGGAGGCGGTGGAGCTGGTGTTTCAGCAGGAGGGCTGCCCTCTAGAGTGATATCAGGGCGCAGAATCTCTCTATGTCTGGGAGCCAGCCAGGCCGGTCAACCCTCCCTTTTACTGCCAACCTGACCTGTGCCCCCTGGCTGCCGCCCCGAGGCCTTGGGTCTTGCTGTTCTTTTAGATGTTTTATGTAGCACTCATGTTCTGGTGTATGAGCTTCCTCAGGATGGGAAGCCTGGAGCTGTTGATTCGAGTTTAAAGAAGGTGCAATAGCAACAATGGCCTGCAAATCGTCAATATAGGTCAATATAGCTTACCGGTACATGCATTTTCTATTTTGAGAGTCTAAATGTCTATCATGGCAATAAACTTTTCCATTGTTACTTGGACACATCGTCGTACTTCACGTAGCATTTTATTTTCATTTGAATAAATTGTTGATGGATGTCCTTGCAAAGAAGTGTGTCAATGTGAAAAGTTGGAAAATGGTACATTTGGGAAACGACAGCCATGCTCATGTTCTTTTTAATATTTAAAATACACGGAAAGGAAAGGAAATGATCTGATTAAATGAAAGTAATGAAATGAACAGATATATCATAGCAGTGATACTGTTTCCAAAGCCACTCAAGCAACGTGTTCATCTTGATTTCCCTGAACAAGTTTTTCCCCACAAAAGAATACACATCCACATACAGTATGTTCATTTAATGTCAATTATAGCGACAAAAGGACCAAATAAAAGCTCTTTTGTTGATAATCTTCAGTATTCCTTATGTCAGTAAAAGCAATCGTTTCACATACCCTACACCAAATAAATAAATCATTTCAAATCGCATCTCCATCCCCTGCCCACCCACATTCACACATACAGCCCACATTTGCACTTACTCCCTCCACGGTTCAGAAACGAGCCACTCAACCACACCTCCAGAGACACACTGCGGTCAGGGCCCTGCAGCCTGCGGTCGCTCAACACCCACACTTCTTCTCCAAAGAATCGCCTCCCACAACGGCATGCGATGAGGTCCCGCCCAGCCCGAACTGCGGAGTCTCCGGGGACAGCTCGTTCGTGATGGGCATGCCGTTCTGCGCCAGCAGTTCGCGGGCCATGAGGATGAAGGCGGCGTCTACGTTCTGGGCCGCCTTGGCCGAGGTCTCCAGCGCGGCCAGCACGCCTTTGTCTTCGGCCAGGGTGCACGCTTCCTCAAACAACACCTGTCTTTCGTCCTGGAGGTCTGACTTGTTACCTGGGAGATAAAGCCAAGTGGGAGACAGAGATGGATTAGAGTGCATCTCTGGTGAGCAAGTACACACAGTTGGGTTCATGAGATCAACATTTTACTTTTATGTCAGAAGAACAAGATTCACTTTATTATTCCCTGTGGGGTAAATCCTCCTCTGTATTTAACCCATCCTAACTTGCTAGGAGCAGTGGGCTGCCAGAAACGAACTGCAGTTGTGCTCCTGCTTTGCCTCTATGGGAAGGGCAGGAGTGTTATCCCGTACGAGATTGAAACATCCCAAAATGTAAGACACCCAATGGGCCTTTTGCTCACCGATGAGTATTACCACCACCCCGGCGGCTCCATAATGTCTGATCTCATGGATCCAGTGAGGCACAGATTCGAAAGTGGGCCGGCGTGTGATGTCATAGGCTACCAGCGCCCCATGGGCGCTGCGGTAGTAACTCTGGGTGATGGTGCGGAAACGCTCCTGTCCGGCCGTGTCCCAAACCTGCATCTGAAATGAGAACGAGAACAATGAGACACCTGTTCAACATGCATTGTGATCCTCCGGTTTGTAAGGAGATGGGGGACATTTTATATATATGAAGGTTTGATTTGAGTTGTGCTTGAATATACATGGTGTTTATTCTTTGTCCACACATCTATCTTGTAAGTTCTATTTCGTACTGGGTCACTTTAATCGTCGCTTTTCGCTCTTCCTTTTGTCAACTATACTAATCTATTCTTCACACGCCTAGAAACCTAACACAGCAGTCGGTGTCTGCTGAAGGTAGCTCTTGGCCGCTCCCCATCCTCAGCTTGCATAGTGAATTTTAATAACTGATCATAGCTGCTAGGCTATTTGCTTTAAAGGAGTGAAAACCCAGAGGAGAATCAAAAACTACAATATTATTGCTCCTATTACAGCAGATACTCTTCTCTAAAGAAACAACCTAGAAACATAGCATCATTGAGGACATGCACGTGTATTCATATGTACATGTGTGCATACCTGTATACACATATAATGTTGCTTACCTTAATCCTTTTGCCATCGATATCTAGAGTACGAACAGTGAAGTCCACACCAATGGTATTTTGCTGGTTCTCTGCAAATATTCCAGACTTGAAACTTTGAACCACGCAAGTCTTGCCCACGTCGGAGTCCCCCACCAGGATGATTTTAAACAGAAAGTCAAAGCTGTCCTCATGGTCCGGCTCTGTGGACTGCATCGTAGGACGAGATGCACAGAAGAAGACACCAAGACTTAAATGCAGGGACCAGGCCTTCTCTGGCCTGAAGCAAAAAATAAATAAAAACTGGTTCTATCTTTGTTGTGTCAATACTAAATATGACTATGTGAACAAGCCGCAGTCACATCACATCCACCGACAGTGTTTGAATAATAATATTCAAACCTTTCCAATTGTTTGAGTTGAGGCCACCCCATTTGAGGTTGAATCCAAGCCAGCGAATGTGACAATATACAGTGAATACGCTTCCGTTGACACAGAAATGCATACAAATATTAAATATAAGAACCACAAAAGAAAACCAAAGTTGTTATGTCCTGTGTGCAGGGTCCTTGCTCTTGTTAATGTTCCCTGACAGAGAAGCAGATGTCCTTAAATGTCCCTCCTAACGTCCTCTTGACATATTTCCAACTGTTCAGTTATTCCAAAAAACTGGATCGATTGTCGTCAATCTTCCTTCCATTAACTTTACAAATAGTCCATTGTGTTGATTAACACAGCCGTTTATGGCAGAAAAAAAAGGTTACTGTGTCCTCTTGCTTCACCTGCCCTCTGTTTCCTTCCAAAAGTAAAATAAGACACGCCTCCCTACCTGTGTGCTTACACTCGATATCCAACGGCCGGCCCACCTGCACCACTGCATCTTGGAACAGGAAGTTCCAACACAGGGCCCTCCTTAAGGAACAAACGACTGGAGAAGGCACGCTTAAACTGCAAACGCTTAAAAGGGTTAGAAATGATAGACTCTGTGCAAAGACCATACCCGTGCTGCTGATCTTACATCGTTCCCAATAGTGGTGTTCATCTACAAATGTTTATTTTGTGAGGTGCGTTGTTGGAGACATTAAAAGTGTTATTTTTACAATGTGCTAGCTAATGCTCCTTCATTCTCCAGACTAGTAACTGTAGGATTGTATGCTGTTTACTCAGAGTGGTACAAGGCTCACAACGTAGACATCCTTTGATAAACAACTTTAACCACACCTTGTACGCCTGAAGTGCTTGTAACTAAATGTAAACATGACGCCTTGGTCTCACCAGCGGTCCTTTGCACTCTAGAGAAAGGTTAAATAAATGACACTCTCTTAAGATCAACCAAGTGGGCGACCATGCATGCCATTAATAATATGCATAGCTGTGGACAACGAACTAAGTATCATTTATAAAACTTACAGGCAAATTAACTTACCAGTCAGCCTTCATTGAATGACTTTGGTTATGGATGTGCACATGGCAAGAAGTAGAACGACACTGAATGTTAGAGACCCCCGCGTCTTGCCCCGCCTTTGCCCACATGCTCTGTTGTGTCGTCATCTCAGCCCACAAAAGAACAAGTCACAGCAGGAGACAAAGCCCTGCCTGAGTGTGTGGGCCATGCACTGGGTCTGCCCCATCTCTTTGCTTTGACCCAGACGCCAGCTCCCTTCGTTTGTGGGTGAGAGTGGGCGCTGCCAACATAAAGGCTGTGGTTTAAAAGCACGTACATCGAAGTACAAACAGGATTTATTGTCTTAATCCAAACGATCAAGTACAACAAAAGTGATTTCATGTGTTTATAAAGTCTATAAAATCTAGACTGGATGTTATCACACATGTCCTATCAGTCAACACACATTAACACTTATTATGGAAACAGCATAAAAGCTGTCACACTCCATTATCCAATATACATACAACGCAAATGTCTCAACTAGGCGAAAGTGGAACACACACATTTGGAAACCGGTAAATCATTAACAAGGCCTTACAGTGTATACAACCGCTCAAACTATTTAACCTTGACCCAAGAAGGCTTCATTAGAGCTGGTACATTATTAACAATCCTCTGGCCACGGTCCCCATGTAGTTGATACTTGATAGGGCGGCCCTGTGCGCTGTAGATTGAGACTGTCTGCATGTCTGTCTACCTCTTCTGCAGCAGCTGTGTCCCACTAGCACCATTTCTTAGCCTTGATCTGGTGGCGCTGGAGCTGAGGCGCTTTGTGGGCTGGCTGTGGGGTCTCCGTTGAGAGGTGTTCTTGGCGGGAGGCTCTGGCGGTGGGGCGTGTATTGGCTTCCATGGGACTGGGTTGTAGAAGCTGGGAGGGGGGTAGCCTTTGTCATACGGACCTGGAGGCACAAAATAAAAACACACTTTAGGAAACTGTCCTTGAACAGGCACGTGGGTATTAATGGTAGTAGCCCAATCACAAGCATCAGAACATGCGTTTAATAAAAAGCACATTGCATAAATGTTCAGGCTAGTACATCTACATCAGGAATGAGTTTGTTTTAAAAAGAACACAGATCACGCTGCGTGCGTGCTCCTAGGAGGTCAGTCTCACTCTTTGGATGAAATGGTGACTTGGGGTTGGGACTGGCTCTGGTTTTCGCATTAGAAGTGGCCAGCCACTGTTGAAAGCGCTCCTCGGCTGCCTGTCGCCGCTCTCTCTCCTGCTCCTCTCTCCTGTCAGCCTCCTCCTGCCACAACAACGTTGACATTTCATTACATGAATTGTCAAGATAACAGTGCTGTGACATCCAGATGCCACATCAAATCATCAGTGACTCAGCTTCAAATGAAGAAGAAGAATAATACAAAACAAATAATGCCCGGGCTCCCCAGACGTGGAGTAGGTTAAGAAGATGGACGGATGGGTGACAATTGAGGGGGAAAAAAACTAAATGAATTACTTTGTCCTTATTTTGCTTCTGCAGTTTCTCTTGGTTTTTCCTCCATAGCCACTTTTTGTATTGTTCCTGAGCTCTGCGTTCGATCTCCCTCTCTTTGGCTTTCTCCTTGTCCAGCTTATCCTCCTCAGCGCTTTGCTTCAGCTCTTTCTCCTGCTTCTCCTGTGGGGAACACAGAACATTTTCGGTGATGACTGCAGAAATGCACTAGATCATCACTATAAGTAAATGTGATACAAAGGCAAACACTTCAACCCCCTTTGGTTCGGGGGTAGAGTGAGTGTCCTTACCTGCTCTCTCTTTGACCTCAGCCATTCTTGGATCTTCTCCTCCACCACAATTTTCTTTTGCTCCTGTGCCCTCTCCTGTTGTTCTATTTTCTCCTGCAGTAAGCGTTCCTAATGCAAGAAGGAATGGGAATAATGTCTTTCACTGTCATTTGGAGCACATTCCCAAACTGTCCGCATGACTAGACAATTTCAAAGTATCGATCAATACATGTTAACTTTGCAGCATAGTCCAACAGCATACACCACAGAAAGAAAAACATTCTGCAAAACAATAATGAGCGACTTACCTCCTCTGTTTTCTTTTCTAATTGGAGACGGTCTTTTCTAGCTTTGTCCAACAGCCACACCTCCCAGGCATTGAGCCGAGGCGAGACTGCACTTTCCACAGTTATCTTTCCCTGTGCTTTTGGCAACTCACATCTGAAACATATACAGACACAACAATGAATGACGATAATGACAAATGTTATTGCTACAGATGCTGTTCCTGTTGACAAGGCCACTAGTCAGTCACACACAGATTCAAGCATAGCGCTTGGATACTGACCTGTTCTTTTATAAGCTTAGGGCAAGTGGTTTCCATTTCTATACTACAGCACTTTACACTACTCCAGATGCACATTTTATTAGTGCTTTTTCTTTTTTTTAAAGCTCAAATGCATTCTACCGAGTCTGACGCTACAATAAAGTGAATTACACTGTGTTGAAAATACCTGACAGGTGAACTGACACGTCTAGGGATTTCCCACTGCGTGGGTGAGGTATCTGTTCGCTGTGGATGCTCAGTTTCTGAATCCAAGTCTTCATCACTATCAAAGCTGTCATGGTAGATTGGTGAGAGGAGGGAGTACGTATCGTCTTCCGATAACACATCCGATCCACTTAAGACCTCCGCAGTATTGGATACGTTGTCTCTTTTGTTTTTGTTCTTTCGAGGGGTTGAACTGAAACCCTTTGAGGCAGAGGAGGGGGATCTTGGCATCACACCTGCAGACATTGCAAGCTGAATATAGCTGCAAACCAATGAACAAAGCAGACATGAATGAAATACATTAGTTATAACAGTTACTTGCAAAGCTCGAAACGTAAACACCATTGCAGATATGTTTGTTAAATAAAGCACACAGCAGCAAACATAAACTGTTTTAATTGAGTTAAATGCTATTAAAAACTTAACTTGAACTAATCTTGTATACCATAGCTTTCCTGCGAGGGTAAATAGAATAGACTTAGCATCTTAGCTCCGTTAGCTAGCACCAAGTTTACCAAACGCGTCTTGAGTTGATCAATGTCGAATGCTTTGAAGCAACATAAAACGCAAATGTGAACATTGCTTTGAAGTCATCTCTTGAAAAGTCCTCTTTTACATAAGTTCTTACCAATTCACACGTGCAACTTCGGCCCTATAAGACGCGACATAAACAACTGTAAAGTTAGGTCTCCCACAATACAACACGCCCTTACGCGCAAACCGACGCTGGTTCCGTTTCCATAGTGATAAAAAAACGGACTACATCCCGGGGAGTGCGGAGCCCGTGACCTGCTGCAGGCCGGCTGCACTCGGTAATGGATCGAATGAAAGTGTTTATTTCTTCTGGTCCTTATGTTATTGGCCTCTGAAGCCATTATGTGGCTACCAGATTGTGATGATTCAAAGTAAAATATGGTCCAACCCGACTGGATATTGGTAATGCCTTGAACAGCCATTAATTGTAATTTTATTTTATTAGTAGACCGCATTTAATGCTTACATTATTGTTAACAAAATATGTGTTAACACCTATTAATTCTGATGGTGTATATTCACATACAAATTATATCAAACTGAAAACGTTGGTATAGGACCTAAACATACATTTATTTTATTTTTTGCTTTAATTATGCTCAGCAATGACTTCAACAACAATGAGTTTCCCAGAATTTGAATTGCAAATACGTGAATACCATGCCTTGTATTGTTATTCAACCATCTGGTATGTATTCCTGGCAAGTTATCCAACAGTTGAACTGTAACAAAAACTTCACATTGTCAACCTAATGAGCAGCACTTCTTCGAGGTCAAGTCAAAATGAGATGTTAAACTGGAAGATCACTCTCACAAAGTGGTGTAACATATTCTTGGTTAGTGTAATCACATCTGAAGTGGGAGGCCAACATTTTGCGTATTATCCCTTTCTTTGGTTAAACAATGTATTTCCAAATATATATAATTTTAGAATTTGTACTAATTGAGTTTAGAATAAAAAGTATAGAAAATAAAAACCTTGAAGTATGTTGAATTTAATTTATATGGTTTCTAATCACAATACTACTATGCATCTCAAATCATTTTACAGGTATAAATGTGGCCATAGGTCTAACTCCACACAATAAAGCTACACAAAATGATGACACCTTGAACGTGCTGAACACAGATGGAGGTCTCAGTTCAATTGTCAGCTCCCCTTCCAAAGCATTAACAGTCACCTGTGGAATTCCATTCCGGGGTGCCTCAGTCAGTGTGTCATCAGCTAGAGCTCCCGTTCCGATCCCTGTCCGTATTCCACCCACTGAGCAGAACTCGTAACGGCCAAGCCCAGCGCTCCTCACCACCCAGAGGGCATGGTGGCAGGAGACCAGCCGCAGGGGCTGCCAACGGGTAGCAAGAACCAGCACCAGCGACGGCTCTCCAAAACCCCCCATCAGGGGGACTGGAGACCCATCCGGGACCGCAACACAAGGCGGAAGTCCGGCAAAAAGCTCCAGGCTATCATCTGCATTCTTCTCGTGGAGCTCTGCGAGAGGTTCTCCTTTTTTGGCATCGTCTGCAATATGATGATCTTCTGCACGGTGAAGTTGGGCTATGGGAACTACCTGGCTGCAACGGTGAACCTGTGCTTCGTAGGGGTCAGCACCCTCACCCCGGTCCTGGTCGGCTGGTTCGCAGAAACCTACCTGGGGAGGACTAAGGTGCTCTACTTCTGTGCCTTCCTTCATTTCTTTGGTCAGTGGTCATATTTTAAATTGTCAAATACAGTATATTTTTTCAACTGGCATTGCATCATTGGAAAGTGTTTAATATGCTTCTTGATTGTTAGAATTTACCCTATTAATCAACCTGGATTTAGTGATTTCCTTTCTCGAATTTCCCATATGAATTGATTACAGTCCATGTTATTTTAAGAATAACAATTCTTACTTGGTTGACTGTTCACCATGTCACTCATTGGAAAATGGTTAAATCAGTGGCAATTGAAGTCAACAGACCATCAACTGTCCCAAAGTGTTTAGATGTCTGTAAATAACCAATGTGGCCCGACTTGGCCTGTGCCCCTGTGCCCCTGTGCTCTCTAGGAACAGCCATGCTGCCTGTTGTGGCATTCCCCTTTGAAGACTTCTACATTGACACCCACCATATGACCCACCAACTGAACCGACGGGAGCAGCAGATCCTATTCTACACAGGCCTCCTGGCCGCTGCCCTGGGCATCGGGGGAATCCGGGCCATCCTTTGCCCGATGGGGGCCTACAGTCTGCAGGGATACAATCAACACCAGCTTCTGTCCTTCTTTAACTGGTTGGTTTGGCTGCCCTTGGCACAAAAAAAATTAACATATGTAACTATTCACTATTTGTGTGCCTTTTTCAAATTACGTACTAACTATTAATTTTATACCTCACAATCATCATTTGTACATTGTTTTTTTTAGGTTCTACTGGCTGGTCAACTTGAATTCCACCATTGTATTTCTGGCCATCGCCTACATACAGCAGTCCGTCGGTCAGAATTTGGGATTCCTCATCCCCTTCACCTCTGTGCTGCTGGCCCTGATCGCCATCCACATGATACGTAACAACCTCACCTTTAAGCCAAAGAAAGGTACGACACTGACTGAAAGAGAAATAAACACATATGCATCCAGCACATATTCGTGTCTGCATACCAGCTTACAGGCTCACTCATGCATACATACATGTACAGCACGTGAATCAAAAAGCAGGGATCACAACAAACAATGAATCCGTTGCTTTGTTTCTCTCACAGGGGGTTCACTTCTGACCACATTTGGAGTTTTTCTCAACTCTGTTAAAATGTGCTGCCTTCATTCTCGACACCTGAGTGGAGATGTCACGTCCTGGCTCGACCGGGCAAAGGAGAACAATGGGGGACGCTACAGCGAGACCCACGTGGAGAACGTCAAAGTGCTGGCCAGGCTCTTCCCTCTTTACAGCCTGCAGCTGCTGTACAGAGCCTGCATCACACAGGCAGGTCCATGGGATCACGTCAAGGCTTCCTTTGTACTCTGTTTGTAGTTTTGTACAATAAGCAACTGTCTACTATCTTGATCTACTTTGGTGTGCTTGATGTTTCTGTTGTATTTATTTTCTATATATATAAATATATATTTTTATTTCATTTATTATTATTATTATTTTCCCATTTACAGCTTTGTAATCTTTTTTTGAATTCCTGCAACTGTCCTGTAATTGATCTCCTTAGTTCCCCTTCTGCTAATGAATTACATCTTATCTAATTTTCCTCTTTCATTGTGATTTGACTATTTATTTACAGGAATTCAAATGTTTATTGAATACTGTTTAAAATTCGATACAGTAAATATGTATTATTTTATACATTGCCTTGCAGATAGCTTCAGGCTACTACATCCAAACCATGCACTCCAACCTCCACCATAAAGACTTCCTCTTGCCCATCGGTCTCATGAACGTCATAAGTATCCTGCCTCTGCTGCTCCTGGCCCCACTCATAGAGTGTGTCACTACCTGTTACCTCTCTGCGGAGAAGGTTCCCCTTGCTCCTGTCAAAGTCATCAGTAGGCACCTCGTAAATCCCTTCATATCTACACTAACAAATAACGATTTTCTTTCAAAACCTTGTTCCGGTATTTCTCCTTCTTTTCTGGGAGTCCAACCCATCTATTGCTGAGTATTCCCTCCTCCCAGTCCCACCCCTCTCCTGTCTCTCGCCGCAGCCCTGGGCCATGGGTGTGCAGCCTTGTCCATGCTGGTGGCAGGTCTGAGTGAGCTGCACAGAAAGGCCTACCCCCTGCTGGAGCAGACTCTCTCAGGCAAGGTCTTGTTGGTTTCATCCATGCCTTGTTTCCAGCTGGCTCCTCAGTACATCCTGCTCGGTCTGGCGGAGGCGCTCGTCACCCCGGCTTGTGAGTAGAACCACCTTCAAGAGGGAAAGAGACTGGATCAGATTCCTTTTTTCAATGTGAATATGGTCTTGTCTCTGTTTATTGATACTTGTATAGTAGTGTATGGACCTATCTAGGTGTTTTGTTTTTATTTAATACCCTATAGTTTTCCACAGTGATGCACTCAGTTATTTATTTATGCAATCTTAACAGTACAGGTTGTATTGTTAAGATGTAATGCCTTATAGGTTTCCACAGGGATGCACACAGTTATTTATGCTATCTTAACAGTACAGATTGTGGTATTGTTTATTATTCTTTACCAATTTCTTATTGAGTTAGTTTGTAACTCTTGTTTTTTGTTTGTGCATTTTCCTCACTGTATCCTTTAGGTTTTAATTTGTCATTCTGCTATTTTTGCAGCACATCAAAGTTTTAATGTTCTGTCATCCCTGGTAAAAACTTCTGCATTTCTAGCCCGTTGCTAATAATTGTTAATGCCTGCCTTATAATTAAGACATAGACAGGCATTAGGCTAGCAAAAACTACTAGAGGGTCTGACTGCTTCCCCACTCTTTTCATCACCCAATAATTGGCAGGTACTCTTATATCTTTTCAACTGACTCCTAGTCACATCAGAGGGATCTCCCTGCACTTCCTAACTCTGTCCTATGGAGGGGGCTGTTTCCTCGGGGCACTCATCACGCAGCTGTTGTATTTTATTTCAGGGGGTAAAGTAAAAATGTATTATTTACTAAATTATTCAAGAATATAAATTGTGGACTATTACAAAAATAATGTATTAATGAAATTCACAAAACGATGGATGTTGCCAAAAATAATTAATAGCTCTCTTTAAATCATGTGGACTCAATTCTAGGGAACTTCTACCCATCTTTACCCCATGAAGGAAATCTAGAAAGGTTTTTCTTCTCCTTGGCCACATTAATGGCCATAAATGCCCTGGTGTTCTGGAAGATATCCTACAGGTATATCACACCACCTGATACCAATTCAGCTAGAACTAAACTGGTCCAGTTCCAATGATGAGCTAAGTCCTGCATGCTTTTCTGTTTATTTTTGTCCACCGAAGGTACATAGACTTGAGTGTCCAGGGCAGGGCACTGACAGTCAGCCCGCTGGCTGAGAAGTTGCTGCGCTACAAGGCCTGTCTGAGGTTTTATGACACCGTGGAGCACTCCTACGCAAACGCTTCCATTGAATCCATCTTGTGAATCATGAATTCTCTATGGTTATGTAGTGCGGGCGCTACAGAACCCTATAGCTCCAACTAGTTGTTGTGACATGTGTTGTTGAAATTGTACTTTGAACATTTAGGGAGACTTGATACTAAACCTTTTTTGGGGGGATAAAGGTGTGATTTCAATTATGGAACTGTGTTACTTTGAGTCAGCCCAGGAGACTGCCATACTGATACAGAGAAACTGGGAGGATATTCAAGGGGGAATCAAAGAGACAGAGGCTAGTAAGATTGTTAATAGTTCTACAGTGGTGGGATGACAGCAGAACAAGGAAAAAGAGAGTGCAACAGCAATGCAAAGCTAATGCACAAGACCAAAAAAGCAGAAGTCTGTGTTTAAGATACATTTGTTGCTGTTTTGTTATATTGTATATTGTTATATTATATAAGTAAATTATTTATGACATTATTTATGTTAAGCTTTCAATAAACGAACCTAACTTATTCTGTCAATGCCTCATCTATATTGGTATATTTGTATGGTTGTATTTTTACCTATTTTAATTGTATATATGAAGGCCTATGCTACATTGTGTATGCAATTATAATACCACAATTATTAATGAAGAGACAGAGAACTTAATTAATACATTCCTAACTCTACCACGTCTACGTGAAGGTGGACCTTTACAGTACATTCCAATATTGGTGAGCAACTATCATGGCACCTGGAAATAGTTATAGCATCGGCTGGCAGCCTACATTTTTAAAGCATAATTTGAAACGAGCAAAACGCTTCAGATTTTGCTTATGTTCACCCGTTTAGGAACACGCCAAGGAGCGGAAAAATGTGACATGCGAGATTTCAAAAAATAACGCGAGATGTATGTCGTCACCTAGAAACAGTGCAAGTGTTTGTTTTTTATCTGGATACCACCGATGCTACCATTTCGTATAGCATCGTGCTAGATGGATTTACCGCATCCCATCAGGAAACGTTTAGAAGATTTCTCCCGAAGCGTGTTTAGTGATCCAAGCAGGACTGAGCTAACCCCCGAAGACCATGGCACATTATTGGAGCCCAGTGAGTGAAATTTGAGTTGTTATGCGCTAACACACATTCACTGCCCTCCATGTAACAGTTAGTGTGCCCGGAAAGTAACATAAGCGTACTGACCTATTATTCAACTGAAGAGCAGTTTCATTGGAATTTCACATTTGTTTGGGTTTTGATTATTCCAAGGCAAACAAGTCGTATCGAGTCTACCACTCCAGATGTCTCTGTTCTTCAACATGTGTTTCTTCCCCTTGTGGTGGATCTGTGAAGTTGTGATGCTTCAGCTTAAGGTAAACAAACACGATTATTTCCGATCCACAATAAAATGTGTATGCTTCCTAACATCAAAAACAAAGTTGGTAATGTATAAATATGTATTCTGCCCCTGTTACGTAAAGCTGTAAGCTGCCTTTGTTTTGAAGTGATTGCATTTTCTTTCCAGTATTCTGCCCTTCCAGACTACTACAAGTTCATACTCGTCACTGTCATTGTTGTGATGACTGTGATAGAGGCTATACGACTCTATCTAGGCTATGCCGGGAATCTACAAGAAAAGGTAAAACAAACTAATCTCATACGTTGGCCCTGAAGTGATCTAGGAATGTGATTTGGTTGTCCTAATATTTTAGAATATAGAGACAACGGTTTGCGTTACTTGGCTTATTTCTTATTTAATATCCCTGATACCTTCTTTAGGTTCCAGAGCTGGCCGGTTTCTGGCTGCTGAGTATCTTGCTGCAGTTTCCATTGATCCTCTTCCTGCTTTTCAATGAGTCCATTATTATTCAGCCCCTGGAAAGAGGGGTTCACATAGTCCTTAGCCTCTTTCTCCTCACACAGGTAAGATTGCATGGCTCTTAAGATTGTATGATAGCAATAGTAATCCGTTCCTTGTAGAATTTCAGAAATATTTTACACATCATGTAATTTAATCTTTAATGTTATTTGATTTAGAATGTTGGTTTATTTGTTCATGTCTTTGAAATGGAATAATAACTGATTCAGCAGAAGACCCGAAACATGAATCACAATTACATTTAAATTAATCTTTCATAGTGGGGGTGTAGGAGTGTGTATTAGCTAGCTAGGGTGTTGGACTCCCAGCCTAAAGGTACTGGGTTTGATCCCCCAATTAGATGTGTGTAAGCTCAACATAAGTAAATATACTAGTTGTTTTCTTCCTCAGTACTTCTCACCAATGCATTACATTGGGGATCCTCTTTCTGTTGTCCCCCCACAGGCTGTGTCTGGCTTTTCAGCGCTGCGCGAGATGGTCAGACACACAGAGAGCCAGTTCCACCTGCGTCAGTTTGACTAAATGCTACATTTTTTAAACCATTATCGAATGGAAAAAGCACAATACATGGCAGTAATTATTATTAATTGTATTCCACAAAATCTGATGTCAAAGAACAGTGTTATTTGCTTTTAAAAATATATTTTTATATTGAAGTCCATTTGTGGTGTGCATTTGTTTGTGGGCCGCTGGGTTGGGGTGGAGACACAGTGGCGGTTATAACAACAGCAATAGCCTGCTCATGCAGGTAATGCTCACTATTTAATCATCATATATATCTGCATAAAACGTCCTGTGTTGGGTTACAAATAATACTTTGAATATTGTTGGGCAGATCATTGAGATTGGGCATGCCTTCATTAAAACATCATCAAAATCATTATTATTATATTACAGGTTAGGTATCTACCTGTATATGAATATCGTACCAATACGACATCACAGGCATTACATAAGTAGCAACTTCATTTTCCAGTGTTCCACCTTTAAGTTATTTGTTTAAATTCTATGAACAGCACTTTCTATCCACGTGTAAACAGTGACATTACAAGAATTAAAAAACCAAAAGTTCAATATGTGGGGGACATGTTGGGTCTATTGTCTTCCCCACGCCACCCGTGCACTTTGGGGAGTGGCAGGAAGGAACAGAACCTCTCGATGTCTGGAGCAGTCAAGCTGCCCTGTCTGTCTGCCCCACTGTGAAAGAATATTTTTCCCTGAGTGCAGCAGCCGGGCTTCTGTTGCCTGTAGAGAGTCGGCGTCACGCCAGGGAGACGATGGCTGATGAAGCCTGGATTTCCATACGCTGAGGGTGGAAAAGCTTCTGTCGCACCGAGCCGTTGGCCAATTGGGTCTGTCACACATAAAAAAAGGTACTAATCACCAAAGTTATTGCTTCTTCAGCAACACTGGGTTACACCCAGATCCTATTATTTCTGATCTTCCCTGATGACTCAGTGGCTAGTGAGGCTCTCCCGGTCTCTGTTCACTAAGCCCACCGGCCCGTACCCCATTGGCCGCCGTTAGGGTGGCTGAAAGGTTCAGAAAATATAATTAAAAAAACAAGTTGTAGACAGACAGCATTTGTAAAGCCATGCAAATATATAAAGATAGATACATAAATCAAATATATCTAAATTTGCTACATTCAGTTCTATATTAATGATGAGACGCCTATTTCATGAAGTTTGGCCATCTTCTGTACAGTTTTAATAAGTAATGGAAATGTCACCTTTTGAGGGAAAGACTCTGTGATTGTATGGGGGAGAATAGGTGATATTTGTCGAAGGGGAGATGAAGGATGAGTGATCCTCAGCTGGCAGGTTCTGCACCGACACCCTGTTGTGCTGGGAGACCCACGGCTCGTTGCCTCTGACGGACAGTATTTCTGGAACCACCTTGAACTGGATGCCAGAGTGAGGCCTGCCACAGACACACAATCCCCTTCAGGCAGGGCTTCTGTTGCTCTTCTGTACCATGATCAATTCTGAGCTTTCATTAGTACTAACAATTTGTTCATTTAAATATTGTTTATTAATCATAAAGACCTGTAGGTAGTCGGTGCACGAGGAGCCTGCTGCCTGCCTGAAAGGAGGAAAAGCATCTGTCTGAATTGTACATCCATTTGTCCATGTTCTATTTACTATAAATTGCTTCTCAAAGTCACTCTCCAAAGTGACAGAGTGTATTCAGAAGATGCAGGTAATTATGGAGCAGGGAGGGGCTGGGTATTTTGCAGGAGGTTTTACCTCCTGGTAGGTTGTGGCCACGTCTTAAGGAAGGCATGCTGACACTCACTTCGTAGGCCTTTCAGGTACAGCGACGACAGCAGGGACCGCTGCTGTGGCTGCCGCTCATCCTCGGTGAGGGCTGACCGCGAGGGCAGCATGGCACTCAGGTAGAGCAGCTTAGTTGTACACACGTGTCTTTCTCTTTGGCCCTCTGTGTCCAATAAGAACAATGCAAATAATAAGAACAGAAACATCTATTGCGTTATTTTTTACGCATAATATACCAGAACTGAACTAGAATCTTGTTATAAATCTAAAAAGTCAAATCATTTTTATATTTTGAATCTGTAAATTACTATGCTGAATTAGAAGATTAGGGATTTAAGTGGTACAGTGTGTGGATGTGTTTAAACCCGATAAAAGCCCCACTTTAATCAGATGGAATACAAGCAAACATGTTTACTGTCTACTTTATCCACCTTTCCCTTGCCATTCTTCCATCCTCTCCAGCATTCTATTGCCAACTTCTGATTTTTATAACAGTCTCTTACTCTGCGTTATATATATTTAATACTATTTCGATTATTGAATTATTATTATATTATAAAATACACACATTATTACTGATTTCATGTGACAAACCCCCAAACATGAGGCAGTGTTAACCTGCCCTTCATGCCTAGATGAGCCCTCACACTGACCATGGAGCTGGCTACCTGTATGAGGCTCTGTATGACAGGTCCTGGTCCTGGGATGCATGTATGAATGTGTCCTCCGAGCCTCCACACTTTCGTGCTACAAAAAAACAAACTAGATCACTAAGTCGCACATCACAGCAGAGATGGACAGAACAATCATTGAAGTCAATGGTTTCACATTCTCATGTCGTTATTCTCTTTCAAGTATTCCCTATTTTTTGTCCGGTGAAGCACTGAGATAAGCGTACCTTGACTGGCTCTCTGCCCTGCCACAGGGTCACGTGACCGATCTCCCGTGCGTTACTGGATGGCTGTGGAGGGGACACAGACGTGCCAACGGACTTCACAACAGAACCCTTGAAGAGTCACAGGAAGGAGAGCTTGTGATGTGTGCCTGCGGTTGTTGCTATGGTTCTGTGTCTGTGTATCCTCAGCTAACTCTGATCCCACCTTCTCTTTCCTTTTTTGTGACACCAAAGTCTTCTCCGGGCTCCTTTCCTTCACCATGGCATCAGGAAGTGGAGTTGGCATCTTGAAGTAAACACAATAAAAGACCAATCACTGATCACACTCCTAACAGCGGACCACGGCTGAAGAGGAAGAATGCATGTTTAGCTGTTGCCATGTCTGTCTCCTTTAGTTTCTCTCTCAATGTTTCTGACAGCACGCTGCGGTACCTGGGCCTGTGTGTTCTTCATGACGGTATCCTGTCGCAGTTTGTTCCTCTCTCGGCGGGTCAGCCGGTGTTTCTTAGCCTGTGTAGAGCAGCGGTGTTTGCATGGCAATTACCAAGATGTTTAGCAAACGGAATGACTTCAAGTCAGCCACTGATCACACAATGAGGTTGGATGCATATATCTATTTATACTTATTTGTGTACCATAGTGCCTTGCTTCAGTAAATGTAGCGGCAGTCCATCCGATTCTGAGCTATCTGAGCCACTGGTGCTGTGGAATCGGATTAACTATTATTTGCATCGAATGTTACATGAAATATAGAAGTATATATGACAATGTCTCCTTCTCGGCACATTGCATTCTATGGAGAAATTCATTGTCACCTGGATTCCAGGTCGTAGACAGAGATGATGGCGTTGGAATCTTGGCCTGACCGCTTGCTGGCCCTCTGCCTGAGCAACGATGTCATCTCAGCCAGACACAACGCAGTCTGAAAAACAACAACCACACACACACACACACACACACACACACACACACACACACACACACACACACACACACACACACACACACACACACACACACACACACACACACACACACACACACACACACACACTATTAAAACTATTAATGTGTAAGGGCCAGAGACCAATAAAATAAAGTAAACCAATAAAATATAAACATAAAGTTTATACAAGCATGCCTATACTATACTAAATACCTGACAGAGAGAAACTTTAATTTTACTGATGGTTCATACATAGCCGACTGAGCCCGCTCAACGCTGTTCTCATCAAGTCACCTTGGTGGTATCCGGGTCACAGTAGTCCAGCAGGGTGTCACAAAGGCAGTAGCCAAAAGACTTCAGGTCCTGTGTGGTGAAGTGGGTCCCGCTCCGGCCCCCTAGGGTCCAGACACTTTTTCTTACATTTGCTTTGCAATCGCTCAAAACCCCCTTAACCTACACAGAGCTTACCGAAGAACCCCGACATGCAGAGATAACTCACCCAGAGTTGAGCCTCCGAAAGTAGACTCCATGGTGTAACTGTTTCTGACGCCCAGCCGCCACATGACGACCCGCCCCGTCCCTTCTTTGCTCTTCTGCACCCGGAACTTGCAGCTCCTGAATGAGAACTGAGAGGCACTCAATACATAAATACTGACTGTAGAATAATGACTAAATCATGATTGCATATACAGTATATGTGTATGATTTGTTTTTGCATTATGATGGAGTGAGAAAGACCGAACCCGGGTAGCTGCGATTAGGACCGTGCCTTGATCGGTACGCGCTCCACCCAGTGAGCCACCGGGGCACGCCACGAGTGTATATTGACTCCTGATCATGAGGAACTTGAAACCACGGAGCGTCGCACACATGAAGTCTACATATACTAAAGTACTTTTGTGAGCCTTTCAGTGAAAGCCGTGATGGAAAACGCAGAACCTTACCATGTCTTTGGCGTTTTTGCTCATCATTAGTGGGAAGACTCTCTCGTTCAGCTGCAGAGAGGGGTCGTCCCGGTCGTTACAGCCGTACATGAACACGTTGTTTTTACGACTGTGGCCATGGAAGTCACAGTAAAGAACCACGTCCGTCTGCGCGGTCAACCTGTGGACACCATAAGAAGTCTCACCCGACCCACTCGCAAACACTCCCAACGACCGGCGTGTGAGTGAGGCCGCCTGTGGCTCACGGGTGTCCTCGCCTCACCTTTTCACCATGTTGCGCGTGTGCCACACCGTGGGGAATGCGTTCTTCAGCATTGTCCTGTAGTTCCTGTTGAGGTCCCTGCCGGCCAGAGAGCAGCGGTAATTCCCGACCACCACGCCGTCGGGGTTAAGCATGGGCACCACCTGCAGTGGCCGGGAGGAGACGGCAACACACTCGGGTCAAAGAGGGCGAAAAAGGGACACGTCTTCCAACGGGAAACAGGGGCGTTTCTACGCCTTCTTCCATCACCTTGAAAACAAACGTGTCCCTGAGCAGACGGGCGTCGTCCGAGTCGCCCAACAGGAAGTCCAGCAAGCCCTCCATCATCCAGGAGCCATTGGTCTCCCCGGGGTGGACCCGGGCCGTCACCACCACGGCTCTTTTGGCCCTCGTGCCCTCGGGGCCTCGGCACCGCTCCGGGGAAGTGATGGTCAGCACGTGCACGGGGTTCCCGCCCAGACTGTGGCACAGCACGCGGAGCTTGCAGTAGGCAGCGGTTCCAGGGTCGGAGGTGAGGCGGCTCAGGTATCGCTGCAGGCGGGAGTAGGTGTAGGGGTAGCAGTGGGCCAGGTAGCACGTGTCGGCGTCGTACGGGAACTGGCAGGTCCAGGTGAGCGAGTGCAGGGCGGGGCCTTCGCTGCTGGGGTTCTCCAAGCTTGTCTGACGGGAGAAAGGATGTGTGAAATGTTGTTTTTGTTAGGCTGACAGCAAGGGGATGTAGCTCAGTGGTAGAGCGCATGCTTTGCATGTATGAGGCTCTGGGTTCAATCCCCGGCATTTCCAAGATGTGGATTTAAGACAAACAGGACTTGTCTAGAACACTTTCTTTTGCATTTAAAAAAACTTCTTAAGACCAATTGATTCCATGAACTTCTCATAGTTTAGCTTTGGCTCTTATGTTGAACCTTTTTAAATTATGTTATTATTTTGAACTAAAATATATATATCATTTCGTTTCTGCTTATTCATTTGTTTCCACTTTATGCTTTTACTGGCCTTTCAAGGGCTGAGTGTTAGCGGTGTAGCCCTTTGAAACTGTAAATGTGATTCAGGGCTATACAAATAGAATGTGGTTAAGGAGATGGGGCATCTTGAGCTAAAAAATTAGCAGGCTTACATCAATCCATTTGAGAACAGAACGCTCATCTCAAAATTCCTTGAATTGCACTGAAAGTTTAATAATCTAATGAGCTTAGTTGATGCAGCTGAACAAATGTAACCAATCACCACTATCTACAAATTAGTAATGGATAGCACACTGTGCTTAGCTTCTGGTATAACAAAAGATTAATCACACAATTGAAATCTCTACTTCAGAGGGCTAGAGATTCCCCATTACACTACAGTGTACACTAACAAACCAGCCAAACAGCTGCTCTAAAACGATGAAATAATAATAAGAAAATAATAGCGTCAGTAATAATGGGAGCAAGATGTGAAGCATACTTAACAAAAACAGACTTTAAGCATTGGCTAAAACACATGATGCCTCTGTGTCCAAATGAGCATGAGGTGACTTGTGAGCCCAAAGGACCTGCCCACCTGAGGGTAGTGGCGGTAGTACTTGATGTTGGATCCAATGCGATGCCAGCCCCTCCCCTGCTCCTCGGCAGCTATCTGGGAGTACAGCAGAGGTCTCATCCCCTGGGAGTACAGGCTGTGGCCCTTCATCAGGTTCACTATGGTGAAGCGGTAGCTGACCCCGGCCTTCATGCCCCTGACCCTGAAGTAAAACCACTGGGTGTGCTTGCTGGTGTACATGTCTGGGCGCAGAGTGAGCTCATAATTATAGGCACCCCTGTGTGTGGGAGTAGCACAATAGGGAGAGAGAGGGGAGAGGGGTAGGGGGAGAACGAGAGAGAAAGAGATTCAATTACCCTAAAGATTTGTTCAATAATTAATGGAGTAAAAAGCTATTTAACTGAAACCACACACTAAGAGTTAATGGAAACAAAGACATACACTTGAATGGCCTTCTGCAGGTTTCCACTCTCAAAGCGCGACTCAAACTCGAGGGGCGGATCCTTCAGACACATGGTGCAGGCCCTTCCACTCTTGATTGGGCCACGGCTTCCCCCAACACGAGAGCATGTGAAATACGGCTTCTTAGTGGCTGAGGAAACAATGTGATGGGGGATAAGGAGGGCAATTACAGACTTCATTAAAAAGTCAGAACTCTGAGCACTGCTATCTACGTTATCCAAAGTGGATTTTGGTCCCGGTGTTGTTGTTGTTGTTACATCTTGAGTCAATAGAAAAGCAGGCTCGCAATTTCTGAGTCAAGTTCCTTTTACTTGTAAAGTACAGGATTGTGATTGTGATGTGAGCGTGTTTTGGTCGGGCACTTGCCAAGGTCAATGCAGTACACCAAGATCCCCCCCTCCTCCCCCACTAGGACCGGGGCTCGCTCCAGGCCCGTGGGGTGGTAGAAGGGCTCGGGCTGGGGGGGGTCCCAGTCTGAAACAACACATCCAACAGCAGCACTCTACGAATGATTGGAATTGGATGGATGGTCTTTGTATGGATATAATATGTACAGTTATGAATTGGTTAACGAAAATATTAGACTACTGATGGAACTACAGTTGGTTTACCGGTGGAAAATGGACGGTATAAAAGGCTTTATTAAATCTATTAATTTGTATGATTTCTTTGACTGTTCTACCTGAAGATAATGAGCTATGTCCAACTTATAATTACTTTGTTAACACCGGAAGGAAATTCAGGCAAAAATAGAACCAATATTGTCATCATATCATAAATAATGCTCTGTTGATGCAAATATATTGTCATATCTTAGCAGCGGCCATTGATCAGTAACAGCAACACTAACCGATGTGCTGGATGATGCCATCAATGACCTCACTCTCCATTGGCCAGCGGACCCCCTGAAATGGGTACCCGGAGGAAGGGAAGGAGAACAGGTCCTGAGGCTCTCGGAGTTTGAATTTTGGTCGGCCGTCATCAAAGTCAACCAGCAGCTGTCTGGTTCGAAAAGCCTGGCTTATTTGAGCGGACCCTTTATAGAAGTGCAATCTTAATCAGCTTCATCAAAACATAACCCAGCAAAACAAGATTTGTAACATAAATCATATAATAAAACATCATTTTGATATGTATCAAAGAAAACTTCTGACATTGTTTCATCCATAGTGAATCCGGTTTAAGATCTTCTGAGATGGACTGCTTTTTTTCAGGGTTTTCCACAGGGTAATCTCTCCATTGCCTGCTGGCCAACAAACTGCTCTGAGAGCTGTCATCTCTGCCTGAATGAAATACACATAAATGCAATGCTTTTAAATCGCTGACAATACTATATTTCACGTCTTTTGATCCCAATTTTAACTATAGAATATATTATTAACCCTTACCCAACCCTATTTTGTATTTCATTGCTTCACGGCTGAGATGTAGAGGTGGATAAACAGCTATGTGTGCCTGTGGATGGTGGAGGTTTCTAAACTCACTGGCAAAGTTTTGAAGACGATGGAAAACAAATCTTTCGTAATCGTCTCCGTTCGTGTTCTAAAAATGGGAATGTAATTAATCACTTGATTGATGTAATATTTAAGTCAAGACTAGATAGAATCAAGGACAATGATACATCGTCGTTAAAGTTACTCACCACAATGTATTTCTCCTTCATCATTTCCATGGCGAAGCCTACATTCAACAAGCTTTCGAGTCAAACCATGGTTTCTGGATGTTTTTTTACAATTATGTTTATACGAAATACACATTTAACTAAATCTCAAGATAGGAATCCGCCTTGAAAAATAGCCCCGGACACAAGGCCCTTCTACACGGCAGCGGACCAAAGCTAGCAAAACAATCTTTTACTAACTATGTTGCTTAGCAACCACATTGAACAGCGATGTTACCGTGGATGTCGGAAAGAATCCGGCTCAATATATAAATTGTATAAATGTCCATGTCTGGTTAGTCTTAACAACCAATTCTAATTAATTCTTATTGCTTTTTTTTAACATAAAACAATCAAAGTAATAGGCCTAAATGGCTTAACTCAAATGACATTTTAAAGAAGTTTAAAAAATAAATAATATAATTAGGTTCAAATAAACTGAAACGTGAATTAAAAAATGTGTTTAATAACTTTTTACAACAATGTACAAGTTGGGGGACACCCTCCATCCAAAACATGACTGCCCATTGACTTTGGTTAGAAATAATCTATGTTGAGTAATGAAAACAAATAACTCAATGAAATGGAAAATCCATTCAACAGATTTAGGTGGCCATGTCAATTGTGTGCATATATCACATACTGAGGATAAAGATAGGTAATTTGGCACATAATTCACTCTTGTTCATCATGCTAAGAGTAGAAAATATCAAAATATAACTGGCTGTCATGGGCAAAAAAAAAAAGAGATAAGAATACTTAAAAATATATTTATGTTGAGTTCTGTTACATTAAAAAAAGGACAATTTAGATTGCAAACTGCAGTCTGCAACTCGTATATCATATCAGGTTTTTTGATGCAGAGAAAGAAGAGTAGATGAGTCCCCATCATTAGTCCTATATCTTCAACACGGACATCTTCATCGACCACAACAGTATTCTACATCTTTTATTCAAACTATTAAAAGTATGGACAAAATGTCCCCAACATCTGTGGAGGTCAGGCATGAGAGCGGAGCATTAGCTTGCAGTGTATCCCGGGGACAAAGCTTCACATGCTATTCGTCTTCTTCCTCTTTTTCAGACGTTCCCGCCAGTCTACAGGGAGAGCCTCAAAGTTGGCATTCTTATTGGATTTCCCTCTGAGGAAAGGAGATTCAAATGAACAGTTAGAATATTAACATTAACGAAAAAGCAATAGACCAGATGTCTCCAGAGAGGCTGATTCCCTTCAACAAAATGGCCAAGGAAAACACGACATGGTTTGCATGCATCAAAAGGCAGATTCGGTTTGCCTTCTTTGGAAATATTAACATTGTTAAAGGGTATAATGAGCGACATGAATGTTTTTTCAACTTTATGGAGAATGCAGGTTAATATCGCTCTGAAACCACATACGGTCATAGTACAAATACTATTTTGGCAGATAATCTTTAATCTCGTTCACGGCACTTGATGTTAAAGCTAGAATATGCTCGTCTGCAAGACTCCTGTGAGCGAGTAGCCTCTTACGTCAGCAGCATCTGAGACTTCCACTCCTCGATGGTCCTCTTGTTGAGCTGGTCCCGGTCCTCGTCGCTGGAGCTGCTCTTGTCCTCCTCGTCCAGCTCCTTCTGGATACTCTGCCACTTCTTCACCAGCGACGGCATCTTAGTCTTGGTCTTTTTCGACTGAAAAAACAAACAAAAAAAACGCTGAAGAAACACAATTGAACAATACGACTTGACTGGTGTGTACAATACCGGGCGATGAGTTCCCTTTAAAAACACAGCAAAAAAATAAAAGTTAGAACAGTGTCGTAACCAACCTTGTCCTTTTTCAGCTTCTTGCTCTTGTCCGTCGGCAGGGCCTTGGCGGTGGAGGGCTCGGGGGGGGGCTGGGTTAGGGGGAGTGGGGGCTGGACGGGCGGCGCGGGCGGAGGTGGGGCCACGACTTCAGCGGGGATCGAGGGAGCACCGACCGTGGCCACTCCCCAGTAGGCGTTGGCCGTCATGACAGAAGCTGGAGATGCAGTGGCATGCATTCAATTCAAAACATTTCTGACAGCTGCTCAGAGACTATGCCGTTTAAAACGGCACGCCTGGACAATTTTGCAGTGCTTGAAGGAATATATATTTTTTTTTTATACCTGCGCTGACGGTGTTCTGGGTATAGAGAATAGCGCCGCTGCCAATAGTGATGGCCTTGTTCAGATGACCGGCCTTTCGTTTCTGGCCTTTCCCAGAGGAAGCCGAAGAATCCAGGGCCTGCGAAAAGACAAAAAAAACGATACATTATTTAAGCCTCCTTCACTTAACATGAGGCTCCAATGACGGCTTTTGAATCATCTCTCTTCATCATGCAAACTAATTTCTCGATATTTCTTAAATCCCCCAAAGTAAAATTAAATAAAATCATCTACATTTAAATCCCCACAGACAGTGGGGGGCGCGTTCCCCTGCGATGCGTACCCTTGCCGGGACGCAGGGTAGCGGTGGCCTCCCGCTGCCGTCCTCCTCCGTCCCGGGAGCCGGCGGCTCGCCGTCGTCCTCGTCGTCCATCTCCATCTCCACCTCCATGATGTCGCCGTCGCTGTCCGGGGGAGGGGGAGGCGGTGGGGGGGAGCCCGGCGGCGGCGGGGGAGGCGGGGGGTAGTCGGCGGGCGGGGGTGGGGTTTCGGGAGGAGGGGGCTGGGGCTGGGCTGGGGGCCAACACGGCGGGGGTGCGGGCGGGGCGGCGGGGGCACAGGCAATAGGTTCTGCACGGAGGGGATTACAGGGGACAAATGATCATTCACACACTGTCAACTTTAAAGACATCACCGACAACAGGCTCCCCCGTGGTTGAGCTTCTATGGGTCTTTGAGAGGCGCTAACCTGTCTGGGTGGCGTTTGTTTCTCCCTGGCTGGATGTCTGGTCATCGCTGGGCTCATCCTGCAGCTCCTCCTTAGTTGGGAAATCCCACCGGGAGACGTTGGTCCGGTCATTCACATAAAAATACCGCCTGTGCTCTCTAGATGTGGGACAAGAGAGATAGAGAGAGAATACAAGTTTCAATGGTTCGCTCTGTAACTGGCTATGCAGCCTGATGACCCAAGGCAATTCGGGCAGAAAAGCATTCAAGTAGAGACAAAACAGCCACAAGAGGGCCGTGTTGTGTTAAAGGGGTGGTGATATTGACCATTCTTGAGAGCCGAATTAGAAAGCAGGCTGTGGACGTGGACAGTGGAACCCACCTTCTGCTCAAATCAGATAAATCATAAACAAAATCATCTTTGGTCCTGAAAAGGCTGTTCAAAATAGTAACGACCACAAGTTCACACCGTTGTTGTTGTCCAAAATGTATTCATTTTAGACAACCACTCCCTTCCAAAACACATACACCCAAACACACAGGAAGAGTGCAAAGAGAATTGGATATATTGTTGTCCAAAAATAAAAATAAATAAAGCTGAAAATAAAAGCACATGTTAATCGTATTTCGTTTTTTACACATCAGATTATCTACGTTGTGTTTCAAGAGAATAATGAATGACAGGAAAACATGTAATAAGAGTTGGTCTGACCTGCTGGATCCCGGTCAATGCTCCGTCTTCACCTTTAATTGATGCGTCCCTCCCAGGCGGCTGTGTCATCATTGCATTCAGTAGGGGATGGGGGGTTTGCGGTCCTGTAAAGTTCAAAGTCCTCCCACGCAACCAACCCCCCTACCGTAACCGGACATCTGGCACATCTTATTCATGTCCTCACAGTAAAGGGCTGGGTAGTCTGTGCTATTGGGAGAGTAGGTCCTCTCTCTGTGATGTTATGTATACAGGAAGACAGGCTGGCCAACAGCGGATGCTCCCTTATTATTATTATATACAATAATAACATAAGGCAGGTTCCCGGGATTGCAACCCAGTGGGTTTCTGTCGTGGATTCTGATCCACTCGCAACGGTTCTGCTTCCTTTCCAAGTCATGATAAACAAAGTCTACAACCCCGGCATTGTGGGTGGTGGTAGTGGTGGCGTGATTTTGGTAGTCACACGTAAAGATTGCCGGGGGATGGGGGTTTAGAGATGTTAAAGGTAAGGAGCGCGTACCTGTCCCAGTGGCAGGACCAGCCTTTAGGGGTGGCGTTAAGTTCGTAAAGTTTTATGTGTTGGGCGGCTTCCTGCAGCCTGCGGCGGAGATAGAGTCCGTTCAGAGCCCCCTCCCTCCAGTCAGCGATCCGCGTCTGAAAAGGGGCAAAAGAGGCAAGAGACGTGTGGCCCAAGGAGGAGAGAAAGGAAGAGAAAGGGGAGTGACAAGGAGAGAGGAGACAAAAGGCAGATGAGTAATGAAAACAAAATGGATACCCTTCAGCGGATTATAATGAACATTTTAAATATTAAACACTGGTGGCATATGGCTCTGAGGAAAGTGCCATGAAAGAGAGATGAGACAATGTAGTATTTATACATTGATAACTTTAGCAATTCAGCCCTTACCTCCGTTTGTAGCAGAAGCAGCTGAAAGTTCGAAATGGCCTTTTTGTTTATCCCCAAAAACTCCATCTTGCTGGTTAAGGTGTTTGCTAGTTCTCCAATCTGAAACTACAAAACATGTTGCAGCATGAGGCAGAGGTTTGGGCAATTGTGCATTAATCAGTATTCATACTGTAGATATTTGCAGAACTTTGAGTTCTCCTTACCCTGAGCTCTGGTGTTTCAACTTCGACATCTTTTGCGGGAATTTTCACAACTGATTTGTCCTCTGCTTCGTCTGCCTCCATTTCCTCTGCTTCTTCAGGCTTCTCTGGGGATTTTAATTGAGCTTTAAGAGACAAAAGAAACGACACATAGTAAGAATAATTAACAGTAGGAACGCACTTAATATCAAAGTATAAAAAAGTGATTTTCTCTGCCCAACAGTTAAAGAATAAGTTACGATAATTCAAAGCACTTTGCCATGCACGGTTTGTAGACCTACAAAACTTCTGGCTACATCTCTTTGCTCTCACCTGTCTCTACATTCTCCTGTATATCGGAGCTTATGCTGTTAGAGTCTGGGCTGGCTGCACTGATGAAGGCCGTCTTCCATCTGGACTTCTTCAGAGCAGCCCCTTGCGAGCCTGGGGCTTCCTGGCTGGTCTCCGAATACGGGCTGGAGCCCCCTGCGCTACCGTCGCCTTCCTCCAAAGCCCGCAGCTCCGCCTGAGAAAGGATAGAGGCTCGAGGTAAGTCGAAAGATACCAAGACGGTGGCCAGTCCAAAGTCAAAATGTAGCGGCTCGTAAACGTTTTCTCCCGCCTTTTCACCTTTTTCCTCTCGAGCGCGAGCTCCAGCTCCACGGTGTCCTCCTCCGTCTCCTCCTCTGCGTCGGAGCTTTCCTGTGACTGGTTCTTGGAGCGTGGTTCTTTCGGGGCCACGGGAAGGCTTTCAGAGTCCCGCAGAGGGGTGGACGGGGAGCCCGCCGGGCCGCATGTCTCCCCGTCGGAGTCCACCCCGTTCTCCCCCTCCTCAAGGTGGCCCAGCAATCGCTTCCTCCACTTCTCCTCCGCCACCTTCACCTCAGGGGGGATGAGGGCCGCGAGGAGGGAGGCGGCTACACCGTGGCGCTCCTCTTCTTCGCTTGCGACGGCTACGACGCTCTCCATCACCTCCTGCAGCAAGACAAAAGGATCGTATCACTCAATAAATTCTCATTCTTGGCGCCGGTGAACGATAATATGGTGGAATTTTTATGTAACCCAAGGGAAAACTTACCTTCACTTTTGCCTCCTTCTTGATAGCTGGGGTGTGGGCAAGAGCAGGTTTTTGTTCAGGATAATACGCTGCTTCCACGGTATCGTTGCCATTGACAGTGGCACTGCAATAAGAGGCGGGACAAAGGACAAGTTCTCAATGGACTATCCCCTCAACATTTCTTTAACTGACCGGTATGTTTAGCCATTTTCTGTTTTGTGTAAAATGGCTTGATATCTTTCAATTATACTGGCGGTTGTTCAGTGTAATTTAATCACTGATCTGGGGTATCGTACTCACTGGGGATGTACTGAGGAATTTGTGCAAGTGTGTCCATTATGATGATTGTAGTGATTGGGACTTGCCTGTTACTGCACTGCAGCAGGCCTTGCACCTGGTTAGCCAGGTAACTAGGTAGTTCCCAGGACACCTCGTTGGTTACAGTACTCCAATAGTAGTAACAGCCAGAGTTGTCGTCCCATACCTCCTGCCAATCTCCCATCTCCACCCCCACTGCAAATAAGGAAAAGGGAGGATTTTTTTACACAAAAAATTATTCACAGAAGATTCCGTTGTACACGTCATTTTCCTCAAGCATGTTAAGCAGGCTTAACATGTTTGCTTGTATATGACACTTGTATAATAATCACAGTACAGGTTACCTCCAGCTAAAGAGTCCTGGGTGTTGTATTGGAAGTCTGCCTCAGTACTTGGCTGCTCCTGCCCCTTTGTGTGCACTCCCTGCTGAACGTTATTTTCAGGTCTGGGAGGGGTGGGAGATGGAACTACAGGATGAGGTGGGGCGTCCTCTGAATTTGGCTGAGTTGTGATTGCATCAATTTCCTAAACAGAAAGAAAGGAAAACAGTGTTATTCCGTCACCTTAATTGTTGTGCCTTGGGGTTTTTTCTGACATAGCTGACCCAATGAAACATTGTGGTTATTAATCACTGCCAGAAATATCTACAGGATTCCCTGCAATTTTTATGTAAAAGTTAAATTCCTAGAATCCAATAATGTGTCTATTAATACATACATACCGCCATAAAGTTGGCCAATGTGCTGTCAATATCTGCTGACTGGTTATGCTGTACTTTTGTTGTCTGTTGAGAGTCACTTTCTTCTTCGTCGCTGTCCTCATAGGCCCCAAGTAGGGACAACCCTTCTGATGGAAAACCACAAGTAATGCAATAATTGTCTTGAGCCATTTGTGTTGATCTACGCGAGTATGGAACAAAATCATACTGGCAGACACGCCGATCACTCACCTGTGGCCTTGATTACGGGCCCCTTCATATTCATGTTTACGTTTCCGTCTCCTATTAATTTGTGCCCATCACTTTCCGACTCGTCTGCAAGAAAGAGTGGCTTTGTTAGGGAATAAGGATGACATTACGGATGTCTATAATGCACTGATTATATGCATTCACATTATTTCCAACTTCTATCGTCTTTACTTGCTTAAATGCTTATTTTAAACAGCCTTTAGCTTCCGCCAGTAGCATAGTTAGCTTAGCTACTAGCATTAACACGCTAACGAAAACATTACGAAGTAATTACAAGCAAGCTGCTAGCAAATCATATACTATGTGAATCAGTTCGATTGTTAAGCCTAGTCTTGTACTTTTAACACATACCGATTGTACTCTCAAACGATTACGAACACGTGCTCCTAATGTGTCTAGAATTAACTGCTGTAATGATAGCGCTACCTAGTACTGTAACGAAAAGGGCCCTTTCCACACCTTTTATACATTCGCATTTCCAAGTAGAAAAAATAATGCAATCAAGTTTGAAATACACCTTCAGATCCGGAGCTTCCTTCTTCCCTCAAATGAGATGTCCCAACGCGAGTACCAGGCGGCGAGAGCTGCAGTATTGTTCTGCGACCGACCGTTCCTCCAGCGATGCGAGATTTCTTTCCCATCCCTTTTTCCCCTGGTGGTTTGGGGAGGAAGCGAACCCGGTCGCGGGGAGGAGATCCACTGCGGCTGCGCGGTTGCGTCACACCAGCACCAGGGTCACGTGACAGAAATACATAAACTTCCGGTTCATGTGTTTTGTATGCTGTTTGGCTTTGGGGATGCCGCTGAGATGTTCTGAACCCAAGTAATTTGTCACGGCATACCGCATGACGCTAGCAATAGGGCATCGGTTTGTGTTGTGAGGTCTGATCGCCTGCAGACACGCCGTTGTGAATATGACTAACTCTTCCATGTTCGTTAAAGGTGGGGATAAACAAAAAGAAACGTCTTAAGTACCTCCCACCGGCCGATATATAAGACAAGGACGCCCCAGCTAGCAACTGCCAAAAGCCATCAAACCTCTTGTCCATGGGACTACTAGTGACATAGGGTCGATTAAGAAACTATGGGAACCGCGATGGGGCCGGTTCTGATGTGGTTGCAGGATGTGGCAGCTTTCACCCTCCTCAAAGCTCGTCGGACTCTGCTTCAGGCTCTTTTACTGTTGTGTGTAATAGTTCTGCTTCTCTGGGTGTCCATTTTTCTGTATGGAAGCTTCTATTACTCTTACATGCCCACTGTCAGCTTCTCCACTCCGGTCCACTATCAATACAAGACTGACTGTGATCCTTCCGAACCGCTTCTCTGTTCATTCCCGATTGCCAACGTATCCCTTCTGAAGAACGGGAGAGACCAGGTAATGGCTAATGGCCAACCATATAGAGTCTCTTTGGAATTGGAGATGCCCGAGTCTCCAGTAAACGAACAGCTGGGGATGTTCATGGTCAAGATGTCCTGCTACGCAAAGGGAGGAGAGACTGTTTCGTCAGTAGCACGCTCCACAATGCTGCACTATCGCTCTACCGTCCTCCAGATCCTCAGCACACTTTTTTTCTCCCCTATTTTGATGACTGGAATAACTGAGCAAAAGCAACTCGTAGATGTTGAGCTCTTCTCAGACTACAGGACAAATGCATATCTCCCCTGCGTTGGAGCTGTCATTGAGATCCACTCCAAACGAGTACAGATTTACTCTGCTCAACTACGTATCCATGCTTACTTTACCGGAGTACGTTATGTCCTATACAACTTCCCCTTAACTTCTGCATTCCTCGGCGTAGCCACCAACTTTGCTTTCCTGAGTGTCGTTGTGCTCTGCAGCTACCTGCAGTTTATCTGGGGTGGCCTTTGGCCTCCAGAGCAAGTAAGAGTTCGGGTGATGACGGGGAACAATGCTCGTTTTCAGCGAAGAGGAGAATCTGCTCGGATGCGCATGAGGAAGGTTTCCACCGGGAAGGAGTTCGAAGAACCCACCGTGATCGGATCTTTGAATGAATCGTCTGATGTACCAGGAACTGACACGCTACTAGGGACTTCCAGAATGGACCCCTCAGACATGCTGGAGGAGTTGCCTGGGATTGACGAGGAAGACCAAGGCATTCAAGATCCTCCTAATTCTACCGACCCTGAGGTCCTGTTGGAGATGTCACCCGATCCGAGTGAAACAGTTCTGCGACAGAGACCTGGAGCTTCAGTGTCCTTTTAGGCATGGTCTTTGGTGCATGCAGTTACCCATATGCTAACGATTCCCCAAACTCCCCATCCTCGTTACACAGATGGACGGTGATGGTGAAAGTATTTGTTTTTTTGTTTGTTCATAAGCTATTTTTTTTCTTGTCTATTTAACATTTATCCCCCACCACCAAAACAAGGTTTGTCTATACATTCATTTAAGGCCTCGTTTGGATGTGTCATCGATTTAATTTCATGAGATGTGCTCTACGGGTTCACCATTGATTCAATACTCATGGTTCTTATATTATTTTCATGTCTTCACTTTTGACTTCATCAGATGACACTCATGCTTAGATTCTGGGGATTAAGATTGCATGCTCGGTAGTTAATTGTCACACCCTCCTTTCTTGGCACCAACGCAGACTATTGGAATGACTGGATGTATTATTTGTACTCCCACTATAAAGCATGTACCAACTTGCAACTAACTTCTCTGTCAGCACACACTTAATTGTGGTGCCTCTTCACACACAGTAAACAGATTAATGTGAATATAATTAGAAATGTCATATTATGTCTATCATTGAGTCTTTCATTAGGATTTGAGGCCTTTCCTATAATAGGTATTTGAGGGAATACAGCTATGAGGTATATCATGTGTACTTTTCCCATACCATACAATACCTGTGGTACACTGACTAGGGTATCCGGTATTACTGGTATATTTCTTGAAATGTCAAACCTAAACATGGTGGATGCTTGATAAATGTTTTACCAACTTGCTTTCTTTACTTTGCTGTTACAGGGTTAACTTGGCTATGGAAGTTTGGTTTCTTACGCACATATTTTGTTGTCCTTTGTTTGGATGCAGATGGAGAATGTAGGGCAAGGTATTGTTAAGTACAGTAATACAATGTTAAATAACAAAGTAAAATAAGTTTGGGATGTCAGTTTCTGAAGAATGCATAAAGAGCTTTTGTTCATAGATAATAGGTTTTGTTCATTGAAGGATGTGGGGGAAATGGAAAGGCCAAAGACGTTGTTAGGTAGTATATTAACACTGCTATTGTTGCTGCAAAATGCGATTGTCAATGTGTGCGCATCTCATAAAAATATAAATGTTGTTTATTCTCTGTTCCATAATAAAAGCATATACTAACATAAATCCTTTTACCTTTTCTTTTTTTGACAAAGTGCTAGTTTTCCAATAGCATCAATATGTGGCTAGAATTTCTAGAATTGTTTTTCTCCTATTTACTGCATTACTTTAAAAGCATTACAACAATTCTGTCGATGCATGTATTTTTGATTTATTTTGGGAAGACCATATCTTCAGGTTAAATGGATGACTTCACATTTTTATTTTCCCATGGCCATGGGAAATATTCATAATCAGCATTTGTCCACAAACAATAATCAACACCTTTTTTGTACAACCTACTTCTTCTACTTGTAACAAATACACTCTTATATTTATAGGTGTAATAATTCAATTGAGCCTTATATCCTTTTACAGAACCTATTAGCAGTTTTATTTAAAGCCATGACTGCAATCTATCAAATCAATTATGCATTGGTCTGAATGAGGAGCAGCATGGAGGAACTCAGCCATCACTTGAATGTAATAAATATATCCCTGTACTTAGCCTTTGTGCTGACATTTGATCACACCAAGAAAAATTTAAATCGAACAAAAATAACTCACGAGTTGAAGTCAATATAATAGATATTTGTTAGATGTGTATACAGGTTTGTATGATATACATTTCATTATATTAGTATACTTAATATATTTTATAGTATCTCGGCTGGTCGTGCCTATTGTCTATCCACAATATCAATCATTTCTGTTTCAAATTGACAAATGTAATTTAAGCTATCGTCAGAAAGTGGTGAACATTTAAAAAATGGATCTATAAACAATTAACTAGACACTGCACACTATTAATAGCATAGAAGCATCAACATATTTCCTTCAAAAAGCACAGAGACACCAAAGCCAGACATGCATGTGGCCTGCTACAGCCAGGCCATGTTATGAGTAGTTAGATGGTTAAGTTTTCTGCTCAAGGACATCAAAACAGCATATACTGTTCTAAGGCTCTACCCACTGAGCTACTGCACTCCCTAATTCCAGGTTTCATTACAAAATAATACCATTATCTTTTCCCATATTCTAAGAGCGCTTGTATTGCTCATGCAGAATAAACTGGCCATTCTCCAAACAGTAATCCACTTTAGCACTTGAGGGGTTGCCTTGAACATGCAGTTCTGAGCGTTGCCAGAGCTGGTGGTCAGGAGTTTCTTCTGCCTTATCAGTGTTCTCTATCCCTCATGTTTGTCCTTCCTCAAGCTCTGCTGTCCTTTCACCCGGTAGTTTAGGGATGTACTCGTCTTCCTCGTCTTCCTCTTCATCTGAATTGTCCGCCCAGCGTCCAACCCTCCTGGCTCCATCGGCGATCACAGGGGCGTTGACGCAGGGGTTGTGGTCATAGATCACAAGCTTCAAGCCCTGTAGATGAGACAGACGTGGAAAGTAGCGGATCTTATTCCTGTCCACGTCGACAACAGCTAAAAACTGCATTTCCAGTAGAACTGATGGGAACTCGCTCAGCTGGTTCCCAGCGAGCCATATGCTGCGTAGCTCTCCAAGTCCCCCCAGTTCCGGAGGTAAACTTCGGATCTGGTTATAACCCAGGTGCAACGTTTTGAGATTTGAGAGTTCACAAACCACCTGGGGGAATTGGGTGAAGCAGTTAGTCTCCAGCCACAGAGTATTAAGCTCCTTAAGGTCTTCCAGTTCTCTTGGGAGTCTATAGAGCCTGTTGTTGCCCAGGTAGAGTATATTCAGGTGGGTTAGCCTGCAAACAACTTCAGGTAGCTCATCAAAACAGTTGAAATCCAGGGCCAGCAGTTGGAGTTTCCTCAGGCTTTGAACTTCAGGGGGCAAGCTGTTCAGGTTGTTGTCACTCAGGTACAACTTTACCAGCTCCCCAAAGACACACACAGGACTAGGGAGCCGCCGTAGCTGTCGGCTGCTCAGGTCCACAGCCCGATCAAATGGCATTTCTTTTAGGTCTCCCACCAAGAAGCGCTGGCAACGCTCTGATGGAATGAAAGCCATGACACTTCGCAATGCATTTCCCATTCTGCTCAATTACATGCTAATGACACATCAGTCACCTCTACATGAGTGTCAACCGAAGTAAATGTTTGAGGCTATTAAAAGAAGTCCGGGAACGGTCTTCCAACACCTCTCTGAAGATATGTTCTTTGGTGGCATGTATAAAAGGAGGAGAACATTGAAATTAGTAAGACCACAACATTGTAATAATAATCAAATCAATCAAATAAACTAAAGAACTGTATCTTTCCCAAATCGGTTACATCAACTCCCACACTGATATGATTTTACTATTGTACTCTAATTACTTTAAAATCTATTTGATGTACTGTAAATTATTAGCTTTAGTTAAAAGGCAATATAGAATAAAAGTTTATCCTCAAAGACACATACCTTTAATGCCTTTCCAACTGCCCATGATTCTCTGCTTCTTCCAAGTAGACCATGTGTTTGTCTAACTCAATGAGCAGAATACGTATTGTATCCCCTTGTTATGTATCCTCTTGGTAGTTATTCTCTTGTGCATTCACCTCACTCCCTATTGCTCCGAGCTTTTCGCTGACTTTCAAGCGATAGCAACCACTGGCAGATTTCTCCTCCCATCTGTGCCTGATGACTCTTTTCCCCCTCCTTACCCATGGCTGAGGTGTGGGAGAGAGAGAGCGACAGGAAGAATGCCGGTTCCAGAGTGCCACTGATAAGCATGAGAGTTGCTCTGCGATTTAAAGAGGAGCGGAGGTCAAGTCCATGCTCTGCATCCATGACACTGATCTAATAATAATAATAATAATACATTTAATTTAGAGGCGCCTTTCAAGACACCCAAGGTCACCTTACAGAGCATATGGTCATCATAAATCGTTTAAAAAAACAAGACATTGTAGAAAAATCTGAGTCTGATCTGGGACCCATAAGTAGACCACCAAAAAAACATGTGTGCATGACCCGTTGCAGGGGGGTCAGGAGAAGTGTAGGCTATAAGGGCATGTTTTCAGTGTCTCTTGTAGAAGTGATGAGGTGTAATAGTGGATGTATAGCACAAGGGAAGGCCTGTGTGTTTTCTCAGCACCATATTGTGATGCTGTTTGAGAAATGCACATGGAGCCTATAGTTGGATTCAAACAGGAAATTAAAGTAAACACAATATGAAGCTTTATTAATCATGTGAGGCAAATACAGGTTAATTCAACTGGAAATAATCTTATTCGCCTCTGCTATCTCATAATCATTGGGGCTATTTTCTAACAAGAGAACACTGGGCAGGATTTTATTTTCCTTATCTTTAAGGGGACCAGCTACCCCATCTCATCTCACTTCTGTTAACACACTTCTTTTTTTTTTTAGAACTTGTCCTTCTGCTTATCTACTTTCACATTTGGGCCTCTGGCAGGGAATAAGAAAGCTATGAACACAGAAAACATTATGCTTCAACGTTTTATATAGCATTGTCTTTGTAAAGGGTAGACCTATTCATCTATTCATAACGGTACAAACTTATGGATAATGTTAGTCTTACTTTCACATGTTCCTTTAGTAGTAATAGTAATGGTAGTAGGCTAATATATTCTAATTTAATTGGAATATGTTTTGCATGCATGAATTTTACATTAAATCACACTGAAATTGTACAACGATTTACATTATTAAATAAATTCTATGATATTATTGCAATTGTGAGTGAGAGAGAATAACACGATTCGACTGTTCGAATATGGAAGGGATAAACATCGGGGAATTTTGCGTTTTGTTAACAAATAAAACGCTAAACATGATATCACAAAGCAAATGAGCTTTGTGACGGTTTATTTAAAAAAAATTGACATAGAGCCAGAGAGACGTACACAAATGTTACAGACTGCGCTAACTCGGTGTACGGAAATGGGCAGCAGGTTCTAAGGTCAGAGGGTAAAGGCTATTCTCTGGATTGAGAATACACACAGCCATCTTGGATCAAAAGAAGAGAAGGGAAATTGATGCGGTGAGGATGTTCGTTTTTTCCCCAGGATTTCATTGTTTAGAGAACATTAAACGATATAGAGTGGAATATTCGTCTTGGTTACCCCCCCGTATCCGTCCATTCGTGATTTTTGCGAATTGATGAATTGAGCAGCCGACTGTTTGCTGCATCTGTTTAGTCTGGTGCTCGCTGCAAACCAAGCGTAAATGGAGACAAGAAAACGGCAGCTGGCCGTGGATAAATGAAGGCTATGCAGGCCTAGATTAATCTACGATGTTGAAAAGGCTGATACTGGCTAAATGTTGGTGTTTCTATTTACACGATTGTAAATGGTACGGTGTGTTTTTGAACACTACGCTGAGTAAAATGAGCATTTGTTGGTTAGCGTTGGTGTTAGTCCGCTTGCTAATTGACGTTAGCTATGCTAACGCGGAGCGACTGCACAACAACTAGCATTAGCTGCACTGTGTGCTAAACAGAGTTAGCTCGTTAGTTTGGGAAATTGCATCGTTAAATGGTTATTGCATTAAAATCGTTTACTTTTTAAAGTACTGTAAATGAACTGTGAAAACGGACAGAATAATGCTTTTGGAATAGCACCGCAACTATAAAACCCATTATATAATGAACATAGGTCTCTGTCATCAATGGACCCTTACAATTTACATTTCTTTAGTACATGTTAACGCACCAAAACGTTCGGGGTCTTTGTTTACCTTTTGTAAAGATGTATTGTTAGGTTGAAAGTATCAAAAATATCCGCTCGACCGAAGTTCATTATCTATGAAGATAATGGGAGTTTTGAACCTTTATTCTGTACGTTAAACAACGTTGGTACTAATTCTGTAGTTAAAGCTGTAACAGCCCCTGACTCAAGCATGTTTTTCCTTTCATACAGGTGACGAAGGCATGTTCGGTTCTAGAAAGAAGTTTGTAGAGTTTGTCGAGGTAGTCGATAACGACTTTCCCGATGAAAGCATGTACTACAACCAGCCGTCGATGTTCCCACATCGGACGGACAAGGATGTAAGTTTGGGCATCATGGCCTCTGCATTGCTTTTCACTGTTGTACTCATTTGTTTACTTTAGAGTGACCAGTACTTTCATAATATTGTATTTGTTTCAGATGCTGTCGTCTCCTTCGCCATCATCATCAGGTCAACTGTCACAGCTTGGTGCCAGTTTGTATGGTCCACAAAGTGAGCTTGCAAAGCTTAAGTTGTTAAAAAGTAACAGGATAATTGTCATCGCAACAAAATATTCAGTGCTATAAGACGTCACCTCAGCAGAGGAAGCGGTATTGTGGTTAAGTTGCGATGAGAAACTGGCACATTGCTTGAATCAAAACAAAAAAATACTGCAACCGGGACATGTTGCCGGTAGATTCGTTGGGCCATACTTACGGCTGATCTAACTTAACCAAACAACAGCTCAACCCCGGGCCATCATTCATAGCAAAAATGTCAAACTTTAGACAATTGAACTATTATAACGGTTTCCATTTCCCCCTTTCTTTCTCTTTCTCTTTCTCTCTGTTTAGGCGCCCTCGGGTTCTCGATAAGGGGAATGGGTAACAACACGCCTCAGTTAAATCGCAATTTATCGCAGGGCTCCCAGCTACCAAGTCACATTACGCCCACAACGGGGGTACCCTCCATGTCCCTCCATACCCCACCATCACCAAGCAGGTGCGTGACCACTGCAGGTGTTTTGCACCCATTTCCTTGTTCTAAAGGTGCATCTCCGTCTCCATGTTTGTGGGTGAAATGGGCATGATAGAAGTCTGACGATAACTTCCCATCTGCCATCCTTGAACTCGTGAATTCAGACACCTCCATACAGCTTGGAGATTGTGTTACACGGGGAGTGTTGTTTTTTGTTTCTTTGATGCACACAAAGGCGGCCAGACGCACCTGTTCAGACGTGCCTCTATCCCTTCCACAGGGGGACTTTGCCGATGAACTCGAGGAACATGCTGAACCACGCCCAGGTGGGGCAGGGCATCGGTATGACGGGTAGGACCAACAGCATGGGCAGCTCAGGGCTGGGCAGCCCCAACCGCAGCTCCCCGAGCATCATCTGTATGCCCAAACAGCAACCAGCACGCCAGCCCTTCACCATAAACAGGTACGTTGGGCCCGACCCGGCTGTGTGGATGAAAGTCATGCGGAAATGGAGTTATGGAGCTTGGTTTATTATGGGGGACGGGGGGGTATGTTTGTTTGGCAGTGTACTGTCGCTTAACAGCTGCAATTGGTTGTATAGTAGTTGAGATTCTCTTCTTCTTTTTTTGTGTGACTACAGCATGTCAGGGTTTGGAATGAATCGCAATCAAGCTTTTGGGATGAACAACTCTTTATCAAGCAACATCTTCAACGGCACAGGTTTGTATGTTTTGGAATTGAGTGCGCCCAGTCAAGTCACTTTTTTGTTTTTTCACCACTGTGGACATAATATATTGGTTATCTAATAATCGCATGACGGCGATAAGTGAACGTGTGTAATACAAGTCCGCCTCTTCTATTTGCAGACGGGAGTGAAAATGTAACCGGATTGGATCTGTCCGACTTCCCCGCGCTGGCAGACAGGAGTCGAAGAGAAGGTAGCGGAAACCCCACACCACTGCTCAACCCGCTGGCTGGAAGGGCTCCCTATGGTGAGGCGACCGGCCGGCCAGAGCCGCCTCTATGGCCACGCAACCACCGTTAACATGTGAAACCTGTACTCCAGCCAGATGGCAAACTGCTTCCCCGGCCGAAACAAAATGTAACTCCGGCCTCCCACTTTCCCTCCGTTTTTTTCTTCAAAAGTTGGCATGGTGACAAAACCATCCACTGAACAGACGCAGGACTTCTCCATCCACAACGAGGACTTCCCCGCGCTACCAGGGCCCAACTACAAGGACCCCACGTTGAGCAACGATGATAACAAAACTGTGAGTGGGGGCCGCAAGTAGAAGCCCTGCATTCTCGGAGCACTGGGGGGGTGTCTTATGTTTTTGTAAAAGAAAAAAAGAAGATTGTATCTAGTGTGTTTGTACCTCTACATCCTATATTCTAATATTCATAAGTTTGTAACTAACTGTAATTGCTTCTCCAACAGAACTTGAACTCTACAGGAAAGAGCACATCCAATGCAGATGGGCCCAAGTTTCCCGGAGACAAGACGGGCTCGGCACAGAACAACAACAATCAGAAGAAGGGCATCCAGGTGCTGCCGGATGGTGAGTCCTCTCTGCAGACTCAGACGCTCCCATTGCATGGCCATATCATGTGGATAATGCTGGAGATGTGTATCCCGTGTACTGGTAGTACGTCATATAGTTAAATGTTTCCTACAGTAGTGGTCAAGTAATTGAGCGAGCAGCAGCGTAATAGTGAATATTTTTATGATTAAACATTGTAATGTTTAATCATTTTAGGTAATTTTCACCCACAAGCAAATTGGTGCATTCAGGAAGTATACAAATATAGTCCTATACCCTTCAATTCGCCCGTGAAAGGCTGTTTTGTTAAGGTGTGTGTGTGTGTGCCCTTGTGCTAAACGTTTGCATAATACAAAAAACTCTAGGCCGGGTGACGAACATTCCCTCAGGGATGGTGACGGACCAGTTTGGGATGATCGGACTGCTGACGTTTATTCGGGCGGCAGAGACGGATCCCGGAATGGTCCATCTTGCGCTGGGAAGCGACCTCACAACACTGGGACTCAACCTCAACTCACCAGAGTAAGACTGCAGCATCAGCCCAATATTGACTGCATCTCAGCACATTGGGTTCCCTTTTGCGGCTCATCGGCAACTAGTTTCTTTTTAGTACTTGTGTCTGATTGTTTGTGTTGCAATCCTGTTTCTTCGCCAGAAACCTGTACCCCAAGTTTGCATCGCCCTGGGCTTCAGCACCTTGTCGACCCCAAGACATCGGTATGACCTTTAACCCATTAGATCCACACCTAATTGCACCCAATCCCCATTGGAACAGGTCAGATTGAGCCAAAGTCTCAAGCACTTTGCAGACTAGTTGAACCCTCCTTGTTTATGTGCCCCGTCTCCGGAGGCCTCTTAAAGACTGCAGAGCACTACAGGGCCACTCTTCAGCCTCTGCTGGCATCACGATACATAGTTAAATAGCCGCCGCTTGTTGCCGAAATGTTTGCCGGCCCTTTGACCGGGTTTAGTATGGGGCTCAGTTTCAATATCTCAGGATAAAAGCCTTGCTGTGTTGTGGCAGCATATTGTGTAATTATGTCACGGTCACCTCAATGTGTGCGCGTCTGTTTTCTTCCTTCAGATTTCCATGTTCCATCGGAGTACTTAACCAATATTCACATAAGGGACAAGGTAAACAGACACGCCATGGACTAAACAAATAGTTCAGAAAATGGAGACGTCTATGTAAATACAGACCAATATCTGAATCCCATACCATATGAACTGATCATATTTGTATTTTATTTTGGCAAGTTGGCTTCAATTAAGTTGGCCCGGTACGGTGAAGACCTGCTGTTCTATCTGTACTACATGAATGGTGGAGATCTGCTACAGCTTCTGGCAGCAGTGGAGCTGTGAGTACCACGTCTTTTTGCATTCGTTCTTTCAAATCTAATCTGAAGACTACTTTTGACTTCTGGGTCCTCAATAGATTTGTAATACCAAAGTTAAAGGGTGGGACTTTCAATCGATTTGTGGGAGGGATGTCTTTTCAAGTCCAGCGGTTCTCTAGATACGGATGGGTGACCAGCTCCTTCTCCTCCAACCCCCCCCCTTTCAGGTTTAATCGTGACTGGCGGTACCACAAAGAAGAGCGGGTTTGGATCACGAGGGCGCCCGGCATGGAGCCCACACTAAAGACCAACACCTACGAGAGGGGAACCTATTACTTCTTTGATTGTCTTAACTGGAGGAAAGTAGCCAAGGTAACAGGACCGCTCCTCCTCCATCACACAGGGGCTCTCCCGCTCGGTTTCCTCCTCTGTTCACACTGCGACACCATGCTCATACCCGGCCTCTTTAGAACCGCTGACGCTGCAGAGCAAACGTGACCAAGCGGCGTCTTATCACATATGTTTTCTCTGTTTCAAGGAATTTCATCTGGAGTACGACAAGCTGGAAGAGAGGCCTCTGGTGCCGACAACATTCAACTACAACCCAGCCCAGCAGGCCTTCTAAGGCCCCGACCAGTACCAGTTACAGCTGTTCCTGCACACCACCCTGTCCTTGGTTTTTATTCCTCGAGGATTCGGCTAATTGACTTTGGGATTTGGGGAGGGGGGAGGGGGGGAGGGAGGGAGGGGGAGGGAGTGGTTGCCACCATGGAAGAGCGGAGCAGAATTGCCCTGCCGTTCCAAAATTACATGCTGCCCAAAACACCAACACTTCTGTTCTGTTTTTAGTACCTTTTCTTCTTCTTTTTTTCTTTTTCTTTTTTTTTTTTCCTCCTGTTTATTTTGTTTTGTTTTTGAGCAGGGTCTGTTATGTTTACATCTCTGGAGCCTTTTGTTGCCCCAAGGCAAGAGGACTGACAGTGTGGCATACTTAACAGAGACAGAACAAGGGTGATGCCTCAGACTTTCCAGCAAGTGTTAAGGACAGATAAAAAGGCGAGGACGGTATCGTTACCAAAGTGCCATCCTCTGAAGTAAAGTAAAAGGGTGAACAAAATGCAATGTTTATTGTTGCACTATATTTAGTAATAAAAGAACACAAAATCGGTTTGTGCTTTTTCATGTAATAACACTCCCACTTCCTTTTTCGGGGGGGCAAAAACAACCATTTTATCCACATACATCCCTGGTCATTTTCTCCAAACCTTCCTGCCGAAATTTTCCTCAAGAACAACTCCTCAAATATGGATTTTCTCTAGTCTGTCTCGAGCTGTCTGACCCCCTTTTGCCTCTCTGTTGTTTGTGTGTTGACTATACCATGGACACATTAGGGACTGTGAGTTTTCATAGGCCAACCAGTCCTGAGGTTAACTACCAAGCGTCGTTTTACAGCAAGCAAAACATTTTCCAGTCTTTGTCACAATTTTGTAATAAATGTGTACATTTATTTTTAGTTTCTTGGCATCACATGAATGAGTATATGGATGTACGAATGTGTATATATGATTGCTATATATATATATGTATGTATATATATATGACATCTATTTTGGAAAAAAAATTGCCCAGCCTTGTACCTCGTTTTTATGAGGAGAGCATGGATGCAATATGTGGATATAACAGGACATTTCTGGATCTGCTGGTCAGGGTGTCGATTAGTGTGGGCACTTGCAACAAAAATAAATCAAAATTAAAATGTTTCAAACAAGGAAAATTACCTTATTCTGGGAGGGTGGGGTGGTAGTTTAAAAAGCGATTACTGAGTTCAACGTAGAACGGCGTTTCATTTTAAGCTGTTTAAACAGCAATATTTCATAGGAAAAGGAAAATTGACAATTTGAGAAAAAAAAATACTCCAGACTGATCTTGTATTTTCTGAAGTTAAGCTTTTATTTGTATTAAAGCAGAAAAGGCTTTCCTGAACAACTTTGTCTTTTCTTGTTTTGCAACGGACAATAACCATTCTCCGCTCATCAAATAGGCCATTTGAATTAACCTTTTCAGAAATGGGAAAAATAATTACACTTAATCGTGTATAAAATACCATCAACTGACTTTATTTATTTTCAGTTCAACAGAGGTCAGGTTTGGAATCAACACACGTCAAGTCATCCTGTAAATATTTACAAAAATGGTTATTTCTACTCATCCTAAATCAGTTCAGTGAATATAGATACAGATCATTAAGGAGATTGTCTAGACACTAGACAATCCTTCATTTCAACATGGCGAGTCCCATTTCAAATCATTTTCTAATCTGGTTGCTGTTTTAGGCTGCATATTATGCGTAATATTTCAGGAAACATTTCTAAAAATGAAAGTTAAGGGAGAGTATTGTTGGAGCATCTGTGCTATAGATATCTCCTGCTTACTGAACAAGCAACCATGTAGCTACTCCAAGCAATCATGAATGAATGTCAACGAATAAACTCAAAATCTCCAAAATGGCACAAACAAATACGGCACCAACACAAGTTCAATGTGCAATTTGAGAACATTCAAAATGTCAGACAAATGGATTCTAATTCATCCAAAAGGCATTGCTTTAAGACAGGCTACCATACAATTATGAAATCGGAATGACCATATCTAAGCATGGATGGGTGAAAGCGTCGATAATACAGGAGAAAAAAACAATTACAAACCGCAAACATTAGAAATATGTGCAAAGAACAATACATACAATCAAAGCAATGACATTAATAACAAATAATTGGAAAGTTAAGTTTTAGCCACGAGTTGCACTATGAAAAAATAACATTATTGTCAATGGCTACAGGAATGTTAGTATTGTGTAAACAGTCTACTCTGAAGGCTAAAGTCACAATCTAGAAGAAAGATGTTTTCATTTTTTGCCATCCAATGGTACAATCTCACTTGTGATATAACTGAATGCAATAGAGTCAATAGAGTAAAAATAAAATAAAAGCAGAAAGGCTGCATTGACGTCCAGATGGGTCCGTCCAAAAATGGCGAATCAGTCCCTGACTAGTTACACCACAGACCGGGGGCGTCTTCATTCACAGTGGTACCCGACGGATTCTGCTCTTCTTCTGTGCCTGACATCGCTGACATGACACGCCGTCTAACGCTACAGTACTCTCTCCCGTTGAAGGTCACTTTGCGGCCGCTTCTGTAGGGTTGGAGCCTACCGACGATCCTTCTGCTTTGTTCGATTCTTATCAAAAGGGAAAGAAGAACACTTGTCACGAAACTGTCAAGTCAGGAATCTCACTGCGAATTACAGTGAGGTTCCTATAGATACAGATAATTAAATGAGCGGGTAGGGGTTAGGGCATCTTGCTCAGGGATTGCTGTTGATAGACTGTGTGGCATTTGGATTCAAACCCAGAACGTTTTGGCCCAACAGTCCCCCTAACCACTAGAAAACGCTTTGTTGACCCCCTCACTTCTATCTCTCTTCTCCTGGATCTCCTCAGCCGCCGTCTTGTCGGCTCTGAAGAAGATCCTGGCGCTGCTCAAGGAGAAGTGCAGGAGCTCAAACTCCTGCAGGGGAAGCACAAGGACGTTAACAGGCTTACACACACACACACACACACACACACACACACACACACACACACACACACACACACACACACACACACAGAGAAAGGGCGACTGCACACCTGGAGGTAGATTTCCAGTCTCTTCTGGGTGAGGTTCATGGTCTGCAGGAGCTTCTCGTCCTGGCTGGTGGCCTGAACGCTCTGCTCCTTTACCACTGCGTTCATCTCCTTTATGTACTTGTCCCGGACGGCTTGGAACCAGTGCAGGGAGTCAAACTCCAGGTACTGGTCCAGAAGCTTCAGGATGTAGGCCACGCCTGATGTAAAACACAAGCACGAAGGGCGAAAACAGGGAATTTGTTTTATAAAAAATGTGGAAGGATTAAAAAGGGTGAGGCTTTGTAGTCATCTTGCCGTCGAGAGTAGAGCTGTGAGGTGTGGTAGTAAGGGTAGTGGGGGTTAGCCTAGGGACCATCCTGATCACGTGACCTAACATTCTGTGTCGCTACACAGATCTGCCCGGACCTCTAGCCATTTAATATGGATGTGGGCGGGAGGACTCACCTTGACAGTAACCCCTTCAGACATGCTGCGTGATAAAGCATGCCGCGCCCTTCGGGCACGCGGTTCAGGGGAGAGGCGGGATAAAGATCAACTCTGCGGGTGCATACTCTAGTTCTTGTTAAATAGTTGTCATTGGGTCACTGAATAACATGGCTGGCTGTCTACTAAGGTTAACGTTTCTGCTCGTTGCTATGGGCGATGCCGTTACATTGCCTGCATTTTACGTTCCCTGATTGGCCCCGATTAAATAGTAATTTCTGGAAATGGATGCGGAGGGCCAGGCGTAGCCGTGTAAGCCAAACAGATTGTGAGGTCATGTGATCAGGAGGGACTCGAAGGCTGGGTAGGGGGTGGGACGTCCTGGCCCCTCACCCATGGCGAAGCCGTCGTCCGTAAAGGCCGCCCCGCTCTTGTTCTTCTTGTTGAGCTTCTCCTTACAGCCGATGGAGTGCTCCACAAAGTTCACCGCCTGAGGAACGGATTCACAATCCAAGAGAGCATGAGGAGAGCCACACAGAGAGGAAGACTTCCACACACACACACACACACACACACACACACACACACACACACACACACACACACACACACACACACACACACACACACACACACACACACACACACACACACACACACACACACACACACACACACACACACACACACACACACCACTTGCCAGTGGTGGAACGATCATGTAGAAGTTCCGCAGGTGCATGTTCTTGGCGCTCCGGAACTCGGGTGCAAACACTCCCACTAGCTTCTTGAAGTACTCGGTTCCCTCGGCAGAGTTACTGGTGAGGTCCCCCAGGACGGCATCCAGAACACTGGGAGACACACGGGGCACAGCCTCGGATCACAGGCCTCATTACAGCGCATTAGCGGAGCTCCTGATGTTGCTCATTGGGGGGGGGGGGGGGGGGGGAGTGAACCAGTGACCGATGCGGCAGCATGGGTTTATTATTGGTGTGGTGGTGTGGTGGGAGGCAGCTCTACCTGGCAGCTTTCTGGGTCTCCTCTGACAGCCCCTCTTCTTTCACCATCTCCTCAAAGTTGACAATGTCCTCCAGATCTGGGACAAACCTGCAAAGTCCCATTAACACACAGCTTCAACAATCCATACGTTTTCATCGTAATGAATCCTTAATAATATCCATACTGAAGCTATTGCATAGGTTTTCTGTGTGGGTTGTGCTTACCAGATAATTTCCTATGCAAAGAACGTCAGGTATCATCCCCAAAACATGCTTTTTCTAGCTTAGGCTGAAGCCAAACCATTTTACATACATTCAAATGATTACATGCTCTGTAACATGCTCATGCTCTTGTAACACAGGGAATCCTCCCACCTCTAAAAGGTGCTTGACTGTTGCAAATATCATAATCACGATCCTTTGTGTCAGTATTGAGATCACGATTATTGAATGCGATTACTCATTGACTCTGAAAAGCTCATCCAGTCATTTGGCTTTTAAACAAAGGAGAGCATCGTTGTGAAACAGAAAGAGGCATGATAATCAATTTACCTCAACCGTCTTGTATTCATAATCATTGGAGCCGAACTGATAACACAAAGTTAATGGTGTCCCTATCCACCTCTACCACTCGACATGTGGTGTACCTGATAGCACTGCTGCAGCAGTGAAGTCCTCCAGAGCGTATCATACGCACGTAGCCCATGGCGTTACCTGGAAAAAGAAGAAGAGAGGAGACCGATTCATGCTGGTGAGAATACAATGGCTCCCGCAAGGTCAGAGTACAGACTCAAATTCTAAGCTTCAACACAAATTCTTGAAAAACAGATTGTGCAACATGTACACAGCAATGAAAAGCACAATGAAAAGCATCACCGGCACCCAGCAGCACCAGTATGCCCGGCACAACGCCCCAGTGGACTGTGCTCACCTATCTGGCTGATGAGCTGTCTGAACTGGTCCAGGTAGCTCTGGCCATCGGGGGTGATGCCCAGCTTTCGGATGCCGCGGTTGAACTTCTCAGCTCGATCAAAAGGGTACTTGGGACACAATGCAGACACAGGAGCACGATTAAAATCAGGAGGCAGGAAGGTCCTTTCTTTTTTTTTATATTTGAATATACACTCTGGGACTGATGCTCGGCAAACACTTCTGCGTTGTGTCGGCCACAGATGGTAGATTTATGGAGCCCGTTTGCAAAAGATAAAGCAACCTTTTAAATTACTTTAAAAGGTTACAACCAAGTGCTGCCCTTGAGAAACTCCAATTGATTTACATGATCATCTTCTAAAATGACCCATACTGCAGATGCATAAGCTCTTCTTTATGCACTTCGTCTTCCTTGAATACATTAAAAGCTACCAGGAATCATTAATACACTGGGATCATTTGAAAAATTGCCCAAGGGAAAAAACGTAGGCTCCAGACACTAAAGCCTTTGAAGCCAATGAAGTGCTCCACTGTGGACAGTAAATCACGAGCCACTCAAAGCCGGCAGCACTGTACCGCTTCAAATGAGCTCTGATAAAGCCCCAGCTGTTCACTGCAAATCCACCGTCTTCCCCTGTATAATGGAGGCATTCACCAGTCCCCCACGTCCACGGCTGGGGTCGGGGGCTGCGTAGTGGGGTGGCCGGGCATGTGTGACAAGATCTCGGCCTCTCAGAGCGTACGAGGGGGTCTTGGTCTGGGGGCGGGGGGGGGGGGGGGCTTTACCTTCTGGTCGGACTCGTCCTTGGTCTCCCTGTAGAAGCGGATGTCCTTGATCAGCCTGGACTTGATGTGCTCGTCGTACATGAACTGGCTGAAGATGTAGAACTTCTTGCGGAGGAACTGGTAGGTGAAGTTCACCTGAGGGAGGAGCGAGAGGGCCCAGGATTGAGATGTGCTCCGAGGCTATAAAGAGACGTGAACCGGCCCACCGCGGGGCCCATTCAAACCCTTCAAACCCGTTGGCCCAGTTCCAGATTTGATATTCTCAGAAGGTTATGTGATCGCCTCCCGTATCAATCTTGAGGATTTCCACACTCTGATTTACACCAAACCGAAGCCGCTTATTGAAGTTCAAGAAAAAAAAAAAAGATCTATAAAAGCCAGATCTGTGAGCTTTCCGTGAATACATAATTACTGGACTGCTTGCACAGTAGCGCCACTGCTGCTGCAAGCTTAGCACCGGGCTGATTAGCCAGAATGTATGAGCTTATCAGTTAGTACGTCGTTTATGGTGAGTCAGAAGCGCATCGCTTGCATAACAAAATAGCTTATTGGAAAAGGAATGATTTTTGGAGATTAGTCTTCAGATCGCTGATATTGGTATTCATCGTTTTTTCCTAACATCACTGACATCATGTGACACTAAAAAAATATGTGTGAAACAGTGTCCAATGTGTAAACGACACTAATCTGCAATAAAGGGTCTCTCAATGAGCTATTGAGATTAAGATGCAAAAAAGGGAATATTGAACATCAAACTGAAGTCATCGTCGTGGATATAATTCTGTGCATTCCGTCGGTCCAGTGGGTAGGCTGATAGGAGGACAGGTATAAAATGTGGTGCCTTCAGAAATGTGTTGTAATATGGGTCCCACGTTTGTTTTGGGCCCCTCACAATGACTTCTATTTGTGCCCCCTCAGATATTATGGTAGCATGTCGACCCTACCATTGTCCATATACTGGAGCATGTTTGAGCCTTTGCTGCCATCTAAAAAGGGTTCAAATCAATAGAGCACAGTGACCTTAAAGGATTATTTAGCGTTTGAACACCGCTCACCGTGGTGTTCATGATGCCGGTGCCGTGGGTACGGATGGAGTTGGCGATGTGGCGGATGTTAATGGTGTTCAAGTGCTTATTGTTACTGGCCTTCTCAATAAAGATCTGTACAAAGAGAACAAAAACATGTCAGGTAAGAATGCACTTGTGTTGGCGGGCACATGGATACAGGGCCGTAACCAGGAGACAAAGAATGCAGACGTCAAGAGGAGAGGTTTTGTAGTATGGGCTGCAGTATTCTCATGCCCTCAGTGATATTAGCCAACGTTTCCGACAACCAGATACTTGTCTTGCAAGAGAAGGAAGGGTCCAGGAAGAGATGTGCGCCCACCTGGTTGTTGAGGTTGTAGAGGTAGCGGGAGACAAACACATGGATGTTCCTCATGATCTCCAACACGTCCAGTCCCTGATAAGAGAAGCCAAGCGGTTCATTCATCCAAGATGGGGAACTTTTAATTCTGGAAACAGCGAGTACAGACTAGTACTATCGGTAGTAGAATTAAAGTGCCAATGTGTAAGACTCGCTCCTCTATCGGTTGCTAGCAGTTTCTAGACCGAACTCAAACGACATTAAAAACACTTTTCTCCTCCTCATACGTCTTAACCTGACCCCCCCCCCCAATACTAGTTTGACCCTTTGTGTTTGAGGTTTGCTTTCTTATGAATGCACCAAGGGCTTATTGCAACATGTCATTAGGTCGCTCATACCAACAGCCCAGCTCGTGCCATGGGGCAGGCTGTGTGCCATTACAGCACGCCCCCTACAGTAACTACAAGTTGATTAATCACAAGCACCGGTGTCAAGTTTTCAAAATGCAATATCTGAAGTTGACACGGTCAAATGAGATTGGTGCGATTGTTTCTGATTGTAGCAATCAGCATGTACCACAAATGTATAAGTCTACCAAATAATAACAATACATGTATAATTAAATCTTACAGAGCAACCTTAAAAGAAAACAATAAGAAAGTAAGAAGAATAAAACAATTACAAAAAAGATACCGAAATGATGTCTATAAATGCACACACAGACACGGTAAAGTTCAGCACTTGTTTTGTGTGGCGTTTCTTGGAGGCCCACCTGTTCCAGGGTCTGGCTGGGCAGGTGGGCCTCGGTCATGCTGAGGCCGTAGCGCTGGGACGCCAGGTTCCTCATCTCGCTGTAGGTGGCCCAGTCGTGCAGCGCCACCGTGGTCAGGTTGTAGAAGGTCTGGTCCAGGTAGTGGGTCACATAGGCTACACATCAACACATCAACACAGACACAGGAGATCAGATCGTCATCTCCTTCCAATCTCACATTCTCGTTGGGTAGATGAGGAGGTCGTGACCAGATAAGTGACTTATAAATAAATCTTCCATGTTATCAACTCATTCTAAACTGATCAATTAGAAGTCCTTCCTGTATGTGCCAAATCACCCGGTGAATTCTTTCTGATTCTGAACTTATAATGTTCAACGTCCTGTCACATTTTCTCCCAGCAGGGTTATATATATACACTCACACACGTTCAGTATTCCACATTAGGGATCAAGCCTCCAACAATCAAAGAAGGTGCAGCATCCGTACCTTTGATGTCCACGAAGCGGTTGAAGAAGCGGACGGGCTTGAGGGAGAAGAAGTGGGCCAGGTCCTTCAGGCCCACCTTGAAGGGGTTCCTGTCGTCCAGCTTCAGGTGGGTGTGGACCGAGAGACGCAGGTCCTTCTCGATGTCCTTGCACAGCTTGTCCAACAGGTGCTGCTCATGTTTGTTGTGCAACCACGACATAAAAGTATGAATGAAAAAGAGAAAGGAAAAGAAACATGAGAAAACAGCAATCAATGACATTCCATTTTTAGACATGCATGTTCCCTTGAATCTCAGCTACACAGTGGGCTTGTTTTGTGTCCATCACCTTCCTGGTGTTCATGTTTTTGCGTAGCCCCGAGTTAAATATTTGCCAACTTTTCACAGTGATCTTTCCTTGCATTTGGCACTAAGCGATTACATTCCAATTGTGTCAACAAGAAATCAAAGTTACAGAAAATGTATAGTTTTCATTTCTAAATACCTGCCCTAATTCATTTTATTGAAAGGGAAATGGATTATTCAGATGACGTTGAAGATGACCAAGAAGTTGCAGGGAAAAGTAGATTTGCAGTCGGGTACAGCCAGACTCTTGTTATAGCATAACTTAACAGTGTGTGTGCATGGTGAAGCTGTCTGGGAATCAATTTATTTAATACCCTCGCCCGAGGGGATAGGATTCCCGGAGAGCTAGTGTATATCGCTGTGGTGTGTGGTGTGTTTCATATACAACATTGCTCATTGTAACACTAATACAACGACGGCACTCAAAAGGTGGCCGTGGGTCATAACATATCTGTCTTAGGAATCCCAGCCCAAACAGCCTAGTTGAAACATTGGGTTCACTGGCTCTTTAAACTGTAATGCTATAACTAAGTTCTCATATCGGTGCTCGGTATCGGCAAGTACCCAAATACAAGTACTTGTACTTAAAGAAGGGAAATCGGTGAATCCCTGCTAACCCTAACCGCTGCTCACCTCGTGGAACACGTCCATGATCTCCTCGTGGTAGCACTCCAGCAGCTGGTCACATGACTCCACGTGCTTGGCGTGCAACATGCACGGCACGCAGTCCCTCAGGGCCGTGAACATGTACTGTTTCAGCCAATCACAGAGGGGCGCCGGAGAGAGCATGGGAGGGGTGAAGGGAAATAGTTGCAATCATTTAGTAAATTTCAAAAACACATGAAAAGAAAAAGAAATCGTAACTAAATCCTTCCCCAGGACCTAGATGAATGAAGCATGGTCTCATATTAACACAATGCAGGGTAGTGTAGTAGCTACGTAGCGTAGTAGCTAGTGGTGTTCCAACTACCAGCTGAAATGTACTAAGTTCCAACACACAGCCTACCTTTAGGCATCCTTGAGAAGACACCTGCTCTTTTTAAGGCTGTTTCTGATTTGCCTACGAGTCAGTCTGGATAAAAGAGTCGGTATGGGGGGGGTATCTATTTTTCCATACCTAAATGACAATTCCTGACATGACGCCCTTTTTTGTTGTAGTTTAGCTGCCTGTCTAGCCTTCAGTGCTGTGTGTATTCTATGCAATTATCTTACCTAGACAAGGCTTGCTAGTTTTAAATACTTAGATAATAATAATGTCATATAATAACAAATACGGTAGATAGGAAATAAGCTTCCTTATTCCAAAGATCCTTTCTGGAGGAGCCAGTGACACCGCAGATACCAACATATACGAGGCGTGATTTGCAGGTGGCAGACTGGCAGTGGACTCAAATCTTGTGGCTATTTAACCGTTTTGTTGTTGGAAGTAATTTCAAGAGGTCACCACCACCTTCAGCTCTGCAGCCTGTTCCACGAGTAGAGCCTGCCCTCTGGTGGCGTGTGCGGTGCACTACAACTCATCCCCTCAACACAACACCCCCTCATCAGCGCCATCTGTATTCTAGGTGCATACCTTAGGAATTTCTAAATACCCCGTGTACCGCAAGACTTTGATACCCAAAACGACTAAATAGTAGGCATCCCCTTTTAGCTTTGGTGAAATCGTAAATAGACAGTGTGTTGCGTACGTGTAGCCGTGCTGAATCCACTGCGTTGTCGTACACGTCGTCGAGGTAGATGGGAAACACAGCCCTGTGCCAGTACAGGAAGCTGCAGTCACACTGGAGCCTGACCCTGAGGAACAAGGAAAGAGCTCTTTGAATGTCCTAACAGACGAGTCAATTATGTATTCCACTGTGGACCCTTGGTACTCTTGGCGTACATTTTGTGTCCGTATGTCATGATACTATGAAAAGGTAATAAAACTCATGAATGCTAGCCCTAATGCTAGGCTATAGAATAAGACGCAAACCCTATCCATTCTTAGACGACTACCTAAAGAAATCGTCTAAGGTTATTCTCTCTCTTTTTTGGCAACAAAGCTGTTTTTTGAGTGTTGGCAGATTGGCTTCAAGCAAAGAAGCTGACTGCGATCCCCTCACCTCTCCTTCAGCTCGCTCATCAGATCCAGCTTCTTCAGCACCAGCTGTAAGGGCAGCAGCTCCTCGTCCTTGAAGGTTTTCTGCAGAGAACCAAGACACGTCCCACCGCACGTCAACCAACAGCAAGACCGGCCAAATAGTACAAACTTACATCCACCATCCATCCATCCTCCACCCATCAATCATCCATCATCCATCATCCATCCATAATCCATGGTTTGCGTTGGGCCCGGCGGGCTGCTGTCGTACCATCTGGGTTCCCACGCTCAGGGCCAGGGAGATGGCCAGGCGGCGCTCCCGGGTGCTGGGCCCGTTGAGGGCGTTCTCCGCCAGCACCAGTGACGACAGGACGTCCAGCCGCTGCTCGCTGTACTTCTTGTCAGAGATCACTCTCCTCTGCAAGAAGTACAGAGGACACATTGAGATCACATTGAAGACCTGTTGGTGGTTGGCCCCAACGATGACATTACCGACATTCAAGATTGCTTTGGACCATATTTAAGTGACAATATGGATTAGCATCTATTAGCATATGGACTAGGGATGGCAAAAATGTAAAGTATTCTTGACCGGCCAGTGGCCACCGAGCCTCATCAACCGGTTAACCGATCAGATTAAAATGTGCTATTTGAAATAACAGCCATTTCGGGCCGCGCCAGCTATTTCGTATCTCTCTCCCGTTCTGCCTCCGAGTCTCACACACACACACACACACACTCTCTGAGTGAGAGGCAGTGGCTCTAACCGCGGCCCGACCTGTGTTTGAATTGAAACACGAGGCATGCTTACTGCAAGTTGACCGTGTGTAGAGAGCGTGCTCGAACGCCCACAATGGTCTGAGATGGCGCAGACCTGGTTGAGACCCTGCGCGGGATTCACCAGGGGCCAATCGGAAGAGGGCCAGTGTTAGGAGCTCATTTGCAACATTGCCGCTGCTCATTTAAGACAATGACAGCTCAGAAGAGACGCCGCTTGTTTAGTTTGTAGGAGACGGAAAATTGAGGGTAAGGGATAATTTTTTTCACTAACTATAGTCGTATAGCGTTTAGTCTATTGTCCATAATAATTTAGAGATCCTATTCTCCGCCGCTTGCATGCGGGAATAATTAAGACTTGAGGAGAAATTAAACAGTGGGCTAGAGACGCGGTGTCCGTTCAACTTCCAATAAGTCACCTCATCCTATTCTTTTTTATTTACCGACAAGCGACAATTTTGATCGGTTAACGTTGATACGGTCAACCATCGGCCAAACGGTCATCGGTTAACATCCCTAATATGGAATAGCATTACATCGGCCAAGGGGTTAACCATTAGCCAATGTAAGGGTTAAGCCTAACCCCTAACCCCAAGACTGGTTTTACCCCCTCTCTTTATCATCTGCTTTATTAAGGTACACAGAAGAAGCCCCGTGTCTATTACCTCCAGAGTAGCAAGAGCGCAACTAGTGCCACCCGATGATAGGGTGTGTGAGTGTGGGTCATTATATACTCATCTAAATAACGCAAGCACGCCCCTGCAGTTAATATAAGTGAAGTGACAACAAGAGTGAACTCCACCCAGCCCCAGTGTAACATAGCATTCAAAATACTGTCAGCATCTACTACGGATATACATGTCAATATATATCTAAAGTGTGGTTTTCCCTTACCTTGGCGGTACCGATGGCGTTCAGGGCCTGTGACTGAAGCTGCTGGGTTATGTGGGAGACAGAGTCCGCCACCACCATAGAGCGCCGGTGGAAGGTGTGCTCCACAGCCTGCCAACACAACAGGTGGACATGCACTTTGATGGCTGAACAACCACTGGATCAGCGGCTTCATCGTGACGAACGTAGGCAGTCAGCTAGCCTATCTTGCTAAGCTAACTCAGGACCAACTGACTCAGTAACTTATCAGGAATGAGTGATGGTCAGAAGGACTGAAGCAGTCACACCTAGACTGGATATTTTATTATTATGTCGTTTTCGAAATGGGCTACACAGTATGATTCAGTGACAGTGGCTAGAAGGAAAACATTGCTTACTGCTATGAACTCAAGTCCACTGGATGTTGACAGGGGGCCAGTGTGTGTCTATTCTTTCTGTTTACGATCTAAACTAAGGCCGTCATTTCAGAGACACCTACAAACAGGGTCATTGTTCAGAGGATGAAACGTGTTCATGCCATCACACACCTTGAGCACCTCGACCAGTCGACAGAGGGCCTTCACAGAGGTCTTGGTCATGGGCCGCTGCATGGACATGTACATGTTCATGGTGGTCTTGATGATGGTACTGATGCTATAGGCATAAAGGATTCCCTGGACAGGAACAGACAAGGAACACTGAAGGTTTTAACTTGGCCAACTTAATGTACATGTTTCTGTACATGAAATCATTTAATGTGACATGGCTTGTATATTAACATCAATATATTTAACCAATGGATGCCAGGAGTCGAGTACTTCATTGCAGGTTATGAAAAAACGAATCTAACTTAATCTTCATTATAGCGATTACTCAAGAGCATAGCCCAATCATTTGACAGAAGACCTTGGGTTGACTGTACCTGTAGGAAGATATTACATCTGCCGTTTAAGTCCTCTGCCAACTTCTCACTTCGATGCCCCCTCGACAGGATAGCCTCCATCTTCATCATCCAGGAGGTCACAAATACATAGTATGACTGCACGTCCCTACGGAATACAAACAGGGCAAGAAACCAACTTGACAAATAGCTTCGCTGTCCTTGATTTCTTCATATCAATTGATAAATATATGGAATACATATAGAGTGGGAGAAAAATAAACTTAAAAGGACGAACAACTAGGGAAAACAGAAATAGTCGGACAGATACTGGGTTATTTGTAAAAACAACCATTAGAGGAACAAAACATTGATTCAAGGTCCCATGACATGCCACCAGGTGTGAGTGTGATTAGCCGTTACAAGCCGTTTTGAAAATCGGGCTCTTCTGACAATGAAAGTGGGCGTGTCCACCTAGATGTAGGCTAGATAGATCCGCCTACCAGCCTACACAGTGGACTGTAGAAAACGTTGCTCATCTATCCGTCACACATCTAGGTGGACATGCCCACTTGTGATCTCAGAAGAGCCAGATTTTCAGAACGGCTTGAAACGGCTAATCACACTCACACCTGGGGGCATTTCATGGGACCTTTAATCCATCAACAAAAAAAAAAGTGAATTTGACAACAAAATAAATAACTACGAATAATCATTAAGGCCTTTGCTTCCAGTCACCCCTACACTAAACTTAGTGCAACCGACTGTTGAAACTCAAACTGACTTTGTGAGCGCCTGGGACTTGTGCAGTAGGTACGTGTCCCTCTGTGCCTTGATGGCCTGCAGGCTCTTCTTGTCCAGCATCTTGGCCGCCGCCTGCACCTTGGTACTGAGGAAATTGTCGGGGAACCAGAGGATGTTAGCAGTCAGCGTCACAGCGGGAACCTGGGACAGGAAAGGCAGCAAACAAACAAAAGAAGACTAATTAACACCAATCACCCTGCTTCTAGTGGTAAAACTCAATAGAACAGCAGGCACCGTAGTGAGGTTGGCATCAAGTATTCACTGATTGGTCGAGAAGGTAACGGGCATTGTGTTTTGATTTTCGACAGCCAAACGTGAGTGCAAAGGTTTTCAACATGCTTCCTGTTGAGCTGCCTCAGTCTCACAATTCCATATTTGCTTATTGGTTCACGTATATTGAGGTCAGAAGCGCTATACTGCCCCCTTGGTTAAACCTTGACATGACGTAGAAGTATTAATAAAGGACTATTAGAGGGACTACTACTACAAGATCGACGGTTACAGTTCTGCAAATTAAGCTTTTGGTGGACGTACCTTTTTACAGACATCCAGGAGAGATTTGTAAAGCTTCTTGTCAACGGTCCTGAAGATGTAAAAGTGAAGCACGAAGAGACTGCAGACCCCGGCGTACTTATCCCTTTGGTCTATTTCAGAAGGCTCACCTGAGAGAGAGAGAGACACACACACACACACCACACACCACACACACACACACACTAAACATCTTGCCGAAATGAAAGATGAGAAACCTTGATTCAGGCTATAAAGTTAATCAAAACTGTACCGATCTTGGACTCCACATTAGTGAATATTGTGCGTATGTTGAAGGCAAACTCTTCGGCGAATGCACTGTTTTTGGCCACAGACACTCCTTCAGCAGGGTCATCGAACCTCTGCTCCACACAAGCCTGTTACACACACACACACAAGCAAACATTGGTAGTGATTAAAATACAATAACAAGTAGAAAATTCTAAGGAAAGGAAAAATGATCCATCATCTTATTTATTGAACCAGTCTAAAGTTTCCACACACTGTGGCCTAACCTGCAGTATCATTCCATCAAGCAGCTGTCCTTCCAGCTTCAGAAGGAGCTTCTCAAAAGGTTTCAGTTTCTCTTCCCGGATGGAGAATTTACCCGGGTTATGGTGCACTGACTTAAGCAACCTAAGAAACAGGCCGATTACCTCATTAATGGAAGCTTAGCGTAGTAGGCTTAAAACAAGTCTGTTATCAAAACATTGAGCCAGGGATGTTCAATCATACAATCGATTTTACTTATTTGGTCAGACTTTTTGCATTTTAACCATCATGACCAGGAAGGTGCCTTTACCTTTTGTACATCTGCCAGTGCTCCTTAAGTGTACCATGGTTTTCCATGATCTCGTCCAGGGTCAGCAGTACCACCAGTAGCTCTCCGAGGTGCTCATACACGGTCTACGTTGGTAGGAAGGGGGAGTGTAGACACATCAGGAACTTTAAATGCAAGTGGATTACGATACGGTGACAAAACTGAGTGTGAGTAGAAATCAAGGATAAAGCAAGAACAAAAGCATGCTACATAAATTACCTGGAAATGGACCCCCGATGATTCAATGATTTTCGCTGAACCTCTGATATAAAAGATGGGAGTATGGTTGATTTGATGTGATACAACTGTTAAGACTATTACCTCATAAGAGCATGACCAATACAAACAGATAGCAGCTAATATGTGTAACATGCATCTATGTGAGACAGCCACTACATATGGATCCTACTTGTTGTTATTGTAAAGGGCTGCCAGCTGATGCACAATGTTGACGACCACCTCAAAACATCTGGACACAAAACAGGACAATTCCTAAAGAGAACACAGCGCAATGTTACCACAGGGAAAGTAGAAGACAAATACCTGAAAATAGAAAGGGCTTCATAGGGATTTGTAACAAGCATAAAATCATACCTGTAGAAATGATATGAATCTACCCATCTGAATCTGGGATTCTCCTTCAACAACACTGGTTTCCGACACTAAATACAAATAAAGTCAAAACAATAACTGTAAGCAAACAAAGCACACAGTTTGTAAATCTTTACCAAGACTGAAATAATACACAATAATATATGGCTATTACCTCCTTCCCCATAGTACAACAGACCATTGTAAAACTTGGTTTCTGCCTGGGAGGGAAAGGACAAGGTTAGTAGAACATCAACGCCACTTTGAGAATAGACTCTGATGAATAACACTTGCTAGATGGAGGGGAAACGAGATCCTACCTCATACTTAAGCTTCTTCACTTCACTGCAGAGAGCAGCATATACTGTGATGACCTTGTTCAGAACCTGCAACCCCAAAACAAACAATGAAGTCTGCTTCAACCCAATTGTGAACAACCCAGTAGGGGTATTCTTTGGTTATTACTCTGGGTGGACAACATACCTTGTTGTCTGTTTTAATTAACTCCAGTAGGGACGACTGTTCACGTGGAACAAGCTAGAAATCAAATAATTGTAATGTTTAAATGTAAATAAACTAAATGGACTCAAGTTAAAAGGACTATAAAGACGGCGGCTGAAATCCATTGGCGCGAACACACACACACACAAAATGTTTGGAATGGTGATTTTACAGTTGTACCTTCAGTGCAATAGGGTCCAGGGTGAAATCCCAAACATCTCCTATGGACTCATCCAGGGCATCCTCTATGCCTTTCAGCTGGGATGTGTATTCCTCGAGGAATTTCGCATAGTTCTTGAGCTGGACCTCAGTGTGGATTTCTAATGAGACACATTCTTTTAAATACGATTTGAATGCACAAGCGTGTTGCAATATTTACTCTTCAGAAACATTAACTTTGCACAGCAAGACTGGCAGAATGGTAAACTTGGTAAGATACAGGTTGTTCAGCTAATATAGCTTGGACCAATAACGTTATATATTAATAGTAGTGTGTGGCGTTGGCTGATCTTGACAAAAGTTATATACATCGATATTGTCAGTCTTCATTCTGTGATAACGTGTTTCACTATCTCGTTGTGGACGGAAGCAGTAGTGTATTTACAAGAAGGATAAATAGATTGCACCAAAAAAACAATAAAGCTAGCAATGCTAATAGTTGTCACTGACAGTAGCAGGCAGCTACATTTCCAGGAAGCTAATCGACTGGCACGAATAAGAGACAATACTTACTCTGTGACCCATCGTCAAAACGATCAAACTCCCAGTCAGGTGCGATCGTTTCTCCAGCCATACTGTCATCCAAGTACAATATTGCTGCGTCGGAAAATAGTTACGTTTGGCTGGAAGGTCCCGTGATTTGACTCATGACCGTAAATGGCCACCGGTGGTTATGGGTAATGAAGTTCCGAGTGGCCTTATCAACAAGCCGCAGTGCCCATCACTAGACAAAATTATGTAAAATGGAATGGAAGCCCATCACTAGACAAAATTATATAAAATGGAATGGAAGCACATCACTGCCATAATTATAACAATGACAACATAGAAAACATTGATAGAAAACTAGTAAAAATGTGCGTGTGCAGTGGGCGGGTCGAAAAAATAAAAAGGGGACATTCTGCACAACAAAGGGGCCCTACCAGCGTGCAAAAAGCTATAATGCATCGTGTATGAGGAAATAATCCTCATCCTTGATTAAGATTAGCATTAAATTATAAGGAGATCCAGATTAAAGTAATTAATGACATGACAATTAAATTATAACCACACCTCTATGATAAAACCACAGAACTATAAAACATTTACAATATTTATTCCACAAACACAGCAAAACACAGAGGGAACTATTAACATTTGTTTCACAAACAGACACACAGGCGTGATGATGTCAATGAAAGCTATGATTTGGGTGCTTAGGGGACGGAGATGGTGGGTGGTGGAGTCATAGCAGAATTCTTATTTTTTCCATGTGTTTGTAGATGTCAATGACCTCGTTATGGTCAATTGGGATATCCCTTTAAATTGATAGCAGCAGAAGATCTGAGAGCCTTCCTTCCCCACATCGGTTTCTGAGCTGGGTTTTGATCAACTTCAGTTTAGAGAACGATCGCTCTACTGAAGCAGTTGTCACCGGGATTGTAGCATATGTTTTTAGAAGCAAAGTCAGACAGGGAAAACTGATTCCACATCATTGTCTTTTAGGCACTTTAGCACAGCTTTCACATTGCTGGGGGTAAGAGCATATGAAGGGGGCCATGGTACGGGCAAACTCTTATTTTGCTTTTTGCTTCGTTATCCATTGCAGATTTCAGTACCACTCGATGTAACTATTCGTCATAGCGACGTAATATGAAAGCAACGCCTCTTTCGCATTCCTCGTTCGTCAGCTACCAAAGAGTGGAACCTGCACCTCATTATCTAACCACATCATGTTTTTTCGGTTTGCCTTATTCTTGCTCTAGAGGGCACATCGTCATCATTTATTGTATGAAGGGGCACCCATTCATTTTTTTCAAGGGCTCTTGTTGTCACCAGAACAACGTTCCTGCAGCTGCTGACGTACTAGTCACTTGCTTGGGTACAGTGTTCAAATTATGACCTGGCTCACCTTGCTCCAAAATATTATAAAAAAAAACGAAAGATGAAAACTAGATGTGTTTATCTGAATCTAAAATATTCATACACATACAATATTACATTTTAATATAATTGTAGGAGTAGGGACATGCATGTGAATGAAGTAGCGGGGGAAGGCATAGCTTGTGAATGACAACCAGTATAATGGAATACAAATGAGAGTTTGAATTGGACCAAGATGGTGTGTCTCTGCTGCAAGTCTTGAAGCTGGTCACAGATCTGCGTAACCACCCAGCTGTGGCGCTGATGTCAGAGGGGCACCCGCTGGTGATCAGCTCTGATGATGACCCCTCCATGTTTGGTGCCAGCGGTCTCTCTGAGGATTTCTACGAGGCGTTCGTGGGATTTGGAGGACTGAGCAACCATTTGGGCACTTTAAAGGCCCATATAGCGTCCGTTTTCCTATAAAAGGCTGCTAAGAGGCTTAAGTGGGCTCCAGGCAGTTACGCGTCGTACAATGAATCCAAGTCCGGTGATGAATATAGTTTGAGAAATGTATTGCTGCAGACCGAATGACAATTGATGAATGAAAACATGGTTGTTTGACGATTACGACCACGACGACGACGACGACGGTAAACAGAAAATATAATCAGGTGCGCCACTAACCCCCTTTCTCCCCCAGGCCCCGCTGATCTGACTGCCCAGGTATAGATTAAGCCACACCCATGTGTCAATCAAACGGAAGTGACATGATCCCAAACAGTGTGACTAACCTTTCAAAATAAACAATAAACAAACAGACCAAATATGCATTTTGGCCCCTACAATTCCGGCCCCTAATTATTATGTTTCAAATAATAATTACAAATTTGACATAACAATCAACATAGTATGTAAATATATTTTCTTTCTTCATTATTTGTAATCCGATATACGTTGTCCAAGGAAAGAGTGATTAATCAAAGTCAAGTGTTCAGGAACAAAGTCAAGGGGTCAAAAGTCAGTTTGGGTCAGTCAATGATCCGCTGCCTCCAGTAGTAGGCAGACTTTGGTGATGGGCCTGGTCAGAAATCCGGTCTTTGACTTGATCCGAAGCTGACGTACAAGTCCCTTTTTGTCCATAATGGTCTCCACAATCCTTCCAGTCAACCAGGAGTTGCGAGGCGCTGAATCATCCACAATGATGACGATGTCTCCTGGTGTGAAGTTGCGTCTTATGTTGGACCATTTCTGTCGTTCTTGCAGTTGGGGAAAATACTCCTTAATCCACCTTTTCCAAAATAAGTCAGACATATATTGAACTTGCCTCCACCTGCGGCGAGCATATAGGTCTTCCTTCTGAAACTGCCCTGGTGGCAGGGATGGCGTAGTTTTGAGAAGCAGAAGGTGATTTGGTGTGAGTGCTTCAAGGTCGTTGGGATCTGTAGAAGCCTTTGTGATTGGACGACTGTTGAGAATAGCTTCGGCTTCACATAAAACTGTGTGGAGTCCCTCCTCATCCAGACTTTGCACATTTAGTGTTGAGTTGAGAACCTTCCGCACTGATCTGATTAATCTTTCCCACACACCTCCATGGTGTGAGCCAGCAGGGGGATTGAATGTCCAGTTTATTCCCTTTTGAAGCAGTATGTCATGGATCTGACCTTGATTCCATACTTCAATAGCTTCCTTCAACTCGCGCTGTGCTCCCACAAAATTGGTTCCATTGTCTGATCGTAGTTCCTTTACTTGGCCTCGTCTGGCTATGAAGCGCCGAAGGGCATGGATGAAAGAGTCTGTGTCAAGCGATGAGGCCATTTCAAGGTGAATTGCTCTTGTAGCCAAACAGGTGAAAATAACACCATATCGCTTCACGACACTTCTGCCACGCTTCACTCCAAAGGGTCCAAAGTAATCGACTCCAACGTTTGTGAATGGTGGTTCATCTGGAGAGACTCTATCCAGGGGTAGATCAGCCATCTGCTGTTGTCCAGGAATAGCATTTATACGCCGACAGACAACACATTTAGACAGGATTTTCCTGATCAATACTGTGGCACCAGGAATCCAATATTTCTGACGCAGTCTGGATAGCATATGGTTGCGACCACCATGTCCCACCTCCCCATGAATATGTCGTAAAAGGAGGTCAGCAATGTGAAAGTCTTTGGCCAGAATGACAGGATGTTTCATTTCTTCTGGCATTGCTGCTCTGCTTAGGCGACCACCAACTCTTAACACATCTTTGTCCAGAATGGGGTTGAGTATACGAATGTGGCTTGTCGTTTTAACATTCATTCCCTTTTTCAGATTTGAGATTTCATCTCCAAATCTCTTCTTTTGGCAGAAGCGGATTATCTCCATCTCTGCACTCTCCAATTCGCCGATTGTGAGACGGATTTCAAGATTTCCTTGCAAAGAGAGAACACCGCTTGCTATTTTCCTCTTCCTGATTCATTGCAGAAGCACTCCTTTGATTCTGAGCATCCATGCTACTGCCCTTTTCAACTGATTCCAGGATGAGAAGTAATGGATGAAGTTGGTTGTTGGATCCACTGCTTCAGGTCTTATTTGAGCAGCATTTACGGTTATGCTCTTGACTTCAGAGTCCTTCGGTGAAATTGCATCCAATCCATCAGGGTTCTGAGGCCACTCTTCCTGAGGACCATGAAGAAACGGAGGTCCGTACACCCACATTTTCTTCTTTAGGAAAGCTTTGATTTTCAGACCTCTGGAAGCCATGTCTGCTGGATTGTCATTTGTGTTGACGTACCTCCACTGATGTTCATCTGAGGCTTTGGCAATTTCAGTCACTCTGTTAGCCACGAATGTTCGAAATCGTGTGGTCCTGTTCTTTATGTACTTGAGCACAGAGGTGCTATCAGTCCAAAATGTAGATTCTGCTAGTTCCATCTGCAGCTCTTTCCTCAATATTGTGTCCATTCTGCTCGCCATGGTAGCAGCAGTCAACTCCATGCGAGGGATAGTGACTGGCTTCAAAGGAGCCACTCTGGCCTTTCCCATCACAAATGCACAATGCGTTTGGCCATGGTTGTTATGCATGAACAAATAACTCACAGTTCCATAACCATCCTGACATGCATCAGCAAAATGGTGTAGCTGGGCAGATGTTATCGCTCCGAAGTTTGTAGGTTTGAAGCATCTGTTGACTTTGAAGTCTTCCAGGTTATGGAGTTCCTGAATCCAGCTCATCCATTCTTTCACACTAGAGTCTGGTATCACATCATCCCAACCAGTCTTTTCCCTGCAAAAAGGATCCTGTAGGATCCTTTTTGCAGTCAGGACCAGTGGCGTATCCAGGACATTTTTACTGGGGTGGCCAAGATGGGACACAAAGCTAGTGTGGGGTGGCCATGGCATAGCGAAGTTTAATACATACACGTACGCAGCCAACTGCGGTTCGAATCCCGGTCCTTTGCTGCATGTTGCATCCCCTCTCTCTCCCATGATTTCCTGTCTCATAACTGTCAAATAAAGGTGTCTATGCTGGTGAAATGACTTTTTTTTTTTTTAAAGTCATTTTTTAAATTCCATTTCCACCTATCACAGTCCTCAAGTATATCTGGTTATTTTAACATGTCTATTTTTAATCAGTAATTATGTTCAGAATAGGGTAAACATTTTCTAAGAGCCATTTCCTTATAGTGGATTAAAGTCCTCATCTCTTCACAAGTTAAATTAGAGTAGCAAAATGCAACTGCTCTTAACTCATCTATGATCCTATATAATAACATTAATCAGCTCATCATCTGTGTCACCTGTATTGTTACCTGTGTTTGCTTTACTAATTGAGGCGCCATCTTGTGGTTACATAAAACACAGCAATCCAGGCAACAGAACAAACCAAAATGCTTTAAGATAGACCTTATTAAAAAGTGTATCTGTAAGCAAAGGATAAATTAAGCTTGTAAGGAAAAAAACAAAAATGTTAGTTGTTTTTGCTTTACATGCTTAGTTTATGTTATTATTTAGATTAGATCTAATTTGTTGGAGATACTGGAATTCGATTTTTTTGGTTTGTTCTTTGCTTTGGTGTGTTTTTATTTAACCACAAGATGGCACCTAAATTAGTAAAGCAAACATAGGTAACAATACAGGTGACACAGAGGATGGCCTGATGACTGAATAATGTTATTCTATAGGATGCCTTGTGATGTATGAAAATGTGCAAAAAGTGGGTTTTCAACCCAGACAGTATTCATGTCCAGGGCCCTGATGAAGGTATAAACGTTGGCTTTGATTCAACATAAATTATGAAGTTTATTTAAATCAAACAGTTAAGCCTTAGAATCACAAATTAACTTGATAAATATACATAAACAATTGTAACATAAACCAAACAAATCTTAACTCCAAAGTATATACTATAAAGTAATGTTAGGTAAATCTTCAAACTCTCATGAACAATAGAGGATTCTAATAATAGTAACAAAGTGCAATAGAGGTAGCTAGTTCTTGCTTTTGCTCATTCTCCTGCTACAAAATGCTTTCACATAGGCCATAAGACCACAAGACAAGACTTAAAGTCCAATGCAATGCCACCAGACCAAATATAACTGGAACCCCTTAAATAACAGCTTTGACTCCATTAAAATGTCAAAAAGAAAGGAGGTGTCAACAATGTGCCTAATTATGTCTATTTATAGGATCTACAAAGGTTTATTTTTACATAACTACCACTCTTACAACTCACTTTTAATAACACAATTAACACATATTGCATCTCAAGCATTTGTGGCATTTGAATGCAACAAATAAGACACAGCTTGTTCTTGTGTTATAGCTACTTAAATCTAGACTGTCACACTATGTTTCACACACTGGTTGGCCAAAAATATAACATTAGCTCTATTGAACACACACATCTGCAAAAAACACCATCAGTCTTCAGTCCAGAAAACATCTTTTCATATTTCATGGCGGTATCCAAAACACTAACGTTACATGCTTAACTTGGTTTGCAGGCTGCTAAGCTAGCTAGTGCAGTAGTTCGTCTTTTAGCTGCTACTTAGTGCTGGATAAAGTTTTCCTACACATTCAGAGGGAACTACGATATAACTAAACATTAAATTACCATACCTCTCAACGACAGATTTCAGCGTCTTTATATTGTTCACGTTGTCACTGTGACCGTTGTCGTCCTCCTGTTTCACGGACCAGCAGCATGTGCAGCGCGCTCATCTCATGGGTCACCTGACCTGCATAGCTAAATGTCCTTCGAGCAGAAATCAGCTCTCACAGCCTCAGTACGACCATTACTGTGTTAGTTAAAAATGTAAAACTGACCCTAAATCAGCTGTCATCATTGATTGACAGTATTTCTCTTATTTCTTGTGTTGACGAACTTGACCAACTACCTATCAGATCTGGGGTGGCCACAGGGGTGGCCAATGAGCTTTCAGGGGTGGCCCTGGCCACCCCAGGCCACCCCCTAGAATCGCCACTGGTCAGGACTACTGGTGCCAACATTCCAAGGGGATCATATACAGAACTGACAGTCGACAAAATCCCCCGTCTTGTGAGTGGTCTGTCTTTGAGGATGATTTTGAACTTGAAGACGTCAGACTGAACACACCATTGTACACCTAACATCCTCTCAACAGGTAGTTTGTCATGGTCCAAATCCAGATCCTTCATTTCTTTTGCTCTTTCCGTTTCAGGTATGGCAGCCAATACATGACGACTATTGCTTATCCACTTGGTGAGTACAAAGCCTCCCTTGAAGCAAATGGCTCTTAACTCGTGATAAAGAGCTATTGCGTCCTCTTCTGAAGCTGCTGAAGCGAGGCAGTCATCCACATAAAAGTTGTTCAAGATGGTGTTGATAGCGTGTGGGCTGAACTGGCCAGTGTTGTCTTCAGCACATTTTCTCAGGGCAAAATTTGCACAACTTAGATATGATGTTGCTCCAAATAAATGCACCGTCATTCTGTATTCCACCATGTTCTGACTGTAATCTCCATCAGGCCACCAGACGAACCGTAGCAGGTCCCGATCTTCATTTGGTACTTGTACTTGGAGGAACATTGCTTCGATATCCGCAGCGATGACAACAGGTTCTTTACGGAATCTAGCTATGACTCCAATCAAGGTGCTGGTGAGGTCTGGTCCCTGTAAGAGCTGAGAGTTCAGTGAAACTCCCTGATATGTTGCTCCACAGTCGAACACCACTCTAAGTTTTTTCTTTTGTGGATGCAAAACTCCATGGTGTGGTAGATACCATTTTCTGCCATCACTACGTTCCAAGATTCCTTCTGGTACTTTCTCTGCATAGCCCTTGGATATCATGTCAGACATGAAGTTGGTGTACTCCAAGTGATAGCATGGATCTCTCTGGAAACGCCTTTTTAAGTTTAGTGTCCTCTGTTCAGAGCAGTTCTTATTGTCAGGCAAGCAGATTTCCCTGTCCTTCAATGGTAAACCAAAGCAGTAATGTCCATTAACTAGCTTTGCAGATGTTGATACCAAATCCAAGAACTGCTGATCTTCTTTTGAAGGTTCTTGGTCATCTTTGACACACTCAGGAAAGTCAATCTTGAACTGCTGCTCCCATTGCTCATCAAGTGTAACAACTGATATCCTGTTAACACTGATTTCTGACTGCTCCTGAGCATAATCACCTTTTCCGCCCAGAGGTCCGTTAACTGTCCAGCCGAGCATTGTTTTGACGGCATATGGTCCATCTCCCACACTCCTGATGACTTGAAGTGGTTCCAGAGCCTTTGGTACATCGGAGCCAATCAGCAACTCAATCTCACAGTCCAGTTCAGGCAAGGGAATATTCTTTAAATGATGCCACTGATTGATGTCATTTTGATGTGGGATGTTCCCTTTGTGCACAGGCATAGTCTTCTGAGTGTACACACATGGGAGATCACAGAAATCAGTGCCATGAAGTCCTGTAACCTCTAGGCCTGAAACAATGCTGGTTTCAACGACCTTCCTTTGACCCATTGTTCTCAGAAGAATATTTGATTTTCTTCCCTGGAGATTGAGCTTATTCATTAGCCCCAATGTGCAAAATGACGCAGTGCTTCCCGGGTCAAGGAATGCATATGTATGCACTGTTGTATTCCCCTTCTTGGCCTTTACTTTCACAGGCACTATGGAGAGTTTGCAATTGTCTTCACCGGCCCCAGTAAGACCACTTGTCTGTACCGAGGCTATGGCTCTGATGTCAGCTTCTTCCTTTGTTTGAGCTTGATGTTTGTCCATTTCAAATCTTCTTTGGTGGATATGCAGCATCTGAGGATGCTTCAAATTGCATATGTTGCAGCTGAGTCGCTTCCTGCAGTCCTTGCTCATGTGTCCTTTCTGCAGACAACCAAAGCAGGCTCCATTTTCTTTAAGGAAAGTGATTTTCTCATGATGTGCTTTCTTTTCCAATAGGAAACACACCTCCAAAGCATGTCCACCTCCACAGAACAAACACCTTTTTACAGCCGGCCAACTCTCCATTTTCCTAGGTCCATTTCCATTTTTCTCATGTGCAACTGTCACAGTGGTTGCAAATGTACTTCCTTTGATTTTTGGATGAGGTGGTTTTGACATAAAACCTCTTCCATCCTTGCTTGGTGTGGGAGTGTCTCTGATGTCTCCAAATACTGGATCAGTTGCAATCCTCACCTGTTTTTCAAGGTAATTTACCAGATCCCTGAAGGTAGCTCTTTGGTTGTACCTTTCCTGAAAATCACATGCCACAGATGCCACATGCCTCCATTTATCCCTCAGTCGATATGGCAGCTTCTTAATTATAATTAGCAGGTTAGCAGACATGTTGAGCTCTTGCATGTTGTTGACATCTTCCATGGCATTGCAACATCCTCTTAGAAACAGAGTGTATGCTTGTAGTGTTTTTGTGTCATCTGGTTTAATTGACGACCATGAAAGAGCCTTCTCCATGTAGGCTGTAGCAATTTTATGCTCGTTGCCAAAGTGCTCCTGCAGTAAGGATTTTGCCTTCCTGAATCCTCTATCTGCGGTCATATGAAGGCAGCTCCTCACCATTTCTCTTGGTTGTGCTTCGGTATATTGTTCCAGATAATAAAGACAATCTGTGGGGTTTGGGTTCTTGCTTTCGATGTTGTGTTCAAAGGATTTTATGAATGTTTGAAATTGAAGTGGGTCACCATCAAAACGACGAATCTCCTTCTTGGGCATTAAAGAGAGAGACTGTTGTTGAACCATTAATGCAGTGATGTCATTTTGCTTTTCCATGATGTTAAGCATGTTGCTCTGTTCACCATTGCTTGGAGCAGGCAATGTTGTTGGTATTGTAACATGCGCATCCGTAGTTGATGTATTTGACTGAATTGTCACTGGCACTGTGGGGAGAGATTGGGTTTGATTAATGTCTCCGTCAGCAGTGGCAATCATTTGTGTTTTCTTTTCACGTTGTTTTTTCTCCATATACGAGTTCATACCATCTGACACTCTTGATCTGTGGCTACGCACACCAGATCTACTTGAGGCTCCAAGAATCTTCATTTTTGCCATTGTAGCAGCAAGATTTCCATCCAGTTGCTCTTTTTTCCTCCTTAGCTCCTCCTCTTGTGCTTCTATGGCATGTTTATCTTTTAGCATTTGTTGTATTACAATAAGAGCAGCCATTTCAGCCTCAGCCTTGATGCATGCAGATGAGGTGGTGGAAAATCTTGAGCATGAAGAATGTGATTTGTGACTCCTGCTGGTAATATTTGACACACTGTCACTTGGCTTTATTTCATCCTGCATGTCAGATATTGCTTTATTCTGTTGGGAAGGAATGGCAGCTGGAACATCAGAGTGTGGTATATTTTCCTTTAATTCAACAGGTGCAACAGGTGCTTCCTCTTCAGGTGGAATGGGAGAGATGACTGGGAGAGCAAACACATCTTCAGTCACCTTTCTTGCTTGTTGAAAGTGTCTTTCAATCTCAGAGAGCCATGTCTTTACATCATCAATGAAGTCTGTGTTGTGTTTTGTTATGCGTCCAAACCACTCATTTTGTGTTACCTTTTCCTCTTTGGGAAGTAAAACAATCACTGACTCATGTGCTGCATTTGCATTTTCATACAGTTGTTTGAGTTCATTCAGTTTGAATTGCACTTTCTTTGCATTTTCATCATTTTTCATGAGCCCTTTAATTTCACGTGAGAGCTCTTACATTTTTGTCACATTAGATTGACATTGCTTTTGAAGAGTTTCCATTTTGCAAGCCAGCGCTTTGGCTGTAAGCTTGACCGTTCTCTTCTCCGTATTTTCCATTTCATTTGAGTCACTCATTAGGTGAACTTTCAACGTGCACAATTCACCAAAGCACAGAGCAACACACACAACGCAATCCGCAATGACATTGATTCAGTCACAATGCGATTTTCAACACAACAGCACAGCACAGCAAACGGCGGCCACTGCTCATCACGCAGTCCTCCAATCAGCCCAAACAATTGCCGATCGCGACAAACCAAGCACGCGCAACACAAGCCCAAACAAACAGTCCCCAATGGACAAAACGGCAGCCTTTCCAAACTGTGTTCAACTTCAAACAACTACACAGAAGGATCAACAAACATACCGATTCTGATGGCTGTGATCAGGGGCGTTTCTAGGTTTCTGAAACATCCGGGGCTTAGCCCAAGAGGGAATAGGACAGTGCGCGTACGGCAAATTTTGTTGTATACTTTATTGCGCATGCATTTTTTTTCATAATGCTTTACCTAAATAAACAAAATAGGCAGGTAATTATAGCTTTGAATAGCTACCTGACTGCTGCTTATCCCCAGACATCTAAAGTTCCATTCAAGTTATTTCAGAGTAAAATTAATACAAGTGAGACAGACCTTACATTACCTATATCAGGTGTGTCAAACTCATTTTCACAAAGGGCCACTCTATGATGAAATGATAATCATACTAAGGGCCGACATGGAGTTTGCTGACATGCTTTCTTTTTAATCCAAAAAGTAAAAACAACATATCTATGGATATATTGTATACAACCTGCGTACAGGGTCATATAGGCTAGGTTTCATTTCAACATTTTGGGGGACAAATTATAGGTGGGGGGTATGGGGGTGCTCCCCCAGAAATGTTTGAGCGTCAAACACTTAATTTCCTGCATTCTGGTGGATTTTTATTCATCTATCTGTGCCTTTTCTGCATCATTTTATAGTGGAAATCTTTTTTTTTCTGTGAAGGAAAAGACAACATTCAGTGTTCCTAAAGAAATAACTATTATGGAATATAATGCAGTAAGGCTCTCAGGCGTCCTGGATTTTTCAAAACTTTCTGCAAATTGAAAACATATCACATGTTTTGGGTATTTCTTTTTTAGAGAATCATGAATCAGCACCCGTGTTAACTATTTATGACACTTAACATTGGTAATGAAATGACAGCCAGCATTGGAATTGAAAAGGGCAGCAGCTAGTTAGTTAGCTAAATTGTAACTTAAGGCAAAAGTTGGAAACAAATCATGTTAGCATTCATCCTTAGACACTTGACACAATCAGTCATCAATATTGGCATGCTATTTAGCCTCATAGATTGGACTATTTACAGACCACAAAAAACGGATATATTTTCTTCAATGCAAGTTCATAAATACATGGCTTAAAATCTTGAGCAGCAGAACAGAAATTCCTAGCAGTAAGCTACGCAAGAGTCCTAACAAATGGGGGCATGTGCGACGTGTGGATATAGCACAGGCTCTGCATGCAGCAAAAAAAAAAAAAAAAAAAAAAATTATATATATTTTTTCTTTTTTTAACAAAAAAGATTCGGGGCTAATCAAATTAGATCCGGGGCTTTAGCCCCGAATAAAACAGCCTAGTGACGCCACTGGCTGTGATGCGCTGCTGTCACTTCCGTGTTACACCGCTGCTGCAGTCAATTATGTGTCTCTGATCCCAGGCGTCCGCAGAAGAGTCCCCTGTTGCATAGTTCGTTCCGTCCAAAACATCGAGATCCAAGCGATAAGAGCAACGTTGAATCCCGTGGTGTTTTTGGATTATTTCTGTTTACTAAATATAGCGTCCGTTTTCCTATAAAAGGCCGCTAAGAGGCTTAAGTGGGCTCCAGGCAGTTACGCGTCGTACAATGAATCCAAGTCCGGTGATGAATATAGTTTGAGAATTTTATTGCTGCAGACCGAATGACAATTGATGAATGAAAACATGGTTGTTTGACGATTACGACCACGACGACGACGACGACGACGGTAAACAGAAAATATAATCAGGTGCGCCACTAACCCCCTTTCTCCCCCAGGCCCCGCTGATCTGACTGCCCAGGTATATAGATTAAGCCACACCCATGTGTCAATCAAACGGAAGTGACATGATCCCAAACAGTGAGACTAACCTTTCAAAATAAACAATAAACAAACAGACCAAATATGCATTTTGGCCCCTACAGCCCACTATGCAACTTTTTTAGCCAAAATTACATTAATTATGCTGGTTGAGAGTTATTCTGATGGTTCTACCATTCCTGGGTCGTTTGGTGGGTGTGTCATTGCCCCATGTCACCTCTCCAAGGAAAAAGCGCACATGCAACTTGCTCTGTTCGGACCGACACAATCCGGATGTGACGCAGCGGAAGTATCCAATCGCGCCTCGAAAATGTAGTCATATTGTAGTTTCGAAAATGCTTTACGGCACAGACACACACCAAAACATGGCACAGGCTAGATATAAACAGCCAGTTACGAGGCAATTGTTGCATTCATTATGGATCAATCGACTGATAAGGGACCCGGCGACTGTCGGAACCGGCGACTGTCGGTGGAACAAAAGAAGAATGGACCAGAAAAGAGATCAGACACGAGTGAAAGGGGAACTATGCAACTTTTTTGGCTTGATTTACCTTAATATAACAGGCTAAGAGTCATTGCGATGGTTCTATTATACATTTTTGTTCGATTGTTCGTTGTTTCGACTCCCCCTTGCGCATCTTAAGGAATATGTTTCTGCCGGCGACCCGCTGCCCACTCTTGCGGGAGTCTCGGGTCTCGCGAAGTAACGAATTGCTTTACGGCACAGACCCCCAAACACGGAACCGGCTCGATATAAACACAAGTAACTAAGGGATTGTTACATTCATCATAGATCAGCCGACTAAAAAGAGACAGAGAAACCCAATGTCGGAGGAACAGAAGAAGAGAAAAGGGAGACGGACTGACAGAGAGGCCAGACACGAGTAAACGTTGGGCAAGCTTTTCAGCAATAGCGTGAACTGAAAGAAAAAGAAGACTGCAAATCAGACGCCGACTTGGCCGTGTTGCTTTTATAATTGAAAGTACCCTTGGGTGAACTTTGTCTTCGTGGTATTCTTGATGTTGATAGTCTCTGTACAAATGTGTTTGCTCAACCATTTTGTTGTGAGCTAGGGATGCAAATTATCGAGTAATTCATTAATCGATAGTTTTTTCATCTTATCGATCGATGATCGATTAATTGATAAGCGGCAATTCTTCTGAGAAGCTGAATTTACTTCTGAATGTGACACATTTAGGTGGTAATTCAACGAAGTCGTTTAGTTGTTGTACTTTAAAATACATTTACATTTAGGGCATTTAGCAGATGCTTTTATCCAAAGCGACTTACAATAAGTACATTTGTCAAGATACTTCCACATATTGTGCATTTGGCGTCATTAACCAACTTAAAGTGGCTCCATACTGCACTCCGTTTTGCCCTCTTCATCGTGTCACTAGCTGTGTTCGAAATCGTTCCCTATACACTCGTTCCCTATTCCCTATATAGTGTACATGATATAGTGCACTATATAGGGAATAGGGAACGAGAATTCGGACACTACGCTGAACATTTCTAAACGTCATTTGCGTCAGTAAATGCTGGGTATTTGTGTGACGCAGACAGATGCGCCCACATCAAGTAAACAAACCGGGCACTCACGACGAAAGCTGGAGGTTGTATTGATGTTGATTACATTTCCTTGTTTAATTAATTTTGAATGTTTAATATTCTATGTTAAATCCCAAATAAATTGTTGACATTTCTAATCGAAAGCCGGAGACTCCATCATTAAATGTATTCGTTTTCGCGGTTATTCGGCTTCTTCTTCTCCCCTGGAAAAATACAACCGCATTGCATTGAGGTATACGGGAGTAACATGTAGGGAACATCGTATGTACCCTATTTTAAGTCCACTATATAGTGCCCTATATAGTGTGTTACGTACAGTGTTCTGTATGTCTTACATGTTATACATGGTATAGGCCTACATGTATTGTGTTCTGTTTTGTGTAGTATGTTTGTGTTGTTGTTCTGTCTCCTCCTCCTGTTTTCATTCTCCAAGTTCTCAGATGTGCGCACCTGATCCCGATCACCAAATCACCACACCTGTTCCAGATCTCCCATCAACCATTCCCCTTTAAATAGTCCTGTGTTTGTTTGTCAGGGGGGAGTGCTTTGGTTTGAGCTGTAGCAGAGCTCTGTTTGCTAGTGTTTGCTAGTGTTTGCTAGTGTTTGCTAGTGTTTGCTAGTGTTTGCTAGTGTTTGCTAGTGTTTGCTAGTGTTTGCTAGTGTTTGCTAGTGCTTGGTTTCTTTGTTGGTTTATTGTATTGTCTTTAGTTGTTACACGTTTGTTTAAACCTTACTACTTTAGTTGTTAGCAGCCTACTTTAGTTTTGTCTTTGTCTCTGTTAATTCTTTTGTTGTGCGCACAGGGTCAATAAGGACAGGTAAGATACCCTGGGGTTTACATATTTCATACACGTAGGTTTACCCGTTGTTAATACCCTAGGTTAGAGTGAGCACCACCCACTGTACTTTTTCGGTGCAAAGCACCTGTCAATGGGGGGTTGGGTTTTGTTATGTTCTTTTCTTTGGTGCCACTGACAGTCCTTGTTGATCCCTGTGTTGCCTTTTTTGTACATAAACACTTTATATTGAATTCACCTTTTGTCTTGGATTTTGTGTGACTGCACCCTCACTTGCCCAAACCTGTTGCCCTTATGTTGCGTCCTACTCCGAGCCACCAGGGGGGCGTAACAAGTGGACCACTGAGAATTCGAACACCCTAGAAAATGGCGTGCACCCTATTTAGTGCACTACATCCATGATAGGGAACGATTTCGAACACAGCTAGTAGTGTCCCGCTTTTCGTTTGTCTTGTTCTGCTTCGCTTGTGATCCCGCTTGTGTTCCCGCGTGTGCGTCAAGTACGTCTGGCGTCAAGCGCGCCCTCACGTGGACGGTTGGGGAATTACGGGTTAAAAATGCGATTTATTTTAATCGAGTAATCTCTTATCGACAATTAATCGATAATCGATTAATTGTTTGCATCCCTATTGTGAGCCCTGTAAAAATCGTTTTCTCGACCGTTTTGTTGTGTGCCCTGTATGTTTCTAGCTTGCTTGGTTGCAACCATATAAACACCTTTGTTTCCATGGGTGTTTTGCTGTTCGTCTGTCTCGTCCCCCAGATACAGACTGAATCCCCGAATCCAGGTTCTTGTTTATTTAGATTATTTTGTTGGCCAACACTCTTACACTGATTGTTCTGTTCAACCTAAGATACCTAAGAAGAAACAATTATAATCTAGGACAGGGATGGGCAACTTTCATGATAAAGAGGGCCACATTATTCATCATAACCATCGGAGGGCCACATGACTGCACACTTCAACTAAACGTGAGCTGAGAGAAGCTACACAATTTTGAATTTGATAGATATGATTTCCTGTATTCTGGTGCATTTTGGGGATGGCCACTACCTAAAAAATCATCCAGAATCATAACCTATGTACGCAATGTTAATTGAACCAACATACATTCATTTCATGTTTTCCATGCTCAAACAGCCACATGAATGGTCAGTATTTTTATCAGTGCAAAGGGCTCACATACATCATCATTCAATGAAGTCAAAAAACTGAAAAACAGTGGCCCAACATTAAGTGCAACAACTCAATGAACTCAAACCCAACAAGCAGTTGTAGTAGTTGTAGTGGCGACTTAAGTGGATATCTTTAATGACTGATATCGCTTCTAAGCAAACTAGACGCATGGGTTTGCCTTCGAATTCTATGAATTCTTCTCATCTTTCTTGACCGAGTTTCCTGTAACTCGATCAATTATTATTTATTTTTATTTTATTTTATTTATATATTATTATGTGCGGGCCTGACTGAGTGAGGATGCGGGCCGCATGTGGCCCGCGGGCCGCCAGTTGCCCATCCCTGCTCTGGGCTAAGCCCCGGATGTTTATGAAACATAGAAATCCCCACCCAAATCTATTCTCTTGAGTAGAGGCAATAAAAATGGTGGAAGACGCATATCGCATATCGCAGAGACGGAAGGAGAGGAGAAAAGGATTAGACGGGAGAAGGAGAAGAGAGAAGGAGGAGTAGTATTTAGTGACCTGGGGCCTCATGTACTAAGACTTGCGTGGACTTCATACTGAAACTTGGCGTACGCCAAAACCCAGAAACTGTCTTACGCACAAATAAATTCAGATGTATCAAAGTGTGCGAACGCATGGATCCAAGCACGTTTCTTTTGTACATCTCGATCAACGTGGAATTGAGCTCACATGCCGAGGTGCCAAACTCCTCCCTGTCCACGCCCTCATTTAAATATGCAATTTCATTTAAATAGGCCTCTGGACCTGAGATTCACCTCTTAATCCGATCACCTGGCACCATGAACAGAGGCAAAAAAAGAAACTTCACAGAGTCTGAGCTCGAGGAACCCTGTCAACAGGGATAAATGCAAAACAAAAGAGAAGTGAGTGGGAGTGTGTTTGCGAGGCCGTCAATGCAGTGGGGTCTCAGCAGCGCACACACTCTGAAATTAAAAAAAAGTGGTCAGACCTCAAGGTGGAGGTGAAGCGGAGGGTTTCTGCCCACCGCCGAAGCGTGACCGCAACAGATGGGGGGACGGGAGTGGGGGAACTCTCCCCCTTCGATTTGAGAGTGGCCGCTTTGATCGGTGACACCAGTGGCGTAGCCAGAAACTAGTGGTGTTCCTGTTTTTTTTTTCAGATTTATTAACTCCAAAATAATACATTAACCATGTATTTTAACAGAGAACAAATGCAACCGCTGCAAAACATAAAGGGACACAGTGCCCAGAGATGAAGAACACATAGAACGTGTGCGCATACTCATGGAGCCATACTATTACGCATGGTTAACAAACCCATTTAATCAGTATCTGAACAACACCGCTGCTGGGTTAAGAATGTAACGTATTTGCTGCTATATTTGCGCTGCAACTGAATTCACAGGGCAAGGCGGCGTGGCTCGGCTTTGAATGCATTAATTATCTCATATTAATGCATTAATGCATATGAGGCCGGTCTGGACTCATATTAATCTCATATGATGATTCCGTCCCACACAGCTGGCATGGCTCGGCTCAGGGTGGACTGGCACACTCCTGACCGATCGGCCAGCTCCCGCTGGAAGGCCCCTGTTGCCAGGAACCCCAGCGTGGTCAGCACCTGTGTGGGCACGGACAACCCCTGGCTCCTGGCTGTGTGGCGCTCTAGGGCCGGCCGCAGCTCTGCGCACAGCTCCAGTGTATACTGGCCTGGGGAAACGAAATCGGCTCATGAGCCAATCATCATCATTTGCGAGTAAGTCCTCGCGTTCCCTAAATATACGTTCCCTTCGGATTTGACCATTTGCGATGTCCTCTAACAACGCTAACGCAGCCATTTTTAAAACAATTTTCTTCATCCATTGCGCATGCTTTTATAGCCACCCATATAATTGCAAGGTGTGTTAATTGTTCATTAGTGTGTCTCTGATGTGCAAATCACTCTGAGTCGTCATGGTTTTCACCTTTTTTCCCAGTTTCCCAGTGTCACCTCTAAAGGCGGCTGCATGCTTCAGCGTTGGTGTTACGTTGTTGCGCAAAATTTACTCAAAGCAATTCATGCTCCCTTTTAGGTTGCGCGTGTTGCGCGTGTTGCCAAGCAATTTACCGCCAGAACAGTAGGTGGAGTAATATGTGGAGGAAAGTTTTTCGTTGAAGACGACCTCGAGAATGACGTCTTTGTCTGTGGGAGTCGTTGGTTTGTTTATGTGCCAGATCGTGTTCTCCCCATACACAGTGAATGATGGCAACAGACAGAGGAACAGGGGTGATGAAGTTGTTGATCATTGGGGTTGTATAAATGTGCATATCTCTCTACATTTTAAAACGACATAATGTGTTGGCAGCAAAGTTAACTTCACTTCACGTTAATGCTTTTGTATATGAGCCTGCCGGGTGATACTCCAGACAGGAAGTAGTAACCAGACCAGCAGACCAATCACAGCCTTGCAGGCTGGGCGGCTCGCGTAAAAGCTTACATAAAAAATGACACAAGTCTAGAAAAATCGCCCGACGCACGCAAGACGTGAGAAGTCGCGCAAGGGGTGCGCAAGGGCGCGCAAGGGCCTCTTGCGCTTGCGCTTACGCTTACGTAACTGAGCATAAATCGGCCTTAAGTGTCGCCAAAGGAACAATAGCTGTAGAAACGTGCGTACGACAGCTCTGGAGCTGGCGTGGGGACCGCACATTTTTACGGTCATTTCACGTTTTGTACATCTGAACGTGAGCGTGGAAAAGGACGTACGCCACGTTTTTGTGCGTACGCACAAAAACATGCGTTTTTGTGCGTTTCCCCAGGCCAGTATTACTGGAGCTGTGCACAGAGCTGCGGCCGGCCCTAGAGCGCCACACAGCCAGGAGCCAGGGGTTGTCCGTGCCCACACAGGTGCTGACCACGCTGGGGTTCCTGGCAACAGGGGCCTTCCAGCGGGAGCTGGCCGATCGGTCAGGAGTGTGCCAGTCCACCCTGAGCCGAGCCATGCCAGCTGTGTGGGACGGAATCATCATATGAGATTAATATGAGTCCAGACCGGCCTCATATGCATTAATCCATTAATATGAGATAATTAATGCCGAGCCACGCCGCCTTGCCCTCTGAATTCAGTTGCAGCGCAAATATAGCAGCAAATACGTTACATTCTTAACCCAGCAGCGGTGTTGTTCAGAGACTGATTAAATGGGTTTGTTAACCATGCGTAATATGGCTCCATGAGTATGCGCACACGTTCTATGTGTTCTTCATCTCTGGGCACTGCGTCCCTTTATGTTTTGCAGCGGTTGCATTTGTTCTCTGTTAAAATACATGGTTAATGTATTATTTTGGAGTTAATAAATTTGAGAAAAAAAAAACAGGAACACCACTAGTTTCTGGCTACGCCACTGGTGTCACCGATCAAAGCGGCCACTCTCAAATCGAAGGGGGAGAGTTCCCCCACTCCCGTCCCCCCTCCTGTTGCGGTCACGCTTCGGCGGTGGGCAGAAACCCTCCGCTTCACCTCCACCTTCAGGTCTGACCACTTTTTTTTAATTTCAGAGTGTGTGCGCTGCTGAGACCCCACTGCATTGACGGCCTCGCAAACACGCTCCCACTCACTTCTCTTTTGTTTTGCATTTATCCCTGTTGACAGGGTTCCAAATAGCATATGCTTGCGCATTTCTACCTCGTGGAGCAAAATCTCGAGCTCGGACTCCGTGAAGTTTCGTTTTTTGCCTCTGTTCATGGTACCAGGTGATCGGATTAAGAGGTGAATCTCAGGTCCAGAGGCCTATTTAAATGAAATTGCATATTTAAATGAGGGCGTGGACAGGGAGGAGTTTGGCACCTCGGCATATGCGCTCAATTCCACGTTGATTGAGATGTACAAAAGAAACGTGCTTGGATCCATGCGTTCGCACACTTTGATACATCTGAATTTATTTGTGCGTAAGACAGTTTCTGGGTTTTGGCGTACGCCAAGTTTCAGTATGAAATCCACGCAAGTCTTAGTACATGAGGCCCCAGCCCCTTAAACCTCAGCCTGGACGGACCCGAGGTTTCATCCAGGACGGAATATACTACCGTCATCCACCAGCCGGCGACGGAGAGCGCCCGTTGAACCCCAATCAGCGAGATGGGAGACACCTGGCTGGACAGCCAGGAATACATTTTAAAAGGAGCATGAGGACTGGCATTTGGGAGGAACGGGAGCGAGAGAGAAGGAAGCGCGCGGGTCTGCGAGCGACTAGAGGCTCACGGAGGGCCCAAGAGACTGTAAGTATAATCTGTGTAAGATGTATGCAATAAATGCCTAGTCGACTTAAACCTTGCTTAATGTGTGATTCGTACCTGGAACCCGGCTCATTGGGGGAGCGGGGTACCACAGTATCTATATGGTGTATACCTATGGTGTGTGCGTGTATATAAATATGGTTTGTATCTATCGCGTGTGTGTGCATATGGTTTGTATCTATGGACCCCCCTCTGCCTTGGGCCCCCCCACAACTGTCTCACTTTCCACCGCAGTCCGTCGGCCCTGCACGCAGGTATTGGAATGTCCAAAATCTTTTCAATTAAATTGTTATCCATAAATACAAACTTAAAACCAGAAGTATACAAGTAAGATTTTTTTTTTTTTTTAATTATTATTATTATTATTATTTTTTTTTTTTTGGGGGCCCCCTCAGGACTTGAGGCCCTACGCGCAGCGCGTAGTGCGCGTTATGGGAGCGGCGGCACTGTCTATATGTTGTGTGCAGTGGCGGCTGGTAGTTTTTAAAGTGAGGGAGGAAGGACCGCACGCTTGGTTGCCATGGGCCTGCTTGCACTGTTGGTGTATGGTGGCATAAGAATGTGAGACTCAAGTTGTTTCAGGGTGTTTTGGTGAACTACAAAATAGTAGGGAGGGATAGTTATGTGAATAAATTTGATACAAATCCAACAGTGGCATCACTGTAATTTGAAAGCTGGTGGGCAGCATGTCTTTGAAATTGACTACAAGGGCAGAAGGAAAGGATGCAAAGCCCATTAGTCAAATCAGGCCTACTCTTGATTTGCAAAAGTAAATAAAAAAATCTGGATCTATTTTTGCCCTCAATGACTGAAGTTATTGGTTGTAATTTAGCTATGTTTATTTTCAGGTACAATTGTTTTAAGAAAAGACAAAGTGATGCCATTTAAAATGCATCATGCTCTGAATCATTCACTGTTTCCACACCATTTCGACAATATGAAACAGAACCGTCAGAGTAGCAAACTAGTAAAAGAACGAGAACATTATTCTAGATTCAACCTGATGTATAGGCATGGTGCCTAGCAAGGAAAGTCGGATAGCAGCACCAACGTCAACTTGACACTAGTCGCAGCGTTTGGTTGCCCTATTCACATCAGGGAAACCATGAACAGCCCACGTTGGAGATTTGCCATTATTCATTAGCAAACAGGGCCAGCAATACAGTCGATTGCTAGTAATGCTACCAGTAAGCCATGAGTACCTAGCAAACCATGTAGCACCCAAAACACTGACGTTGCCATTACCTTTGGTGGTCTCGATTTTGCGAAGTGGTCTACCTTTTTCTTTGGTCGCTAACTTACCACTGTAACTCAATGAATGGAATGCTTTGTGTAATTAAACATGAACAATGTCCTCTGCTTCCAATGTTTCCATTGTACACCTTATTCGCAAATGTTAGAATCTCGTTGTCCTTCAGATGATTTCACCTGCTTTGCGTCTCTTGGACTGAGCGGCAATGCAGGCAGAGCAGGTTTGTTTGTTATCCACAGCGTTGCCAGATTGGGTAAATTTCCCGCCCAATAATAATTTTCCCATCCTAAAGCGGTTAAAAGTAACCCAATTGGGTGGGAAATCTGGCAACACTGCTCACCAGCCAGGGATCCTGCTGATTGGTTCATAGCGGCGAACCAATCGCAGCGCGACTAGATTTTTGCGCGAATCAGACGCCTCTGAGAAACATGGGTTTCTCAGAGGAGAAACCCATGTTATTCACCGGACGCCAGTACTTTCTGGGAAATGAATGGGAGTCAACGGAGGCTGAGGGAGGTCCTTCTTCCCTGAAGTTATTGTAAAAAGGCAATAGGGGGTGCTAATGTCCCTTTACCCAGGGAAACTAACATTATACATTCAAAGTCATTAAAGTAGTCATATTTAAGGGCATTAATTCATTACAGTGGTCTGGGCAATGTACATTTTTTTTATTATCAACAATGTTAAGGAGGATCTTCCTCCCTCTCCTCAATGGAGAAGCCTCCACTGGTTGTGTGTATCAATATTGTGTGTGAATTTATGAGTGTATCTGTGGTGTGTGCGTGCATATGGTGTGAATCTATATGGTATATTGGTGTGTCTGTAAGTTGTGTCTGTATGGTGTGTTTGTGTGTGTGTGTGTGGTGGTAGGCGATGACTCCAGTTTAACCAGTGAATGAGTCTCTCTGGTCTCTTTGATGACAGCTGCGCGCACACACGCGCATGTTGAATATAAATCACTGATAATGTGTGAAGGAAATCGGGGATTGTGGTGGTTTTACTCATTGGTAATTTGGACCATGAGTAAACTGTTCCTTCCTTCAAAGGTCTATCATGGATATTTAACTGCAGTTCTGTGAGTATCCCAACGTAACCATGAAGATGAACTGCAAACTGTAAGTCATTAATTTCTCAATACTCTTGGGCACATTGATGTATTTTGGCTTCCTGGTGAGTTAACCTGTTACCTGAAGGTTGATCTGAGTAAGGATGTTTTATTGGTTCAAGGGTTACTTAGGTGTTTGGTTTATGTTGGTTTTAATGATTTGTTAAAATGGTTACAGGCTCCAGTGAATTGTAGTAAGCAGGAGTAATGGGTTGGGTTCTGATATCATCAGTCTTCTTTCATTCTATTCTCCTGTGCTCTGCATCTTCAACACATGAGTGTTGCTTTACTGATGAGGGTGTGGTCTGAGCGAGCGGAGGTGCATACTGGGATACAGAGCTGTCTGAAGTCTACAGGTCTGTAGACACGCCCCCTCAGAGGAAACCGAGTGTTTGAGAAACCGTCGTGACGTCAGTTACATGGACTGGAATGTTCTTTTAAAATGGACTCAGGGATTCAGAAGGAGAAACACCAGGGGGAGATGAGGGGGCTCTTCATCTCAACGACTAAAACACAACTTCAGTCTGACACAGAGAACCATGGAACACATTCAACAGTCTCCTCCAGGCATCGTGACTCCTCAGGAACAGTTTCATTTCCAAGAAGGTCTTATTTGGGGCCATCCCCATATGGATCCTGCTCCTCAAGAGCCACCCCCCTCCACTGGGTGGTCTTCTGAACAGATGACTTCCTTCCTGTCCTCAGGCTGACTAAAGCTGCACCGTTTGCATCTGTGAAGGCCCGTCATTCAGGAAACCAATGGACTACAAAGACATGACTTCAGAGACGTTGAATCAACCTGGGACACATTTTAGAGACGCCAAGCATAATCCATCACCAATGTGGGACGCCACTGAAGAATGTTGTACATAATTTACGTCTCTGGAGACATTGGTTGTTCTGTTATGGGTGCCGTGGCAGGAGAGCTGGGGGGATGATGGAATGTTATTTGGGATGAGGTTTTTACCCTGCATGATTGTTTGGCCTTTTATGGCTCAGTGGCGTGTGTTTGGCATGAGAGGGATGATTTTTGAGCATCGTTAGGGTTCTAGTGTGTGTGTGTGTGTGTGTGTGTGTGTGTGTGTGTCTCCGACTCACACCTGGCATGGGGTTCTACGTGCCTGTCCTGGGTTCTGTGTGTGTGTGTTTCCGGCTTGCTTTGACAGTGATAATGTCCATGCAGGGGTCTGTGTGATTGGCATGGGATATTGGAATGGTCAAATAAATCATACCTGATGGACGGCCACATGTCTACTTAAGGGCCTCCAGTAGACATGAAGAGCCCTGAGCGACGCTCCGGAGTGATATCCAACACACTGGGCAGGAAGGAGAGTATCCAAATCAAGTGTAAAAGGATGCAAGCGGCATGTTCAGATCAGTGACTTCAAACTAGGACTACACCGATCAGGATCAATGGAGGATGGACACCTAAAGGAATTCCACAAGGAGAGTCTGACGTTGGAAAGGGACCTAAATGGATATTGAAGATGACCTTTAGACCTGTAATGAGACGGCTCTTCCTACCTGGCTGGATTGATGGAGAGCCCTGTGGATCTTGTCTTGCTCTCAGTTGCACGTCTTCTCAGGCTGAACTGTATTTGTTTCGGACAGGACTAGCTGAACGATTGGTTCCCTCAAATCAGAACCACTCCGGGAACTCCAGCTAGTGCGCTCTTCAAGCTGAAGTTGTGCTCTTCAGCTGAGGAGGTAAGGAAACCTTCGCTGGGGCTTCAAGGTGTAAAGAGGTGAATGTTTGAAAGTGTTCCATGGTACTCTGAAGACCGTTGTGTTCCACTGGCTGAGAGGAAGAACCCACACATCTTCCTCTTGGCCTTTCTCCTCTGAGAATCCTGGTGCCATCTTGAAGGATATTCCAGCTCATGTAACTGATGTCACGACGGATTCTCAAACACTTGGTTTCTCCTGAGGGGCGTGTCTATAGAACTGAAGACTTCAGACAGCACTGTATCCCAGCATGCATCTCTGCTCACTCAGACCACACCCCCATGAGTAGGATGCAACACTCTAGTGATGGAGATGTAGAGTTTTATAAGTAACGAGGGAGCAGACAAAGGTGATTAGAATACAATGGAATGTCAAGTCTGTAAATCTTTAAACCATGAAGATGGTTGGATAGTTCAAGAATTGGGCTTCTTTTTATCATTGGCAGTCCTTTCACTCAGAAGCCCACTTCTCACTGGAGCTGTACATGTGTTGGCTGGCTGGCATGATTTGCTGTTGGTGATGAGGCGGTCAGGGTGACATTGCAGGGCTATGGTCGGCTCGCTGTGAGCTCAACGTTTAGATTTGCTTTGTATGGTTTTTACCCTGAATAATCTAGATAATTGTAAAATGTAGACACGCTTTTGTATTGACTGAATCCAGGATTTTATGTTTAAAGTTGTTGTGGGACGAACATGGTAGTTTGGTTCTTCGTACGGTTTTAAGTGATATAACTTGTACACACTGGGTGCGTAATAATGTAAAGGTACACGGAATAGTATTAATGACCAACAGCAACAAACAGATCTCCTCAAGGTAAGTCTGTTGGCTGTATTTTAATGAAGACCATCGCTGGACTTCAGGATCTTCCTCCGTTCAGCTCAAGGTGAGGCGCTGGTTCTGTTTTTCTTTGGTTGGTTCCGGCTGGAATGTTCGGATTCCAGTCGGACGGTTTGTGCTTCCCGCCGTGGAAGTTTCTGAGTGCGTTCATTTTATTTAGTCCCAATGGTTAGCTTAGAACGTTGTAGTCTTGAAATCCATAAGAAACCACCTGGCAGTTAGTTGGACGGGAGTCCCCTGGGGGGAATCAGGCGGAACGTTCTGGATTGTATTTGCGTAACCTCAAGCCGTTGCCAACGGAAAATATTTTTCAGTCGGTTTCCATTTGGAATGGTTGCCCCCCTATCTTAAACAACTTAAGTTTGATATTAAATACATGCTGACACGTACGTCGTACAATACGTTGATAATTTCCGATGGTTGCGCCGTACTTTTAACCACGATGACGTGACGGGACTCTCACTGCGTACAAAACAGCGTTCTACTTGCGGGCACATTTTTGACATCAGTGAAGGCTGAAGATAATTTCAAGGTGGAAGATTATTTGACATTTCTTCAACGGAACCCAGCACCTGAATATGGCTGAGTATATTTGATTTAATATCAATACTGCTTAGTGTTCTTTGTTACTTCAGATTTTGTACGTTCTAAATATCTGCGGTCATTAATTGCCACAGAAGATAAACCCTACCCAATGGAATTACGTTAAATAACGACTTTGGTGCAGAGTTACCAACTGGATAATATCAAAGCTAAAAAAATGGCCGTCCTTCCCACATGTTACAGTAGAAGATACTCTAGAACTGTACAAGGTTAAAATGGTAACATGTAGTTTGTTCCAAGGTGTCTTCCTCCTCACCCAGAGCAAGACCTCCACCTCCTCACCCAAAGCCAGATCTCCACCTCCTGTCAGAAGTCCTCCAGAACAGGTCAGTGCTCTGGTGTGTCAGTAGAGTCTTCTCAGGTCAGTTTCAATGCATGGCCTGAACCACTTCTTTAAAGATGTGGACTGCTCTGTCTTCATTCCCAAAAACGGGATGCTCATGTCTGGTCTCAAGTCTTTTCTAGCCTTGAGTTATAAAATAATAGTTCAATTAATTGTGTAACTCGGTTTCAGATGAGTCAATTAAGTTTATGGTTGGGCAAATGCTGATATAAACCTTCTGCTGTAGCTGAAAGGCGAGGCTGAGAGGCTGGGGACCGGAGGCTTGTGGTGCCAGGGTGGACCGGAGACTGAGGCTGGAGACCAGGGGCCTGCAGCACCGGACCAGAGGGTAACCATCACCAAGCTCATCTGAAACACTTAAATCCATGGTCGTTTAGGTCTGGTTTTGATCATCTTATGACTTTAAATCTGTGCCAAGCTGTGATTTTAGTTCATTCATACGGGGGTTATGTAAGAGTCATATGAGCCATTAATGTTACTAGTGCTGCTACGACCGCAGTGGATGAATTGCGGAACGCGACAATCTGCAGACGTTGTCTAATTTAAGTGTTTAAATTTGTCTTCCATTTCACAAGTGAACCTCAGATGCAGCAGGAGGTGTGGTGTGTTGCGTCCCCAGGTGATTTACTGCTGAGACAAACTGTGTTTGTAACCAGACCAGGAAACCATGTCTGGAGGAGCCGTGCTGAAGGAGCTGATGGAGATGCCATGGCTGAAGGAGCTGATGGAGGAGCCGTGCTGAAGGAGCTGATGGAGGAGCCGTGCTGAAGGCCCTGCCTGGTGGAGGAGCTGGTGGAGGCCCTGCCTGGTGAAGGACGTCTGTCGTGGGGTAGATGGAGCTTGACTCTGAAGTGATCATCACACTCACTGCCACTTCTCATAGAATACTGCTACCACAAACTTCCGTCGTTTGTACCATATATACCAGACGACTACATCTGTTTTACCACATGTTGAAGCAAGACTTCCGCTGTTTGTTCCAGACCAGGACACTGGCTGAGGAGAGCTGCTGGAGGAGCCAATACTCTGGAGGACGACATCACTCTACCAACCAGGATCCTCGTAAGTTTGCATAAAATAAACAGATTGGACTTGTTGTAACGTAGGATTATTTCGTCCAGTACAAGTTACGGCATACTACTGTGGTTGTTTAACAGACAAACTACAGCTGCTACTTTGTTACGCGCCATTAGAGCCCAACTACTCCTGTGTTTGTGACCTGATATTAGAGACAAACTACTCCTGTGTTTGTTACCTTGCATTAGAGCCCAAATACAGCTGTGTTTGTTACCTTACATCATAGACAAACTACTACTGTGTTTGTTACCTTTCATTAGAGACAAATTGCGTTTGTAACCAGACCAGGAATCTGGAGGACTGATGGAGAAGCCGTACATCTGGAAGGCAAATCCTGAGGAGAACCAGGACTATATCTATCTTGACATAGTGGACTAGGTAGGGGGTTGGGGGTTCAACTCTCAAACCAATGGTGCCGGGTTCAAGTCCTCAGAATACAGTGATGCGTCCTTGAGCAAGGCGCCCTAAAACCTGCCTGCTCCTTGATGACTTATCTTTGGTTCAGATAATGTTGCATCTTTTGAATATTGAACCTAATCAATGTCCTTGTTTGGTCCGGGCAGACACACCTGAGCTGAACCTCACCTGATCCTGTTTGGTCGGGGGTAGACACAGATGAGCTGAACCGCCCTGATCCTGACATCCTGCTGGTCCCGTCTCCTCAGTTCAAATGAGCCTCGTCCTCCAGAAGACCTGCTGAGCTCAGCAGTCTGAGGCTGATGGATCAATGACCTCCAGTGGGAGTGATCTTCTTGACCCCACATGTAACCGTGTGCTTCCACACGCCTTTCCCTCACGTCTGTCACTAACCTCACTATTTCACTACTCTCTACTGCTTCCTCTTTTTTTCCTTCTCTGTGGTTCAAACCTTTACACTGAAGTCGCGTCTTCCTGCCCTCAGAGGGTTCAGCGTTAGGGTTGAGAGTCAGGGTTTAGTGTCAGGGACAGAGCTGGTCAGGGAGGTCTGCTTTTACACAAACCTCTTCACTTGCTTTCGGAATGGTGGTGACATTTTGAAAAGATTAATTTGGGAAAATGTTATCCTCTGCTTTCCTTTACAAAATTGTGTTCAACTTCTGTCAAGTGTTTTTGTTTATATATTAAAATCCCACATTGACTTCTACATGTTTGGTGCTGTTCATTTAATTGTCCTTTATCTTGGTTAATGTCAAGCTAAACTCCTGCAATACATTTAATATACATGATTGTTATTCAGCCTGTTCACATGATCCATTTTGTAAAAATTTGAAACCTCCATATTACTACTAAATTCAAGCCTATTCATGTATTTAACAATGTACATACTGCCCCGCAGGCCATTCTTTTCTACTACAACACGTTCAATCCACCAACCCGTCTCACATCAATGTACTAACTATAGCTACGTTGGTTCAAACTGAAAATGTAGTTTGGTGTGAGACTGCTGTCCAGCAGAGGGAGCCGTCATACACCTTAATTATACAGGAATGTCTGTGTATTAACATTTAAAAATGTTCATGGGCTGGTCTAGTTTGTCTGCAAATAACTCTGCCTCCAGCAACAGGATTGGTCGAAACATATGAAGTGAAAGAAATAAAAGCCCAGTTCACCAGATCTGAGGTCAGCTGCGGTCAGATTTTGGTTCATGAATGTATTGAGTGAATCACGTCTGAGCTAAATATTAACCACCTGGAACTTGGTGCATTTCCTGGAGCTCGGAGGGCGGTAGGAGGCGTGTCTACCTGGTCGATTAGGCCCTGAACACAGACCCTGAACCCAGACATCCTAATCACAGACCCTGTGTTTAGCCCAGAATATAATTTTTGGGTTAAACAAATAAATAAAAGTATTTATAAGTACTAGCCTAGTGTAGATAGTCCTTCTGGCAAGAGAATAAACAGTTTAAAAACATAACCTTTTTACCATCTCAAGTGAATTAACCTATCCTATCCCCAGTCAGATGTGTGTGTGTAATGTCTGTCTCACTTGTATTAATTTTACTCTGAAATAACTTGAATGGAACTTTAGCCATTTGGGGATAAGCAGCACAGCAGTCAGGTAGCTATTTTAAGCTATAGTAAACTGCTCATTATGTTTATTCAGGTGAAGCATTATGAAAAATTTTCATGCAAAATAAAACATAGAAATAATTTTGGCATTTTATTTTTCCGTCTGGTCTAAGCCTAGCCTGATCCTACCAGACCATCGTACTTAATTTCATTTGTACAGAAGGTCTGGAACTGCTCAATTGATAATTGTTCACTCAATTGGAGGCGGGTGTCTGTAGAAATTTTAAGTTTTGCAGTAATTGAAACGTCTTTACACTTGCCCTAATTTGCCAGAGGATTTTCTACTGTTGTGTTTTGTTCTGCACGGCACATCTTTTTATATAGGCCTATGTGAAATTGAATGAAATGGTACTTTTGAGATGTTGAATAAAGATTTTAGATTTTTCTTAAATGTCGATTTCATGGAAAATGTAGGTCATGAAGTAAACATTTCCGAAAAATATGATTGAATTTACATTGCAGATTAACACTGGCTCTCATGTTTGGAACTGAGTTCAGAGTGAGATTTAGTCGGTGGGCGGGGGATGTATGTGACTGCATACAAATGTGGTGCCATAAGGACATGGTGACTGTATGATAATAAGCATTATTGGCCCTTAACACTAATATTCAGAAACAACACTGCCAACAACACAAGGCTATTGGCCTAAGCAACAGTAGAGGCATATACTTTTCCCTGAACTTGTAAACGTGCAAAAAAATAATTATAGATTTAAGTGGCATTCAATCCAATGCTTGAAATATATGTGGCATTCAGTAGGCCAATGCTGTGGTAAAGTGTGTGTAAAGTACTGTTCTGTTCAATAGAAACAACTCTATAAATCCCCTGTAGGAGAAATGTGTTAAGTTTGTCCCTATAAAACAATAATGGTAAAAGAAAAAATATATACAAAACATGGCGGTAACTCTAAAGTCACTTCCACCAATGCAAAGAGAACAGAACAGAGTAGGGGAGGGCGTAGCTTAACTCCAGACGACCCAGAGAAACGCAAAGCAAATTGAATGTTAAAATTTATGAGGCTTTAATAAAATCCCGGAAGATTTTGAAATTCCGCCCGGAAACATTTTTTGAAAGTGTCTCAAAAAGAGGGCAATTCCGGGCAAAAGAGGACGTCTGGTCACCATACGTACGGGGAACCCATTTGATTCCTACCTTGGTTGGGCGCTATCCTGGTAATTTCTCTGTGAGAGAAATCAAAATGTGGTGTGTGAGCGTGTGCATGGGTTGAAATCCTTGTGTCTCACGCCCGATGCTTGAGACTTGAGAGCCCATTTAACCTAATACGACAAGGTTAAAACGGCAATGGCAGGTATTTTGAAGCATGTTTATTTCCTGGACAAGACAATCGCTGATTGGGCCAGATCATTGCAGATGTCAGGCTTGCGGCTGCTGGTATTTAACTTGGAGAAGTATGTCATCAAAGCCGCCAAAGCATTCCTTCTCCAGGACTGTTTCCCTGATGATGGAAAGGGAATGATGATTGGAGAGATCATTTATTTATCTACTTGTGTGCATGAATTACAGTTGACTCATTGTTTATCTTGGATCCAGCAATGCTATATAAAATAGCAGAACTCTGAGGGGAGACCAAAGAGCCTGGAAACCAGAAACAGAAAGGTGGGGTGTTCAGAATCAGAATCACTTTTATTACATCTTATTGTACAGTACACAAGAGTAAAATTCTTAGGCTTGGTTCCTCAACATTCACATAGCAGCAACAGTACAAGATTAAATAAATAAATATAAGAAACCATATGAAAAGAAACAAAGTAAAAAATATAAAATAAAAAATATAAAATAAGTATTAAAATAAATAAGTAAGTAGCAGCATCAATACTAATAAAAAGTAATGAGGTGCAATAAAGTGTGAAGTGTAGGGTGTTCAAGTGGTAGTGATAGCAGCCACAGGTAGGGTTATTGAGCAATAGATTAATGCTGTGCAAATACAATAGATGGTTAAATACCAGTCTGTTGTTGTGGTGTGCGTGTTGCGCTGTGTTTCCTGTTCACGCAGCTATTCTACAGCAGACATCTAATTCGTGCTAGTGGATGAAGCTTTCAGAAGGGGATTTTGAGGCAAAAGAAAGTAAAACATGAAAACATATTTGAGCTCTGGCTTCAGATACTGATCTAGGGACTTGGTGGGTCATTGTAAACGAGTGAGCCACTGACTGCTGCCTCTGCGCCTGGGCCAGCTGAGCGTTGGTCTGGTCCAGCTCTTGTCTCTGCATCCTGTGAGTCCGGCTCTGCTGTCTCTCCAGCAGCACAGCCGAGAGCGCAGAGTCCACACGAAGCTGCTCCTCCCGCCGCTCCTTCTGCTGCTCCTCCCATCGAGTCCTCTGCACAAACACGAGTCAGACACACACACACACACACACACACACACACACACACACACACACACACACACACACACACACACACACACACACTTTTATGCAAATTATCACCAACAATTGACATATCAGGAACACATCAGCAGCAACAATCTTGATTATTTATGAAAATGCCTTAACGTTGCTCCCATAGGGCCCTCAATTAGAACAGTCATCGTATCTAACCTTCATCACATTAGATAAGTGATCACAAATCCTATCTCTGATTGAATGAGTGCAGTTAAGATAAGGCTTGGATAGATATAGGCAGCATAACTTTTTAGTTAGTTTTAGGTAACACAACTGTTTTGATAGGTTTTAGACAACACAACTATATGGATAGGTTGGGGGTCATTGTCAGCTTCTAAGCCTACCTGCTTAGAAACTGACAATGCCTTCGCCATAGTATGATTAGTAGTTTAACGAACGGGAGGGGGCCAGACATATGAGCAATTAGAGCAAATAAAACAATAGCTCTCAATATTCTGGTTCTCAGGCTAGTGAATCACTGTTCTTCAACCGTAAACAACACTGTAGGAATAATTATCAATATTGAATCGGACCATGATAGATAAACGCCGCTCCATCAAGGAATGAACCGTGTCGCCAAACAACCTCCTCAAAAGTTGGATGAGAGATCCAAAGGCAAACGTCGACAAACCTACCTGATAATCACTTTCATAATGTTCAATTAAGAAACGCAGGTCTTATTTGGATGTCAAACTGCTGTGACAATTTAATAAGGGTGAACAAATGCGTGCAATTAATCTTTTGCAGATTCCCCCTTTTTCTCATTTTCTTTCACCTGGTGCTGCAATCCAATTTGATCAACCTGTAACGTTAACGCAAAAGTAATAGTGGTAATGGCAGGAGTACAGCTGTAATACAGCTGTAATACAGCTGTCCAATACTGTCCAATACTTGTCCAATGTTTAATTTGTCCTTGAGAAAGCTAAATATTGCTAATACAGAGTGTGAAGCCTACCCCAATAGTAACTTTAGAGTTAAAGATCCCCTCTTGTCGGTGCAGCTCACGGTTCTGGTGCGTTGCAGGTGTGCTGCGGCCAGGCGATCAATGTTCATTTTGGGATCCTTTCGCCATTAAAACCTGGGCCTCAAACCGAACACAAGGCTCCCAGCACAAACACAGGTTGCTAGGAGACAATTCCTGTGAATCTTTGGATGCTTTTGACCTCGTCAAACATCCACAAGTCAGCAATCCCTGGCTCCACTATAGTTGGTGGCTAAATGTTATTCCTTGGTTATAAAGAAGGCTTTATACACAGACCTTCAGTTACCTTTAAAGTTATTCATTAATAAACAGATTATAATTTTGCGTGTAGAATTAAGAAGTGGCATCTAGCGGAATTGAAGGGGCAAAAATTAGATATTCATAAGTATGTCTTAATTTGAATTGTTTTGTTTTTATGAATTTAAAATAAGCCCTTTAAAGCTACATGGGGAGTGGTTCCCCTTCCCCATAGCACACCATTTTGCACGCCATGTTTTGGGCAATTAGTTGTAGGAAGGAGGTGGTGTGTTGTCCCCATGGCTACGACCCATTTGTATGGAATCATATATGTACAAAATTCAAATGGCAATGCAATTTGCAATTTAATAATGTAATTTGTAAATACGTTATTCAAAGTGTATTTTAAAATGCAAATTGACAATTCCCCAATGAAATTTTGAAAATTGACAAATCCCCAATGAAATTTTGAAAATTATAACAATTAAAATAACATTTTGTCAATTTTTTTTAGTTCCTTTATTCAAATGGTAAAGCTATAGCGTCCCGCGATTGCAATGCACTTCGCCACGCTCCGTGTGTTGCGAAATTCCAATTTGAATCCGCAATTTCCATTTCAATCCGCAATATGCTTTGCAAAAGATTTAGCAAAACGTATCAGCCAATCGCGTCTGGGCGGGAACTACGTCACTTTCTCGGCAGACCAGCTGATCATCACGACCTAGCACACGGCCCTTTCTTTCCAATACCGCGCCCTTATTGTAAATCGCGTTATACGATTTACAATAAGGGCGCGCACCGGTTTGCGCACCCTTCTCCGGTGCGATCCGGTGCAGGCATGTTGGTCGCTGTTTCGGACCCTGCATCCCGCTGCTCCTCTAGAGCTGCGAGGCCTCCCGCAGTAGCTCCGGGACCGTCGTTTCCGCCATTTTCACGTCATTACTATATGCGTCAACCCAGTCAAACCTGGCATAATGCTAGGCATAGAAAAGAATGCCGTTTTGCAAAATCTTTTGCAAAGCGTTTTGCGGATTGAAATATAATTGGAATTTCGCAACAAAAAGGAGCGTGGCGAAGTGCATTGCAATCACAGGGACGCTATAGCTTTTCAATTTGAATAAAGGAACTCGAAAAATTGGACAAAATGTAATTCTATTTTTATTGTTATAACTTTTGCAAATTTAATTGAGGATTTCATTGTCACTTTGCATAGGCTATTAAAAGACACTTTGAATAACGTATTTACAAATCACATTATTAAATTGCACAATGAATTGTCAATTGCATAATGTAATGACTTTTTGAATTGCAAATGTCAAATTGCATTGCCATTAGAATTTTTCTACATGCTTCCATACATTTGTGAGCTATAGTAAGCAAAGTGTACATGTATTGTGCCACACTGTGGTGTTAAACTACTAAGTATCCAAGAAGCATAACCCTCTCTGACAAAAAATAACCACTGGCCAGAGAGAGCCCAACACCTCCATTCAAACCGTGACGGTATGTGTAGGAGACACTTAATTCTCTCTCGGACGTGACTCATATAGTCAGTAAAGACAGGATTATGCGCTGTCCTATCACCAAAATGCCCTATGTATTTAGAGGATTTACAATACAGGCCAAAACGGGGCCACCATTGTTGTTTGAAACCTTATACCGCTAGTTGCTACTAAATTCCTCACACTGGACCGTTAAGATGATAATTGAGAGCCATAGGGCCTAGTGTACTGATTAGGAACTGCAGGGCGATAGAGTCCTAGCGGTAAGTAAAAGTTAAAAAATACTTATTAAACAATTATTGCCCTTTTACTTTTATTTCCTTTGGAATTTTTTAGTTTACATAGGCTAAACCATAATCGTCAACGCGGTTGCATTCGGTTCTGGAGAAGTGAAATCTGTGCATTTTTCCTATATTACAGAATTGATCCATATAGTACACAGTCATACACAGCCTCAATATTTATTTAGAAAGGTTTGATAACATTTTGGATTTCCCATCTTTGGCCCGTACATTCTTGTACCACAAGTTTGCTATTCATAATTTCCAGACATCTACTGGTCTTTTTGTTCTTCAATTCTTTACCCTGAAAAAGAAAGCGAGACACAGCCATACATCAGGGAACACTGTGTGTCATTATTGTACAATTCTTCCGTCCAGCGAAAATCGAATCTTGCTCTGCTGCATCTTTCACAACCAGAATACCCTGGATTTATATGTACCTGGGTGAAGTCCCAGTAGATTCCAATTCTTTTCTGAAGAGATTGGTGGCAGTCGTTCAGGCCAGGCTCATTGTCTTTGTTGCCATCGTCCGTCAAGCAGCGATTAGCATTGTATTTATGGGACTTGATCCCACCAATGTAAAGCTCACCAGTCTCTCGGAAATATGTGTGCTGATGAGAAATTAAAGCAAAGAACAACATTCAGTTTAATCATATACTTCATCCAACATATTAATAGTACGTCCTTTGACTTACTTGAGATGCATAGAAGTGGCAGACATAGGCAATTGGTGTGTGGCCTGGAACTGGACCTTGGTCTAAACACATGTTGGCATCGAGGTTCTTCAGCTAAATATGGGAGAAATATGTTTAACTTGATTCAAATGCTTGATACTGCATTCAGTACGCCTAAGTACTTTGGCCAAAAGAAAAAATAAAGACAAATAAAAGTACTGTTCAAGAGGAATACCTTCTGATACATCATCATAATGATTCTTCCATCAGAGATGATTCAGAATAACTCTATGGGCCCTATCTTGCATTTGGCGCAATTGACTTAATCACTGGTCGTTGCTAGTTTGCAACTGGCGCAGAGCGTTCTTTTCCCTCCTGCGCCACATGTCGGTAAATTAGGGAATGATCTTGCGCCCCAAGGGGCGGTTCGGCGAAAGGAGAAGGCTTGTTCTGGCGCAAACGTTCCCTGGTGCTATTTTGCAGTTTCAGAAACCACTTGCGCAACAAACCAGGAAATACCTGGTTTAAAGTCAGCGGCACGTTGTTCAGATGCTATTTTAAGGGCGCATGCATAATGTTGCTTGTGCACCTCACGCACACACTTTGCTTCTCTCATCTACACACATTCTTGGTAAATTATTTGGGAAAGAACAGCTGATACAGCGGTAATAAGTTGTACTTTTGAATCAATGCATCTGCAAACACCGTACAGCAAACACATATTTTCTTGACACAGACATCGTGTAGATGCCCATCACTTTTAGGATTGATGAGTATTTGATTGTGAGAAAACATTGTTTTGCCGCGAGTGAGTGTTAAAAAGAATGAATGAATGCGGGCGCACGCGTGTGTATGTGTAAAATAATTAATGAATGTGTGCGCTCGTGTGTGCGTCCATCTGTTTAAACACACGCAAACTAAACACGTAACGCATAATACAGTTCATGGCAATGTATATTAACGGGGGGACACATGCTTATTAGGAACACAAGTCGATAACGATAATGCAAGCAATATTGATAAGAAACTATGTTTATAATGTATTGCGTATATCATATTAAATAGAACCACAGTTACCGCATATCATATGTGTATTAAGTTTTCTTTGCCGAAATGTATTTGAGGACTCAGTATTTCTGAAGTTGTGGAAGAAAACCTTATTCCATGTGTGAATTAGGCCATATTATTTGGCCATAAATTGAGCCATTTGAAGTTTGAAATTCATGTCCATCTGTCTCATCGGAGACTGATCGCAGACGCGCTGTCAAAATATCAACTTGTCAGATTCAAATGCGCTCTTGGCTCTTAAAGGGGATCGGAGCTGGCACTCTCATTGGTTTATTGCATGTTACGCCAAAACCACACCTACGGGTAATTAGGCTACTTCAGGCCAACCCTTTTTAGATTTGCGCCGGGCGCAAGAGTCAGTTTTGCGCCGGTAAACTAGAACATCGCCATAGAACCACCCAAAAAGCTACTTGCGCTTGGCGCTTCTCACTTGCGTTTCAGACCATTAAAATAGGGCCCTATAAATCAAAAAATGTCCACATGTTCCACCCTGACCCTGATATAGTTAAGACAACTCACTTTTCCATAGGCCAGGATATCGTCCCAGGTATCCAGCAGTGGATACACATTGTCAAGGTACCACTTGAAAGGTTTACAATTCAGCCTTTTTCTGAGTTCTTTTCTCTCTGACACATCCCCAATGTCAATACCGTGATCCTGCAGAACAAAAAGCGTTTAGTTTGATCACAAGCCTTCATCAGTAAAGCCAAATAATGTGTGTTTCTGTCTTAACCTTAATCAATTCAGCCAAATAGGACATCATTGTAAAGTATTGTTTTGTTTCACCCACATTTCTTCTTAACCAAATCAATAAAAAAAAAGTCTAGAATACACTCGACATTGTGTTGTCTAAATTGGCATGACCTTTTAGGTTATACTTTACCTTGAAGGGCAGATTCCAGGCTAGATTGACATTGTGTTTGTAGTCATCCATCCAAACCTCTGCTACCCTCAAAGCATTCCTTTTCATTGCGATGGAGATGTCTGGCATGTATGGTTTATGGCTTCTCTCAATGTGGGCTATCTTGGAGCATGGGACAACCTCAATACTTCCCCCACATGTCCAAACCTACAAATCAACAAATGGGCATTGTTTCAATTCATCCATTCCCAGTGTGGTGAACCTCAGTAGGGGTTGTGAATGCAACCCCATCTAAGCTCCTCCTCCTGCACCCAGGTGCAGATAAAAGGGCCAAGATGGCTAAAGTCAGCCTCTGTTGGTTTCCTCCTAGGGTGGTGAGTAGGGTCCCCGCTTTCTAATAGTTGTGAGTTCCCATTTGAACTTTTATTAATTAGTGTCTCTTGTTTTTAGGATCCCCTGCTGCTGTTTTGTATGGTTTTAGTTGTTCTGGTTAGCTGTTTTGTTTTGTTTTGGTTCCGTTTGCTATTTTGTTTTGGTTGCTTTGCTTAAGTTTGCTTTTGTGTTATTTTCCCTTTTCTGTTTCATTGTTTGACCTTTGGTTTGCTGGGTTACTTAACCCCTGTTTTGCAGTTTGGTTTGGTTTTGATCCTGTTTTCTTTATTTAGTTATTGTAATAAAATAAACGGTTAATATAGTTATTGTCTCTGCCTCTTTAGTTGTTGAACCTGTGTCCTTATTATTTCTGTAATATCATAGTTTAACTTTCTTTGTTCTATATTTCCTGGGGTGTAATTCCCCAGGTGGCGTTGTCGGTCCCTCTTTAGTTATTTCCCCCTCCCCTCGTTAATATTGACTGTTGCACTGAGCCCCGCCACATCTTGGCGTTGTCGGCAGGATTACTTTCAGGCAGAGACTTGTAGTTTTCATTTTTTTTCCACAACCCAATTGATTTGTACGTAGTTTGTTAAGGTTTATTATTTCTACAAAACAGCAGCAGGTCCTCGAAGGATCCGTGAATTGTACCCTGATAATCTCTTCTCTCTTCCATCATGGAGGAGGAACTCTCCCAGCTAAAAGACTTGATAACGCAGCTTCAAGCTGAGAATCGACAGATGCGTGATGAACGAGAAGGCAACCAGCCAGGGCCCAGTGCGGCATCAACGAGTGCCTCTGCCCCAAGGAACCCAGTAAACGAGAGACTGATTTTTGTACCCAGAGACCGGAAGTGCCCCATGTTTAGGGGTAGAACAGGCCTCAATATTGTTGAGTGGGTTGAAGAGCTTCAGGCTTGTACACGTTCTAGGCGTTTGTCATCAGTTGAGAAAGCAATTTTCATTTATGATCACCTGGAAGGAGAGGCCAGAGAGGAAATTAAATACAGATCTCGGACAGAAAAGGAAGATCCAGACAAGGTCCTAGCTATACTTCAGGAACAGTATGGGTGTACTAGATCATATGTGTCTTTGCAGGAAGATTTCTTTTCTAGGAAGCAACAAGAGGGAGAAACCCTGCAAGAATTTTCACATGCACTAATGAGTCTGATAGAGAAGGTTGTAAAGAAAGCCCCCAATGGTCTACCCAACAAAGATGTATTACTCAGAGATCAATTTGTGGAACATGTGTCTGATTGTACTCTTCGCAGAGAGCTTAAACAATTTGTTCGAGGCCACCCTACTACCACCCTGATAGATGTCCGCAGTGAGGCCATTAGGTGGGAACAGGAGGGAATGCCAGGGGGTGGGAGCGGTAGAAGTCACTCTGTCCCCTCTGTTTTTGGGTTTCAGCACACTGTCCAGGGAGTCAATCCAAGCCACAGCAGGGTGGGTAACCCATCAGGTAGCTCCGAGCTAGGGGAGTTAAAAGAAATCCTTCGGACTCAGCAAGAGCAGCTAAACCAGCTTACCAGAAGTCTTGCAGCCATCACTCATGCCCCTAGACCCCAGTATGATAAGAAAAACCTTATCTGTAGGAGGTGCCAACAGCCTGGTCATTTTGCTAGGGAGTGTAATGGTGCCCATGTAGCTGCGTCATCCAAGCTAGCTACCACAGCAGTACAATCCAGCTCTAGGGATGAGCGCTGTCCACCTAACCAGGGAAACTTTCACCCCCTGAACTGTTGAGCCAAAGTTCAGGTGGGGGCTCTACTTGCTCCAAGTCTCATGTCCATGATCCGGGAAATTTGGTTTCAGCTTGCCCCAATATTATCATAAATATGGGTGGGGTGGAGATTCCATGCCTGGTTGATACAGGGTCAATGGTGTCAACAATAACAGAGTTTCTTTGTAAAGCATTTTGAACCCTGGGGCTCAGAAAAACTCCATTCCTGTAACTGGTTAAGGCTGACTGCTGCTAATGGGATGGCCATACCTTACATAGGATACCTTGAGTTAGATGTGCAGCTTTGTGGCAAAGAAATTGTTAAGCGGGGGGTTTTGGTGGTAAAGGATCCCCAAAACAGTACAGCTACAGTTCCTGGTGTGCTGGGAATGAACATAATTAAGGAATGTTACTTGGAGTTGTTTGTACGGCATGGCCCTGCTCTTTTTAACCTACCTTCTGTGCTGCAGGCTCCCCCCCTAATTCAGCACGCCCTCCAGCAGTGTCACCAAATTCAGGCTACTACCCCTCTGGATTGCTCAGGTCGTGTAAAAGTAAAGGGAGGGAGGGTATGCAGAGTCCCCGGGGGTACCTTGAAAATTGTTGCCGCCTCCTGTTCACAACATTTAGCAAATTATGCCTTATTCGAGCCCCTGAGTAATGGCCTGCCTTCAGGGCTACTAGCCTCCCCAGCACTGGTCCGTGTGAGTAGAGGTACTGTTTACATCCCGATTGTCAATGTAGGGATTCAGGATGTTTTACTCTACCCCAGTGCTGTCCTAGGCACCCTAAGTAATGCCCATCTCGTGAGTTTACCTGCAGGGCTTGAGGAGAGGGAATTAGCAGCCACAGTTTCCTCCCAGACAGTAACTAATGAAGTGCAGGATAAGATTGCTGCAGTTGATCTAACAGCTCTATCAGAGCAGGAGCAAGGTCAGGTCAGAACCTTATTGCACAAGTACAGTGACGTATTTTCTGCAAACGAGGGAGATATAGGCTGCACTAACCTCATTTCTCATGACATTCCTTTAGAGGATGAGGTACCGGTACGCCAAAGATATCGGCGCATCCGCCCTTCAGAGTACGAAGCAGCCAAGGCCCACATCCACCAGCTCCTTGAGGCACGGGTTATTAGAGAAAGTAGTAGCCCCTTTGCTTCCCCCATCGTGCTGGTCAAGAAAAAGGATGGCAGCCTCCGCTTGTGTGTGGACTACCGGCTCTTAAACAGTAAGACCCGCAAGGATGCCTTTCCCTTGCCCCGCATTGAAGAGTCCCTTGACTCCCTGTCAGGAGCCTGCTGGTTCTCCACCCTGGACCTTGCTGCTGGGTACAACCAAGTACCAGTCACTGAAAAGGACAAAATGAAGACTGCATTCTGCACACCCTTTGGGCTGTTTGAGTGGAACCGGATGCCCTTTGGGTTGTGCAATGCCCCAAGTACCTTCCAGAGGTTAATGGAGAGGATCTTTGGAGATCAGCACTGTCAGTCATTGTTGCTTTACCTGGATGATATTGTTGTTTTCTCCTCAACAGTAACAGAGCATGTCGAACGCTTGGAGTCTGTACTAGGCCGCCTGCAGCAAGAAAATCTCAAAGCCAAGTGGGAAAAGTGCTGCTTTTTCAAACCAGAGGTGAGCTACTTGGGGCACATCATATCAAAGGATGGTGTGTCTACTGACCCTGGCAAAATAGACGTTGTTTCAAAGTGGCAGCGACCTAACCATGTGTCAGAGTTGCGTTCCTTCTTGGGTTTTGCAAGCTACTACAGACGCTTCATCGATGGGTTTGCCAAGTTGGCCGCACCCTTGCATCGCCTGGTGGCTGAAATGAATGGCACAAAATCCAGGAGACCATCTAAAGAGAGCCTACTTGTTGCATGGACGGAGGAGTGTGAGCGGAGTTTTGAAGGCCTTAAAAGTAGGTTTGTGAGTGCTCCAGTTCTGGCCTATGCCAACTTCTCCTTGCCTTTCATCCTAGAAGTTGATGCCAGCTACAGTGGGCTCGGGGCTGTGCTCTCCCAAAATCAGGATGGCAGGGTCAGACCTATAGCTTATGCTAGCCGGGGCCTCAGACCTACGGAAAGAAACATGAGTAATTACAGCTCAATGAAATTGGAGTTTCTGGCCCTTAAGTGGGCCCTTACCGAAAAATTCAGAGATTACCTGCTTGGCCAAAAATGCGTGGTGTTCACGGACAATAACCCTCTCAGCCACTTGTCTACAGCCAAGCTAGGTGCTACAGAACAGCGTTGGGCTTCACAACTTGCTGCATTTGATTTCACCATCAAGTACAGGCCTGGTCGAAGTAATCAAAATGCAGATGCACTCTCCCGACAGCACCCACCCAGGGCTACTGACTCTGAACTTGTAGCCTCTGGCAGTCATGTCCCAGAACCACTGAAGCAGTTCTTTAAACCTGATCAGACAATCAGGGCTACCCAGGCCACCATCACTGTTTTCCCCTCTCACTCCCCATCTGATTTATGTATCTTACAGGAAGTTGACCCTGCCATCAAGGAATTCCTGAGGTTTTGGACCCGGAAGAAGGGCCCAGATGCAGCTGAACGGCACCAGACCTCCAAGGAAGTGCTTGGGCTAGTCAGACAGTGGGATCGAATGATGCAAAAAGATGGAGTATTGCATCGCACAGTCTGCCACCCCAAAGCGGGGGATCTCCTTCAATTGGTGCTCCCCATGTCGCTCAAGAATCAGGTCCTTCATCAGCTGCATCAGGAGCATGGGCATCAAGGTGTCGAACGGACAACCGACTTGGTACGGCAGCGGTGCTATTGGCCAGGGATGCACCAGGACATCAAGCAATGGTGTCTGGACTGTGAACGATGTCAGGTAGCCAAAGATACTCATCCTGCTACTCGTACATACATGGGACATCTACTTGCTTCTCGCCCAAATCAGATACTCGCTGTTGACTTCACAACATTGGAGTCATCCAGGAATGGGATGGAGAATGTCCTTGTCATGACGGATGTCTTTTCCAAGTACACTCAAGCAGTCCCAACCCATGACCAAAGGGCTACCACAGTGGCGCAGGTGTTGGTGAATGAGTGGTTCTATAAGTTTGGGGTACCAGGGCGTATTCATTCGGACCAAGGCAGAAACTTTGAGAGCCAACTCATCCAACAGCTCTGTGGTATGTATGGTATAGACAAAAGCCACACCACTCCATACCATCCAGCTGGTAATGGCCAATGTGAGCGTTTCAATCGCACCCTCCACAACCTCCTACGCACCCTTCCTGTTACCAAAAAGAGGGATTGGTCCTGCTACCTCCCACAAGTGACATTCTCATATAACACAACAGCACATCAGTCCACTGGAGAGTCCCCATTTTTTCTGATGTTTGGGCAAGACCCCCAGTTACCTGTTGATTTCCTTTTGGGCAGAGTGCAGGAACCTGTAGCTGGCAGTGCCCATGATTGGATTGTTGAACACCAGTACCGGCTGTGCCATGCATTTGAGGGTGCCACCAAGAATCTCGCGGCTGCGGCTGAGCGACGCAAGAAGAATCATGATCAACATGTGCGGGATCCATCCTTACAAGAAGGAGAGCTGGTCTTCCTTAGAAATGTCGGGCTAAGAGGTCGCCACAAGATTCAGGACATCTGGAGCTCTGTAGTGTACAAGGTGTTGAAGGCCCCATCAGGACAAGGACCAGTGTACTCCATTGCCCCTGTAACTGACCTACATCAGGTAAAACATGTTCATCGTGTATTACTTAAAAGAAAATTGGATCATGTGACTGACTGCCCTTCTAGCGAGCCACTCCAGGAGGTAGAATCGCCTCTTATAGATGGGACTGCACAGGATGGTGAATGGTTCCTACTGGCTCCTTCAGGATTGGACAGCCAACCAAGTCGGCAAACCCAAACCACCCCTCCACAAACTCCACCAGAAGTGCAGGTACCACCTTCTAGCCAACACCAAGCAAGTTATTTACCTGATATAACTGCTGTTTTTCCGGGCACCAGTGAGGCACCCCCCAGAAGGACCAACCGGACCAATGCCGGGACGCACCACAACCTCCACCACCAACCTCAAGCGGCTGGAAGTAGAGCAATAGGGGCTGCTAACTCTCTGATGCCCGTGCTTGGTGGCTGTGTGGTGTTTAGGCCATGGCAGTAAATGTAAATCGTCGGGCCGACGATTAAAAACCCAGGGGGTAGATTGTGGTGAACCTCAGTAGGGGTTGTGAATGCAACCCCATCTAAGCTCCTCCTCCTGCACCCAGGTGCAGATAAAAGGGCCAAGATGGCTAAAGTCAGCCTCTGTTGGTTTCCTCCTAGGGTGGTGAGTAGGGTCCCCGCTTTCTAATAGTTGTGAGTTCCCATTTGAACTTTTATTAATTAGTGTCTCTTGTTTTTAGGATCCCCTGCTGCTGTTTTGTATGGTTTTAGTTGTTCTGGTTAGCTGTTTTGTTTTGTTTTGGTTCCGTTTGCTATTTTGTTTTGGTTGCTTTGCTTAAGTTTGCTTTTGTGTTATTTTCCCTTTTCTGTTTCATTGTTTGACCTTTGGTTTGCTGGGTTACTTAACCCCTGTTTTGCAGTTTGGTTTGGTTTTGATCCTGTTTTCTTTATTTAGTTATTGTAATAAAAGAAACGGTTAATATAGTTATTGTCTCTGCCTCTTTAGTTCTTGAACCTGTGTCCTTATTATTTCTGTAATATCATAGTTTAACTTTCTTTGTTCTATATTTCCTGGGGTGTAATTCCCCAGGTGGCGTTGTCGGTCCCTCTTTAGTTATTTCCCCCTCCCCTCGTTAATATTGACTGTTGCACTGAGCCCCGCCACACCAGCAACATAAGTAAGTTAATCACTTCTAGTCTTTAGACACTTATATCCTAATAACAAAACTTTGGGTATTCCTGTGGTATACTTACACGAATCCCGAGCTCAACATTTTCTCCACCGTATACTTTCATTCCTCCATCAAGAACTCCAATTTCACCAAGATACGCCCGATCTGCGACTAGAATACCCATTACGGAAGGACTCCTTAAAAGGTCAAACAGATGACATGGCTCAACACATCATTGTTTAGGATCGAGGAAATGCAGATATGTTGTTAATGCAGATCAAGAAAAGCAATTATCAGGTGAAACTTACTTTCCAGGCAAGGTGGGGTCATTTAGTTTGTACCAATCAGGCCTAAATCTCTCGTACATGCACCACAAAGCCCAGTCAAATGCATGGGATGCAGGGATGTAATTTACAACCTCAAGATCATAGTAGTTGACTCTGTCAAACACTGGCGACACAATCAGCTTCCGATCTCCTTTAATCTGCGTCAGCAATGGTTCAGCCCTGCAGCACAGAAATAGATTGAGATCCCCATAGAAAAACAAGTTATTGATACAAACCTTAAAAAATATTATTGCTATAATTTTCCAGTGATTTAATTCCCTTTGCCACTGATGTGTTTAAATTGTGTTGTAATTTATACTCCACAGCATAATCAGGGTGTGAATTACGGGGGGGCCATGTCAGCATCTCTGTTTGGACTCAGTGACCTCCTGCTGGTCATTTCGTGTTTTTATCCACCATGTGTCTCTAATTTGTTTCGCCTCTGACTCTGCCTCTTATCTGTACATCCTGCCATTGCCTCTTTCCCGCCATTTCTCCTGCTCACCTGTTCATCGTTGTATTTCTATTGCTGAGCCTACCTGCACCTTAAAGTGCAGGTGGTAGAGAGCTAGGAAGCTTAGGTCTTTTAATGTGTGTAGCAAAATGCTATGTATGTTTTATCAGTCTGTTGTGGCAAGTGCCATTTTCTTTGCAGCCATCAGTTGGGGCAGCGGCATCAGGGCTTGTGACTCTAAAGAGCTTAACAAGCTGATTAGGAGGGCTGCTGTAGTGGCCCTGGAGGTGGTGATGGAGAGATGGATGGTACAGACATTTTTGAGTATTATGGACGATAACACGCATCCCTTGCACAATCTAGTGAGTAAACAAAAGAGTGTTTTCAGTGGGAGGCTACGACAGCTAAACTGCAGAAAGGACAGATTTAGGAATACTTTTTTACCTACTGCAATTGCACTTTATAATAACTCCCCTTTTTAGAAGAATATTAATTTAAACTTTAGCTTGCGCTGCTTATATATTATTTATTATTTATTTTTTGCACCTGTTTATTGCACAGCTGTTTATTTGAACACCTGTATATTTGCACACATTTTGGACTGTTATCTGAGTAACAGCTACTTCTACTTATGCACATGGACCATCCATTCCATTTTTTCTATCGTAGGCTAGGTATTGTGGGTGCATGGTTTTGTTTAGGTGGGATAGGTTTGTATACATGTGTTGTGTATGTATGCTGGCTGCTGGAACACCTACATTTCTCTGCTGAGATGAATAAAGTATATATTATCTTATCTATGTCCTGTGCTGTCAGTGCCTCTTTGTTCTAACATTTGGTCTGAGCTGACCTACTCATTTTACATTGCCCTGTATTCTGCCTGCCTGCCTGCCTTCCTACCTGCCTGTTTGGTTCCTGAATGTTCTTTGTTTTCCGGAATTGAACTCTATCCCGGTTCTGACCGTTGGCTGCCCCTGGACTACTCTTCGGACAGTGACCTGGCTTTTCCTTCTTTGTTTGGATTCTTCCCCTGTTTTAGTCAACAGCGGTACCTGTATTTGTGTTTTTGCATTATTCCTGTGAGACACAGAGTTTGTCTTTTATTGATAGAACCAAAGCCTAGCTCTGCCTCAAATAAATCATTTGACTTGATCTGCTTTTGGGTTTGAATTTCATTCACCCATGACAAGCCAGGGAGTTGCTGAGCGCCCCTGAATGAGAATTGCGCAAACCTGAAAACAAAGGTGACCTTATGTCTGAAATGAAAAGCGAGGCTAGCTGTAACATGGCATTTAAAAATCAAATCATGTATACATATTAATACAAATAATTTAATTAATTTAAACAGGGACATTTCAAGGGAAAATTACAACCGGAAGTGGACAGGCCACCAGATAACTCAGAATCTTTTCGAAGGTCTCTTTTAAAAAGGTTTGACACATTTCCAACTATTCAACTATTATATAAAATATAACAAATTGTTTGGTTGTCAACATTGTGGCAACTGGTAACCCAGATCCTTAAAAAAGGGAATCTTATTTCAAGGATCTAATCCAGTCCGCTTAGATCTAGAATGGGATTTAAAATGTGTATTTCTACAGCGGCTTAATCTACACAGTGTGAATTGGTAACCTCTACAGACCCTTTTTACAGAAAACTAGTGCTGGCCATGTGTGTGTTTGCTGTTCGTAGCCAATTACTGTAAAAGCTTACTGATCCCCCTCCAGCAACATGATGGATCAAAAAGATATGAAGCGAAGGAGAGTGAAACGCCTCATTCACCAAGATGGGTGCTCATCTGCTATCGGACTTTAGAGTATTAATCCAAAATCAGATTGGTGAGTCTACACCAGGGATGGGCAACTTTCATGATAAAGAGGGCCAACATTTTTCATCATCACCAACATTAAGTGCAACAACTCAATGAACTCAAACCCAACAAGCATGATATTCAGTGCAGTTGTAGTAGTAGCAAACTAGACACATGGGTTTGCCTTTGAATTCTATGAACAGATACTCTGCTTCTCCTCTTTCTTGACCGAGTTTTCTGTAACTCGATTTTTGTGTATTTTTTTATTTTTTTTAATTAACTTAAAATGATGTGCGGGACTAACTGAGTGAGGATGCGGGCTCTATGCGCCCCGCAGGCCGCCAGTTGTCCATCCCTGGTCTACACAATTATATCTGTCATATGATGGTAACTTGGTACCCCCTCACCACAGGTCATGGACTTCAATGTGAGCATCCAAGATGGCGACCACGTCAGCCGTGGCGGCCTTCCATCCAGAGATCCTAGCCGTGGTCAGCCCCAGCTGCTCACTGTGTCTCACTCTGGTCATGAGGAGGCCTGGATTCTGGTCCTCAATGGTCTTGATGTACATGTCAAAGTCCTGCTTCAGGTCGTCTGTGGGGGGAGGGGGGTAATCTCTGTTAATAACAGCTATTGATAATACTGCTGAATTAATTATATAATTGCATCGCATTAATAACCTTAGTCAACTATGAGACGACCTGTGTATATATTGCGAAATAAAATTAATGGCAATTGGGAAATAGTTTTGCATGAATCATTTACAGTGGGAGGGTGGATCTTCCTGCCGTAATATATTCCCATAAAAATGTATTGGACAGAATAGTAGTAATGTTGTCTTCCATCTGATAAACCTGTTCAAAAGAGACAAACCATTTCTGCTGTGGTCATCCACCAATATGATTTCTTTCAGCAAGGACTTCGGAGTGCGGTCGATAATACTTCGGATGGCTCTTTTGAGGATTGACAGGGCCTCATCCAGGTAGACAAGAACTACTCCAATGCTGGGCAGATCCTTTGGGTAGGTCTTCATTAAGCATCTAGATTAAAACCACAAACACTTTAAGGAAATGCTGGCACACACACACACACACACACACACACACACACACACACACACACACACACACACACACACACACACACACACACACACACACACACACACACACACACACACACACACACACACACACACACACACACACACACACACAGTGAGAAGAGGAAAAGGTCAACCTTGGGTCCCTGGTCTCTGGAAGAGGTCGATTAAGGGGTATGCGATCGCTGAGAAACACGTTATATCCATACTTCTCAAATAATGCTTGTGCCTCTTTTTGTTCGTCTTCTGACAAATTCTCTCCACCCCAGTTCTGGAACAGGGCAGACTTTGGGAAAAGTTTCTTCCCTTTATATATGGATCCTTGTTTTAGATGGAGGTCTTTTACCAAGTTGTCTGTATGACAAGAGAAAATGTAGGAGTTTGTGATTAGCTGAACAAAGGCAATGAAAGAAAGGTAAGAAAGAATGCCACAGGCATTCACATTCAGCATAGACGTACATATTTGATATGCTGTAATGCAGACAGCGTTGACAGTTAGCTGTGAAATATGGGTGATGATGCTAGCCCCTCTGCTCCACCGAAGCCGCTGCTAATTTCCATGACTGTTCCATTTGGCTGTATCACTAACCTCCACACCTTGTTGGCTTAAAGGCCCAGTGTGAAGAATATACGGGCATCAAGTGTTGACTCAATACCCCACCTGTACTGTACTAGCTCTTATTGTGAAAGGTGCCTGTATATCCGGTACCCTTAAATTGTTCAAGTGATGAAGGAAACAATTATAAGTTATACAAGGTTATTTGCTGCGTGTGTGTGGGGGGGTAATTACTGGTCTTAGTAACAGTGATGAAATGGCATAGATCAGCCGTTCTCAATCTGTGGTACGCGTGCGCCCTCTAGTGGTACGCGGAGTATTAACGATTTTTTGAAACAATTTTTTGAAGTTGAAGCAAACGTTAAAAAAATAATTTGCATGTACCCATCATATGCAATGATCTTAAACCTGAATTGACTAACTGCTGTGACGATGAGTAGGGGAAGCAAAAATGGTGCAAAATCGTCATGTGAAGTCTGCCATCAGAGGCCAGACATTTTTGGACTTTTGGTTGCAGCGACGCAGCGAATATCCTGCTCTTTCAGACAAGGCTGTGCGCTTTCTCATTCCATTTGCAACCACGTATTTGTGCGAGAAAGGCTTCTCTTCCCTCGCCGTCATTAAGACTAAATATAGAAGCAGTCAGTAGTGAAGTTGTAAAAAAAAGCCAGGGGGGATGGTGGATTTTAACTTTTAGTGACAGATAATTTGTGCTGATGACAGCGCATATGGTGGGAGACCAACGGTGTGATAATTATTATTATTATTATTATTATTATTATTATTATATATTTTTGGGGATAAAATAAGAGCGATGACTACTGTCATGTCATCGCTCTTATTTTATCCCCAAAAACGCAGCTGATCGGACGCATCACACGATTCGGAGGCATGCATCACATTTAAGGATTTTAAAAACTGATTCTTGTTCTTATTTTTTCAAAAATGCATTCGGCAGAGAAGGGAGACTATCGTTGCTCACGGGTTGGAATGAAAGGGAGAAAAGGGGACAGAGTTGCCTGCGGAAGCGATGTCTTAGATGCAGAGAATGCTTCACGCTACCTGTGTCAGTTTCGTACGGTGTGGAATGAGAGCTTGTGAAGGCACTATTGCGCAAGTACGCCTGCGTGCTTGCGCAATAGCATACTGCCCGAGAATGCAGTATCGCTGTCAAATCTGTCCCTGGGAAAAGTAACGTTGCCTGCGCCGAATTGAAAAAGGAAACCGCTATAATGAAATTGCGGTAATATTTCCACTTTAATTGATAAAATAACGGGATGGGAAGGGGGATGGCTGTTTCAGAAGGGGGATGATTTTGATCATTTTAATTCCAAAGGGGGATGCCATCCCCCCTCAACTCGAGTGCTGGAAGCAGGTTGGGTGAACCAAGTCTGAGGCAAAAGCTAACCTCAATCGACCCAGACATCACATCTCACTAAGCATGATAGGCCCAGGAGCAAGGTACGTTTTATTACTCTGTTTTCTGGGAATAATTGACGCAAGCAGAAACCAGAAAACAAGCCGTTTTTTCGTTTTTTCGTTTTGACAAGAAAACGAAAATCTAAATTTCAGTTCGTTTATTCGTTTTTTGGTTTTTTACTGAGCGAAACGAATTTACCACTCAATATCTGGTTTCCGCCGGTGGGCGGGTCCTCTTATTGGCTAGCGTGCTTCATTGGCCTGTGCTCTTCATAATAAAAGTTCTTCCGTTTGATAATGTCGACAAAAATATTACTGTATTATAGACACTAGCAGACACAGAGGACCACACCACCCACAGTCAAGACTGACACGGCTTCAAATAACAATAATAGTATTCATAATCATTTGAAAATGAGAATTTATGAAGTTATGATGACTTCAGTGCAGTTGATATTTAGCCACAGTTAATACATGCAGAGCAGACCTGTGAACGCTGGCTGCTGATTTCCTCGCAGCCTGAGAGTTATGAGGAATACAAGTGATCACAACACATTTCTGACAGCTGAAAATTGCGCATTTGTTGACCTTTATCCATTTCAAGTAAACAAATTATTTTTTCTTGTTGAAAGATATTTTATATTGTTTTCATATTATTATTTACTGATGGTGTTTATGCGAGTGCGTGTTATATTGAAAGCGAGGCTGGGTGTGCCTATGAATATAGGCTACAGTGATTTTTTTAAGGTGCTGTACATCATATTGTCTACTCTGTACAGTACAGTGACAGGGAGTGTTAAGTAACCTACTTCATTCAATATCGAATAGGCTACTGTAGCCTACACTATGTACAAATGGTTTTGCTCATGGCAGTTGTGACAGTCATTTTAACGTGTCAGCAGGCAAGCTTCACTCATTCCAGGATGCATTATGCGTTGTCCTATAGCCTACTTGGAACATGTTTTGGAATGGATCTATAGTAGTGTATAGAAATTTGCTCATAACAGGCCAGCTGGAATACAAAGCAAACTCTTTGTATTCCAGCTGTTTTTTTTGTGATGTTTTATGATGTTTCAATGTTGCGTTGGTAATGTGTTAGACAGCTTAGATGTTCTTAGATGTTTTGTTAACCTGATTCCTATCCCACTCTGTTTAAGTAAAAGTGTGCTACTGCTGCAAAATCTCTTTGCTTTTGTTTTTTTCTTTTCTTTAATGTGTTTGGAAATGACTTTCAATGATGTTAACTAGATCTCATAACTGGCCTAAACACATACAAATTTGTATGTACCCTATACCGTTTGACTATAAGACCTCTATAAGAATCTCTATTCATGTAGTCAGTCAATGATCAAACTAGTAGCATGAATATGAATTACAGTCCAAGCGGGTTAGGCAAGGCAAAGCAATTTATTTTTATAGCCCGTTTTTACAAACAGTTTGTCTCAAAGGGCTTTACATAGCATGAGCTTCATAACAACATCCTCTTCCCTTAAACCCTCACATCGACTGAGTAAAAACTCCCAGGAAAACCAAGGGGAAAAATTGCAGTTGGTTCAGACTGGGGGTGGAGCTGTGGAGAATATATGGAAACACAGAGAGACTGCGAGACGCCAAGGCCAAACTACAAGGTGCGAAAGGTGAGGGGGGGGGGGGGGGGGGTCTGCCTCTCTGACCCATGGGGAGAGCTGGTTCCACAGTAAAGGAGCCCAGTAACTGAAAGCTCTACTTCCCAGTCTGTTTTTAGAGATACTGGGAGTCACTAACAGACCTGCATTCTGGGAGCCAATAAAAACCTTTGATAAGTCATAATAAAAATAATGACTCATTATTGTGCATTTAAAGATGTATATTATTACATTGCAGCATTATTTGGGGATGACAATACAAGACTTCCATGAATGTGCATTTGAAGGAGAGTTTGCTTTGTATTCCAGCTGGCAAATTTCTATAGGCTACTATAGATCCATTTCAAAACACGTTCCAAGTAGGCTATATGACAAAGCATAATACATCCTGGAATGAGTGAAGCTTGCCTGCTGACATGTTAAAATGACTGCCACAACTGCCATGAGCAAAGAGCAAAACCATGTGTGCATAGTGTAGGCTACAGTAGATGTACATTATGCCATGAGCAAAGAGCAAAACCATTTGTACATAGTGTAGGCTAAGCCTAATCAATATTGAATGAAGTAGGTTACTGTACACTCTTTGTCACTGTACCGAGTAGTCAATATGTTTTGCTTGTACAACTGCCATGAGCAAAGAGCAAAACCATTTGTAAATAGTGTAGGCTACAGTAGCCTATTCAATATTGAATGAAGTAGGTTACTGTACACTCTTTGTCACTGTACAGAGTAGTCAATATGATTTGCTTGTACAGCACCTTAAAAAACTCACTGTAGCCTATATTCATAGGCACACCCAGCCTCGCTTTCAATATAACACACACTCGCATTCTGTAATCACTGTCAGTAAATAATAATATGAAAACAATATAAAATATCTTCCAGCAAGAAAAAATTATCTGTTTACTGTAAATGGATAAAGGTCAACAGATGCGCAATGCAGGGCTCTCCATTTTTGAAGTTCAGAGTGAGATTTTGTTGGCGGGGGGGGGGGGGGGGGGGGGGGGGGGGGGTATATTACAGTTTTTTCCTATCGTTTTCGGTCATGTACCCATACTATGGTCACTTTTCCCTATCACTTAACACAGTGGGCTTTAGAGACACACACCTCTGCATATCTGTTAACCTTTGGTGCAAAATGCACTACAACAACCACACCACAAACAATGCTGCCATAACTTAACACATGTTTCCTCTCAGAACACTATGACCTAAAAAACACTAACATCTTGAAGCATTGCCAATTGCATATATAAAATGTTGCTGTGTCCTCCAGTTTGGCATAGATTTCCTGTAGTGTTGCATTGAAAAAAAGAGAAAAAACACAGACAAACACTTCTTTGGACTACAGTAATAAAGTTTATAATATTACAGTATGACAATCCAAGCCAAGTATCTGCTGACAGTGTTCATATGTTGGTTTACCTCCCACAAAAGATGTCACAATTGAGTGTGGTAAATGTACTGTAATTGTAAATACAGTAAATACTGTAAGTGTTTTATGAGAAACTGAGAATAACAATTTTCAGTTTTTGCAATGCAAATTACATACAGTAAGTACGTAATATATGATCCAGAAACAAATCACAAACACAACAGTCAGAATGCTGTAAATACTGTATAGTACCTGTTAGTTTGTGTGAAAACCCTCACGATTGATGCCACCGTTGATCTTGGCAAGTTCGGCTGAACCCTCAGACCAGCTTCCCTCATGGACAGACCATGATTGATTACATGTTCGATGACAGTTGCTCTGATACAACTGTCCTTGCTGCTGCTGCTCCTCTCCCTCTCCCTCTTCCTTTACCTCTCCCTCTCCCTCTACCTCTTCCTCTTCCTCTTCCTCTTCCTCCTACTCCACCTTCACCTCCACCTCCACCTTCACCTTCACCTCCACCTCCACCTTCACCTTCACGTTCACCTCCACCCTGTTCCTCTTCCTCTTCCTCTGCCTCTTCCTCCGGCTCTGCGTCTTGCTCTTGCTCTTGCTGCATCCATTTTCCTATACCAACTACGTAAAGAAGTCCAAAGCAAATGCCAAAGAAGGCCCTTTTTCAACGAGGCACAAATTACATGTAAAACACCTGAGTAGGTCTTTAGCTGAGTAGGTCTTTAGCTGAAATGACCACCAGGTGTTTTGCATTGCAAAACGTATCCTCTGTGTTTTGTACAGATCATTGTATGTAGTGTTGCTTTTACGTAAAAAAAGTAATTCCATGCTAATTCACCAAGAACTATGGTGCACAGGGGGAAAAAAATCTAAATTACTGTAAAATAAAATAAATAAACTATAAACTAAATATTTTTTCTTATTCAAGCATGTAACTTAATTTGTCTGTCCAAATGCAGCATCTTTCCATCTACAGTGATCTAAATTACTGTTTTGAACAGAAAGTTCACTGTTTTGAACAGAGTATCTAAACATTGGTAAAATATGCTGTAGTTCCACAGCGTATTGCCGGTAGTGAACATTGACTGGGGCAGGTATCCATGAAATTTGGAAGAAGGCGTCATTGCCAGCATTTGTATCTTAGCATAGGGGCAAGTAACCACAGTTTGGTTCACATGGTCTACTGGTATGCTCACTGTGTGAAGTGTTTGGGAATGTGAACATGGTTTAGGTAAATTGCCTAAAACGCATTATTGGCCCTTAAAAGGATATTGGCCAAAGCAACACCAGTAGAGCCATATACTTTTCCCTGAACTTTTAAACGTTGCAAACGTGCAAAACATACATTATATTTATGTGGCATTCAGTCCAATGCTTAAAAATATATCTGTGGCATTCAGTAGGCCAATGCTGTGGTAAAGTGTGCGTAAAGTATGAGTATGAATATTTGATGGAGTATGAGTAAGTGTTTCCTTCTGTTACATAGATAGAACTTTATCAATCCCCTGCAGGAGAATGGAGAAATGTGTTAATGTTTGTCCCTATAAAACTATAAAACTAAACCCTATAAAACTAAAAAAAAAAATACAAAACATGGCGGTAACTCTAAAGTCAACCCGTCCAATCTGAAGGATTTACTTAACCACTCCCCCTACTCACTTCCACCAATGCAAATTAAGCGAACAGAACTGAGTAGGGGAGGGCGTAGCCCAACTAGTTTGTGACAGACCCAGAGGAACGCAACGCAAATTAAATGTGAACATGTATTGAGGCTTTAATAAAATCCCGGACGATTTTGAAATTTCACCCGGACGCATTTGATTCCTACCCTTCCACTGTTAAATAGCGGCGCAAGTTGTGTGGCGTGTGAATGGGTTGAATTGCGTGCGTCTCACGGAGAGCCCTGCGCAATGTTCAGCTGTCAGAAATGTGTTGTAATCACTTGTATTCCTCATAGCTCTCAGGCTGTGAGGAAATCAGCAGCCCGCGATCGCAGCTCCTTTGATGTGAACGCGCACAGAGCGCATAGTTCAGAGCCGGACAATCATGTCGTAGTAAAGCCCTCAGGTCTACTCTGCATGTATTAACTGTGGCTAAACATCAACTGCACTGAAGTCATCATAACTTCATAAGTTGTCATTTTCAAATGATTATGAATACTATTATTGTTATTTGAAGCCGTGTCAGTCTTGACTGTGGGTGGTGTGGTCCTCTGTGTCTGCTAGTGTCTATAATACAGTAATATTTTTGTCGACATTATCAAACGGAAGAACTTTTATTATGAAGCGCACAGGGCAATGAAGCACGCTAGCCAATAAGAGGACCCGCCCACCGGCGGAAACCAGATATTGAGTGGTAAATTCGTTTCGCTCAGTAAGAACCAAAAAACGAATAAACGAACTGAAATTTAGATTTTCGTTTTCTTGTCAAAACGAAAAAACGAAAAAACGGCTTGTTTTCTGGTTTCTGCTTGCGTCAATTATTCCCAGAAAACAGAGTAATAAAACGTACCTTGCTCGCCCAGAGTCGCCATTATCAATTTATTTTTTATTCTTAATTTTCAATGTGTGCCTGAGTACATTCTCCTCGAAACCTAAACATAGTTTATATTCTGACTTATGTCACTTACTGCAGTATTTTTTTTAATACTGAATATGTTGTTTTTCTATGATACACTTGTTCTTACTCATGATAGTTTGATTACAGTGTTTTCGCAGTACACATGATGTCTCTCTTTGCTGTGCATGATTAATGCTGCAATTGCTTATAACAGGATTGTTTGACTCCAGTATTTAAATATTCATGTGCAATTCTTTGAATGATTTGATGCAGTACAATTTACCTCACATGATTGGTTGACTGCAGTTGTTAAAATTAATATTCAGTGATGTGAATGCTTTAATGCAGTATACTTGTTAATAACCTCACTAGATTGACTGGTATGTTAAAAGCCAGATGATATCCCCATTTGATGGGTAGCCCCCTTGAAGCAGTTGTTCAATTGTTAGTATTATCCCGTTGCAAGTGTTTAAATACAATGCATGAGTTATAGACAGTTGGTTGCTTCAGTCAAGTAAAGTTATGTGAATAATAAATCGTATTCTTAAAATTAATGCCTTCTGTGTAAACTCTATGTAGTTATAGGCCTACGCAATTTATTTTAATTCCGGTGGTACTTGGAGAGCCAAATCATTTCTAAGGTGGTACTCATGGTAAAAAGTTTGAGAACCACTGGCATAGATAACTATATTGTGGATCAAAAAATAAATGTTTCCAAGTTAAATGCAAAAAAAGTGGCAGGGGTTAAATGCATTTTTTTGTTGGATTAACACCTAAATACATTACATCCATAAAAAGACCAAACTATGTGTGTTAACACAAACTGTTTTTGAAGGAGAAATTTCTGAGACGTTTTTTGCTCAATTGGCATTCCATACAAATCAAACGCGTAGAATAATGATTAAAACCTTCAATGTGCTGAAGTGATAAGGATATAGCTACAACATATAATCCACAAAAACAACGTGCACATCACACCATCCTTAAATTTCATAATGCCACTTTTTTTCCACCCCATACAAAATGCTACCATCGCCACTGGCTATATATATGTAAAGTGTCCACTTACACAGATCTTTAACACTTTGCTCAATTCCAGGGCTGCCATGTCCAAATGATTCAATTGTACCATCTCGGTTAATAAATGATGGAACTATGTAATATATAGAACATATTCCAGCCAGTATCAGGAGGAAGCGCTTTATCCACACAACCTTCATTGTGACTTGAACAGTGGCCAAATACAGTCTTCATTCAACCTAACCAACAGGCTGGTTTTGTCCGGTGGTGAACTGATCAAACACATTTAAAGAACGCCCCATGTTATGACAACAGTCCTCTTTGTCAGAATCAGAATCAGAAAGGATTTAATTGCCAAGAAGGATTTTACACCAACCAGGAATTTGGCTTGGTGATCAAGGTGCATACATTAAGACAATAACAATGAACAATGAAGAAGAGATATATATATATATATATATATAACACCATATAAACAAGCAGGAACATAAGCAATCAATTAAAAAAGGATCAAATAGAATAAATAAATTAAAAACTAAAGTAAAGATACAAGAATTTAAGAATTGTCTTGTTATGTTTATCCGATTATAGCAGGCCGATCCTATCATTTAAATTTACATTTACATTTACTGAGAATGGCAGGGAGCTCGTTCCACCACTGAGGTCCCAAAACCGAGAAAAGTTGTGACTTTGCTGATCGACCTTTGCTAGCACTTAGCGATGGCGGTACCAGACGTCCAGCTTAGGTAGTTGTGCGGAGAGATCGAGCTGGGGTGTGTGGCTTTACCAATGCTTGGAGGTAAGCAGGGGAAGTTCCATCGTCTTTAATTTGATGCAAGCTACTACAGGGAGCCAGTGGAGGTCTCGGAAGAGGGGGGTCACATGGGAGAACTTTGGTAGGTTGAACACGAGGCGCGCTGCCGCATTCTGGATGCGCTGCAAAGGTTTAATCGCAGAAGCAGGAGTTCGTTGCAGTAGTCGAGGCGGGAGATGACCAGTGATTGGACTAGAAGCTGAGCTGCTTCACTTGTGAGGAAGGGCCGGATTCTGCGGATGTTGTAAAGTGCAAATCTGCAGGTCCTGACTGTCCTTACCCAAGTCCTGAGTGTCAGCGCTACACTTTTTTTAACATATGTGAAATTGAATGAAATTGTACTTTTTAGATGTTGAATAAAGATTTTCGATTTCTTTAATGTAAATTTCTTGGAAAAAATAGGTCATGAAGTAAACATTTCTGAAATAAACGACTGAATTCACATTGCATTTTAACACATTTAACTTAATAAGACCAGGTTAAAACAGCAATTGCAGGTATTTTCAAGCATGGTTATTTCAACACAATCGTTGAATGGACCGGATCATTGCAGATGTCATCCTATCGACTGCTGGTATTGAACTTGCAACGTGCAGCTTCAAAGTCAACAAAGCCGATCTGGCATTCCTTCTCCAGGGATTTTTTTCCTGATGATGGAAAGGGAATGAAGATGGAAGAGATAATTTATTTATCACCTTTTTTGCATGAATGACAGTTGACTCATTGTTTCAAGCTATTCTACAGAAGACTTTTTTTTGCTAGTAGATGAAGCTTTCAGAGGCAAAATATCTGAGTTCTGGCTTCAGATATTGATCTAGGGACTAGGTGGTTCATTGTAAACGAGTGGGATAGTGAGCCACTGACTGCTGCCTCTGCGCCTGGGCCAGCTGAGCGTTGGTCTGGTCCAGCTCTTGTCTTTGCATCCTGTGAGTCCGGCTCTGCTGTCTCTCCAGCAGCACAGCTGAGTCCACACAAAGCTGCTCATCCCGGTGCTCCTTCTGCTGCTTCTCCCATCAAGTCCTCTGCACAAACACGAGTCAGACACACACACACACACACACGTTTTACAAATAAAATATTAACATCCACCATGTCCATGAAACATTTGCCATTGCCTTTAGGATTATTTCAAGATAAATGTTCACTATTTTAGAGGAACTTTTGTTCAAAACTACGCAGAGATTGCCAACTTCCATTGCAGTAGCAATTTATGCTTATTTTTTAAACATACAAAGAAGAGTGGAGACAAACATTAGCTATCTTATTCTATCTGTCAAATAGCTGGTAATCCATCTATTGCTATAATCAGGGAATAAAACTATGCAAACACATATTGCATCTTTGCACATAAAATTGTGCTGAAACGTCAACTTCATTTTCATTAATGATGAAGGCAATCATGTTGGATGTTTTTACTGTCAAATCGGAGCTCTGAAATATAAGCCAAATTTTCGACCTGTAATTATAATAATGTAAATCACTCAAATTGTGCACCTATCAAACTTTGAGTCATGGGATTGTATTAAAGGAATATAACAAATAGGAATAAATGTATGTTTGGATAATTAAAGCCTGCATTGCACAGTAATACGAGATTATATTTTATAATCCCCTTTTCACCTTTAAATTGTGTTTCCTGGACTTGTGTTTGTGTGTGTGTGTGTGTGTGTGTGTGTGTGTGTGTGTGTGTGTGTGTGTGTGTGTGTGTGTGTGTGTGTGTGTGTGTGTGTGTGTGTGTGTGTGTGTGTGTGTGTGTGTGTGTGTGTGTGTCTAAGGACTTGCTTCAACACTCTGTTGAGCACTCTGAAACCAAGTATTGTTTTCCCTCTCTTAAAAGGTGCTAGGTGCACAGACGGTGCACCTAGCAGCAAGGACAGTTGTATCAGAGCACCTGTGTGTGTGTGCATTACACACACACACACACACACACACACACACACACACACACACACACACACACACACACACACACACACACACACACACACACAACCTTTATGCAAATGATCACCAACAATTGACATATCAGGAACACATCAGCGGCAACAATCTTGGTTATTTATGAAAATGCCTTAACGTCGCTCCCATAGGGCCCTCATTAGTATCATTGTATCATTGTATCTAACCTTCATCACATTAGATAAGTGGTTGTGGCGGCCTTACCAGGGATAGGCCTGCTGGAAATCTGGTTGACTGCAGGCTCAATTATTAATTCATTAAATCACAAATCCTATCTCTGATTGAATGAGTGCGGTTAAGATAAGGCTTGGATAGATATAGGCAGCATAACTTTTATGTTAGGTTTTAGACAACACAACTATATGGATAGGTTGAGGGTCGTTGTCAGTCTCTAAGCCAACCTGAGGGAGAGCAGGGTGGGTAATGCCTTCGCCATAGTGTGTGTAACTGCAGGCAGTGTTTTCCTGCTCTGTGGGGTATTATATGTAATTCGTTCTTTGACCTCAAGGTGGACTCGTGTTATTTCTCGTAAATGTAACCGTTTTATTTCTTGTTTGTTGGTTTTGTCGGGAAGCTTCGAGAAGCTAGTGTCGCAGCTGCAGACAAGCCACGTTCTATATCCGTTCTAAGGTTTTATGTTTCACGCAGGCAACAACAGAGATTTAAGTTAACCCCATTGGCTACAAGCAGGCAAAGTGGTTAGTGTTGTGTTTTTGTTTCCTTTTTGTTTGCCGAGGAGGATTTGTGTGCTCTTGGATAATTGTTTGATTGTTAAACTAATTTCATGTCTCTATTGTAATTGTAGTTCTACGGTGTGATTAAATCATCAGTAAAAGGAGCCGGAGCCTCGAGTATTTCAATGGGCGTTACAATATGATTAGTAGTTTAACGAACGGGAGGGGGCCAGACATATGAGCAATTAGAGCAAATAAAACATTAGCTCTCAATATTCTGGTTCTCAAGCTAGTGATTCACTGTTCTTCAACCCCAAACAACACTGTAGGAATAATTGATCAATATTGAATCGGACCATGATAGATAAATGTCGCTCCATCAAGGAATGATCCTTGTCGCCAAACATCCTCCTCAAAAGTTGGATGAGAGAGCCAAAGGCAAATGTTGACACACCTACGTGATAACCACTTTCACTATGTTCAATTAAGAAACGCAGATCTTATTTGGATGTCAAACTGCTGTGACAATTTAATAAGGGTGACCAAATGCGTTCATTGAAACTTTTGCAGATTCCCCCATGTCTCATTATCTTTCACCTGGTGCTGAAATCCAATTTGATCAACCTGTAACGTTAACGCAAAAATAATAGTGGTAATGGCAGTAATACAGCTGAAACATACACGTCCATTGTCTAATTTGTCCTTGAGAAAGCAAAATATTGCTAATACAAAGTGTGAAGCCTACCCCAATAGTTCTATCCTTTCTTGTTGATGCAGCTCTCGGTTGTGGTGCGTTGCAGATTTGCTGTGGCCATGCCATCGGAGAGCAGTTCAATGTTCATTTTGAGATCCTTTCGCCATTAAAACCTGGGCCTCAAAACGAAAACAAGGCTCCCAGCACAAACACAGGTTGCTAGTAGAAAATTCCGAAAATCTTTGGCCTCGATGCTTTTGGCCTCGTCAAACATCCACAAGTCAGCAATCCCTGGCTCCACTATAGTTGGTGGCTAAATGTTATTCCTTGGTTATAAAGAAGGCTTTATACGCCGACCTTCAGTTACCTTTTCAAGTTATTCATTAATTAACGGATTATAATTTTGCGTGTAGAATTAAGAAATGGCATCTAGCGGAATTGACGGTGCAAAAATTAGATATTCACAAGTATGTCTTAATCAGTGTATAATCCCATGAAAATGTGTAATGTTTTGTTTTTATGAATTTAAAATAACCCCTTTAAAGCTACATGGGCAATGGTTCCTCTTCCCCATAGCACACCATTTTGCTCCGCCATGTTTTTGGCAAGGAGTTGTAGGAAGGAGGTGGTGTGTTATTCCAATGGCTACAACCCATTTCCATGGAAGCTGTAACTGCCGCACATTGTCAATTTGTTTAATTTGGTAACCTCCAGTTTTTTTTTTTGTTCCTATTGTTTATAATGGCATTGGGGTGGATCGAATTGCTGCCTGAGTGTGGTTCTTGGTTTGTTTAAGGCGCGGTTGACATAAACTGGTTTGTGACTGGATCAGGATGGATACACAGGTAGGCGAGGAAGAAAACATAATGGTTTGTGAGGATTGGTCTCCGGTTGATAGAGGGTGAAGAGGTAAAACAAATATGAGGCAAGGTATGGATGCACGAGCTTCTGTCAGCCTGAATACTAGAGAGAAATAGTTCAGAGGAGGATAACTGGACGGTTCGCAGGAAGGTGGAAAGGGAAGAATTTAAAATAGTAATTAAGTTCAGGAAGGAAGATGAGCAGATCAATCTAAGTCCAATTGCGCTGACTTAGAGAGCTGAAAAATAAGTTAGGAGAAGTAGAAATGGCTAAGATTCTTCGAGATGGGAACTTGTTGATGAAATGCGGAAATAAGGAACAGAGAGATAAAGCTTTGCATATTGAGAGTATTTGCAAAAAGGTGATGACTGAAAGAAGAGTTCTGGGGGAGAACAACAGTTTCTCGAGGAGTGATAACTGGCATTCCCATCGAAGAGGATTTGGAAAAAGGTGGTGAGGAGACTGAAGAGACTGTTAAGAAGCGTGAATGGTGAAAAAGTAGAGAGGTTGTCAGTCCTTCTGGAGTTCCAGGACTTGGTTCTTCCAGATAAAATAAAGATAGGATATATGAGTTTCCCAGTCAGGCCTTATGTTCCTCCTCCGCTTCGGTGTTACAAATGCCAGAGGTGAATCATCTTTGAATCATGGGATTGAATTAAAGGAATATAACAAATGGGAATACAATGTCTGTTTGGATAATTAAAGCCTGCATTGCACTGTAATAGCCATGGCTTGCAAAGGAAAGCAAAGGTGTGCTAAGTTTTGAGGGGAACACAGGTTTGAGGACTGTGGAGATAATGTGCAGGTTGTTGTAATTTGTTGTAATTGTGGTGGCCAGCATAATATGGGGCTTGTGAAGTCAGGAAGAGAGCAGTGGAAATTCAATAAGTGAAAACAGTCAACAACATAAGCTATGCTGAACAGTGCAAGGACAAAAGGGAAAGGAAGAAACAGACAAAATCACTCAAAGTTCAAGATCAGGAGGAGGTCAAAGAGGGCAAGCTATAAGGAATACAGAACTTGATGTGGATAAGTTGATTTTGTTTGTTGCCTCTGAAATCAACTGTGCAGATCAAGTTAAACACAAAACAGAGAAAATTAAGATAATTGTGAAAGGAGCTGAAAAAATCTTGGATATGAAAGATTTATCCAAATGAAGGAACAAATCAGCAGAAGACTTGAGGAAGTCAGGAATCCAGGGGTTCATGGGGACAAGACTTAGACTGAATGATTATTCTTCAATGAACGCAAGGAGTTTAGTAGCAAATGGTCAGGAATTTAAAGGATTTATTAATGGTCTCAGAAATAAACCAGAAATGATATGCATTCAAGAAATTTGGCTTAAAACAACATTAGATTTTGTAATTAAAGGACATGATAGTATATGCAGCAATAGGGTGGAGGGAAGTGGAGGAGGCTGTATAATATTTATAAAACAAGAAATGCATGAGCATTAAAGAAAGGAAAAGAAGAAGAAAGTTTACATTGGAATTACTGGAGGAATTAGCTGTAGCCTACATTTAGATGGGAAAATTATTTGTTGTGGAGATTTTAATGCTCATAGTACATTATTGGATAGCCATAACGATAAAAATTGAGAGGTGATTGAAAAGCTAATGGAAATTAAAAACCTAGTATGCCTCAAATGATGGAAATGGTATGAGAATTGACGTTAGAAATGGTACGGAATCTGCCATGATTCTTACTTTAGTGTCAGAAACAGTGGCAGGTATTTGTACTTGGGAAATTGTAAAAGAAACAACAGTGGGAAGTGACCACTATCCTATAATAACAGAAGTAGGCGGGAGGTTGGAAGAGTATGATACTGGAGGAGTAGATAGATGGGTTTTCAGTAGTGTTGATTGCGAAAATTTTAAGCAGACTAGTGATAAGGAAATGGAAAAAGTTGATGTTAGTAAAGATGTTGATGAATTAAATTGTTCAGTTTGTGAAGCCAATCTAGGAGTAGCAAAGCAAACAATTTCAAAGGAAGGGAGGTAGAAGGAAAAAGAAAAGTGTGCCATGGTGGACGAAGGAATGTGATAATGCCATAAAATCTCGGAATAAAGCTTTTAAAATGTTAAAAGAACTCATAATTACCAGAATCTTATTGAATTTAAAAGGTTGCAAGCAACTGTGAGGAAAATAATTAAAAATGCAAAGAAGGATTATTGGAGGAAATTTTGTGATTCAATAGGAAGAGAAACAGAAATAGGTAAAGTATGGGGAAAGATTAAAATAATGAATGGAATTAAAAGGGAGTATGGGTATCCAGTCTTAATTGAAAATGAAACGGCTGCAGTGATAGATGAAGAGAAGGCAGAGATGTTGGTTCTGAATTTTGTTAAGGTTCATAGCTCTAGTAATATAAATGAAGAGGGGAGAAAAGGAAGGGAAGCTACAATAGAAGAGAATGAGGAACTACTACTACAAGATGAGGATGCCAATGATTAGATAAATGTATGATTCACAAAGGCAGATCTGATTTGTGCTCTTAAGAAAACCAAGATGTCGTCGCAAGGAAAAGATCAGATGTTTTACGTTACGTTAAATCATCTTAGTGAATCTTCTAAAGACATTTTACTGCAGCTATATAATAAGGTTTGGACGAAGGGAGAGTTACCACAAATTTGGAAAGAAGCTTTTGTAGTCCCAATACGTAAGCCAGGGAAAGATTTTAAAAACCCAGGGAGGTATAGGCCTATTGCTTAAACATCTAATGTATGCAAAATAATGGAAAGAATGATAAATGAAAGATTAACATTTTACTTAAAAAACAAAGGTTCCTCATCTCATCTCATCTTCATCCGCTTATCCGGGGTCGGGTCGCGGGGGGAGCAGCTCAAGCAGGGGGCCCCAGACTTCCCTCTCCCGGGCCACATTGACCAGCTCTGACGGGGGGATCCCAAGGAGTTCCAAGGCCAGTGTTGAGATATAATCTCTCCACCTAGTCCTGGATCTTCCCCGAGGTCTCCTTCCCACTGGACGTACCTGAAACACCTCCCAAGGGAGCCGCCCAGTGGGCATCCTTACCAGATGCCCGAAACACGTCAGCTGACTCCTTTCTAAGTAAAGGAGCAGCGGCTCTAATCCGAGTTCCTCACGGATGGCTGAGCTTCTCACCCTATCCCTAAGGGAGACGCCAGCCACCCTTCTGAGAAAACTCATCTCGGCCGCTTGTACCCGCGATCTCGTCCTTTCGGTCATCACTCAACCCTCATGACCATAGGTGAGGATAGGAACGAAGATAGGCCGGTAGATCGAGAGCTTTGCCTTGCGGCTCAGCTCTCTTTTCGTAACAACGGTGCGGTAAAGCGAACGCAATAACGCCCCCGCTGCTCCGATTCTCTGGCTAATCTCACGCTCCATCGTACCCTCACTCGTGAACAAGACCCCGAGGTACTTGAACTCCTTCACTTGGGCTAAGGACTAATTTCCTACCCAGAGTAAGCAATCCATCGGTTTCCTGCTAAGAGTCATGGCCTCAGATTTAGCGGTGCTGATCCTCATCCCAGCCGCTTCACACTCGGCCGCCAGCTGATCCAGTGAGTGCTGAAGTTCACAGGCCGATGATTCAATGAGGACCACATCATCTGCAAAAAGCAGTGACGAAATCCTCCGACCACCGAACCGCAACCCCTCCCCACCACGACTACGCCTCGATATCCTGTCCATGTATATCACAAACAAGATTGGTGACAAGGCGCAGCCCTGGCGGAGACCAACACCCACTGAGAACGAAACTGACTGGCTGCCGAGGCCGCAAACACAGCTCTCGCTTTGGGAGTACAGAGTACAGAGGCTATTATTAAAATAAATGCATGGTCAATTAAGTGGGGATTTAAATTGTCCATAGATAAAACAAAGACAATGTACTTTACAAGGAAAATAATTGTTGGTAATTTGAAACTTAGATTATATAATCAAGAATAGGCTCTGTGCACTAGAACCCGGAAGTCCACTGACGGTGTCGGCATTCTAGTTTCCGGTCTACTTACTGACCCAGTCCATAGCGTGAACATGTCTGGCTTTTCTAGATGTCTCCAAGACCTACCGACAATAAATGTTAACGATGTTCACCGCATTGTTGGTGCTAGTTCCCTTGCACCTACAAGCAAGCGGCAAAAAAGGATTTAAGCTCTATATTTCGAGTTATTTGCCTAACTTTGAGGGTCGGTGACAGACTACCGGCTTTTTAGTGAACATTTGTTAGCGACAACATTTTTCTGTATTTAAAACACTTAACTGTCCGTTGTTGTACTAGCTGTACTAACGTGTGGCCATTTTTTAGTTTCTAACAAAGATAAGGGAACATCGGAGGTGATTATCAGAGCATCGTGCCACAGGTCCATGAAGTAATCAGAGAAGCCTCACAGCTTGAGTGTATGTTAAAGCTAGCGATAAACAAACCGTTATAAACAAACCGTTATACGCCCGTTTCTTTTATAGCAGTGTCCGTGGGGGGATTTAGCTGAGGTCATATGTTTAATCAAATAATCAATACAAACATGTATATTTAAAAAAAAAAACAGCACAAATGTACTCTGCCCTACAAAGGCAAAGTGCAGTAACTACGTATTTTGTCAAAATTGAGTTCAGAGTGAAAATGGGTTTTATAACACCTTCTTTGTCTTGAGACAAAAACTCTTGGTCCAACTGTGTCCCGTTTCAGAGACATCCCCAAGTCAAATTTGCAGTAACTACAGAATCCAACCTAATACCAAGGCTAAACGCAGTAAGTGAAGTTACTGCGTTCTGCCTTTGTTCACCCGGCTTTGACACAGTAGATACTGCGGTCTGCCTTAGTAGCCCCATCCGAATCTACTGAGGAAAACTCATGGTGGAACTTGCTTTGAAACGCAAGTATCCAGACAATGGTAAGGACGATGGAAAAATATCAACAACTGACCTAAATCTATTAAGCCATTTTAGCCAACCTGCTCCCTTGAAGCCTGTAGCATCTTTCCACTCTGGAACCGCTGTCATAGTCTAATTACGATCACGTCGCTGTTTTTTTTTCCCTGTCTTCATTTCTGAAACTATTTTCGTTTCGGGGCAGCTAATCCAACTGATGTGAAGATAACAAAATCAGCCTACTCATTTAGTTAGTCGACTCCATTTAAGTCACTGTTACTTTAGAATTCTAGAGTTAGCTGATCTCCTGAGGAGAGCCGTGCAGCGCCTGCAGCCGCAAACACGATATTGAATGAAAATGAAATGTCCATTTAGATTGGTTGTTTACTTCTCATTCCACACTCTACATCAAATGGTTTAGGTAAAATATCGCGTTGTCTAAAGGATAGCCAATGAAGTTCAAGCAGAAAGTCAAGGTTGCAAAACCACCATCGAGATCAGTTGACGTCTTCAGTTCATTTCTTCTATTGTATAAAATGGCAGTCACTCATTTTGACGTTAGATCTAGTTTGGGATATAATTGGCAAGTAATTATTTATTATATCTACCTTATCTGTAGTTCTTATGGTTATTATATTTCAAACTAATGTAACTGAGTGACCTCTATGAATTGTTGATAGTCTTTTGCCACTTCTTGCCAAAACAGTAATATCCAATCTTGTATAATACTTACTTTAATACACACATGTATGCATCCAAGAGTTCCAGTGAATCACTTATCTAAGCTTCCCACTGGCTGCCACCATGCAGTAGCCCCCCCCCCCCTTAATTTTCTAATTAAAATGAAAATCCACAAACCAAAATACTATTGATTGTGTGTAAAATGTTAAGGATATTTGGGAAGATAATGGCAATGTTGATGACAAAAAAATGCAATTGAAGGGTTTGATTTCAAAACGCTACCTATATCTATAGTGTGCATCGCCAGTGATATCAACAAAATAGTATTTTTGTTGTTTTGTTAAAGTTAAGATACATCAAAGAACACTATCCCAACTGCAGGTTCACTGATATAACCTAAAACCTTTTATATAAAAAAATGATTCATGAAAATTCATTAAAATTGTGGATATAGCGTGTTGGAACCAAACTCTTCAATTGCTTAGGGCTGCGATGTGACACGGACATAAGGACAAAATAGATTGTTGAAGGTTACAAGCAATTTCAATACTCTCAAAAACCTTCATAAACGAAGCACAAGCCAATTAAATTAAATAAAAAGGCATAGGTAATGCAAAAAGGTTTCTTTCAGAACACATTTAAATTGTAGATACTGCACTTTGCCTTTGTAATAGTACTCTAGTTGTTCGAGGTAATACAAAGGCAGAGTGCAGTATCTACAATTTTGAGGTCAAAGGTCATATCATTGGTCTTTTCTTTTTCTATACAATTTTCCTTCCTATAAAGGTATTGATTGAAAGTATCACCACTATTGTACCTGCAACAGGTTTGGCCGGCCAGTATGAAAACTTTGAAGGCATTTTTCTCAGTTTCAATGTTGACGTAGTTACTGCACTTTGCCTTTGTAGGGCACAAGCGCACTTTCCTCGTCAGCCACCACAACACGCAGAAAGCTCCAGCCGAGAGCGCCCACCACGCCCCCAACACAGTGCAGGCACGCGAGCCGCACACAGACACAAACACACCAGCTTCACATTGCCTCAAACTCCACTAAAATGCCTCTTTCTGTATAGCACTGTAGTGCACTGCTCACGGTCAACACACACTGTACTAGTAGCACTGTACTCATGGTCTAAGACCATCGGAACGGGTAGCTCAGGCTCTTCGGGGTCGGAGCAAGGCTCGGGAATCGCCGGTCTCTCTCTTCGCTCCCACACACCAGCCCGTGTTTGCCTCGCGATGAAGTTGTTCCAGTTGAATAAAGAAGAGACTGAGTTGGGCAAAAGGACCCTTTTCCAGTTGATGTGATCAACTTGTTGTCGAAATGCCGACTGCACACCTTCGTGTGGTTGATGACTTCAAACCCCGTCCTCCTGATCTTCTGTATCCACTGCGCCCGAAGAATCTGGTTTTTTGGGAAGCGGTGGAAACTTAAACTGCCATTATACCGGCTGGAAGCTGAGCACAACGGTACACAGCAGTGTTGGTTTGATCCGCCTTCACTCCGTTGAAGCTTGTTTAGTCTTCTAACATTACATTTCCGTTGTTTGGTCTGGTTTTCCATCTTTTTACTATTTATAGTTGCCGTGTTAACTGATACGGGAAGTAGACCGGAAACTAGTATGCCAACACCTGGCGACACCGGAAGTTCGCTTCTAGAGTTGTGCACAGAGCCTATTGGAGAGAGTAAAGCAACTCAAATTTCTGGGTTTGTGGTTTGATGAAAGAATTACATGGAATGTACATATTCAGAAAATAAGTGACAAGTGTAAGAAAGATGTAAATTAATGAGATGTCTGGTAGGAAATGAATGGGGAGCTGAGGGAACATCACTAAAAAACGTTTATATAGGATTAAAAGGAGCCGTATTAGAATATGGTTGCATAGCATTTGGATCTGCAGCAAACACATCTCTGAAAAGGTTAGATAATATTGTATATCAGGTTTTGAGACTATGCTCAGGTGCTTTTAGAACGACCCCAACATCATCATTACAAGTCGAAATGGGAGAAATGCCACTGGAATTAAGGACATAATAAAGATCACCCAACACAAGATATACTGAAACAATGTTGGGAGAAGGAGTGAAGAGAAACAAAAAGTTTTGGATGGATAATTGAGCAGAAAGCAAAATAATTTGAAGTTAATGAAATAAATATTAGTCTGTACCACCCTATGGATACTTCCTGATCCTATTGTTGATCTCGCATTGCTTGACAAAAAGAACAAGGTAAGGAATTTAGTTCAGCATTAAAATTTGCAAACAAATCAGTGATGGACTGTCAGTGTATACAGGAGAGATGATGGTCATTTTGTTAGCATTACAATGGGTTGAAGAGAATAACAAATCAGAGGGAAGGCCAGATTTTTTAATAAAAATGCAGCAAACATTATATAGAATTCAAATGATGGGACCAAGTATAATTCCCTGGATACCAGCGCATATAGGAATCAAAGGAAATGAAGTAGCTGACAAATGTGCAAAGGAAGCAACAAAAAGGAATCATATTGATCACGGTTCCATTTAGTAAAACGGAAATGAAAACTACAATCAATTATATATTGAAAGAAAGGTGGCAAAAGCAGTGGGAAGAAGAGAGAAAAGGAAGGTGGTTAAACAGAATTCAAAGAATAGTAGGCGTGATGAGAAGCACGGGGAGAACCCGGAAAGAGGAAACAATAATATCCAGGTTACACTTTGGTCATACAAGATTAAACAGTACATTATTTAAAATACGAAAACACAATTTGGAAAGATGTGAATATTGTAATGAAGAAGAAACTTTAGAACATGTTATGCTTTATTGTCAAAAAGATGATGCTGAGAGAAGGGAACTGATAATGAATCTTAAAGAAATTAAGTGGAATTATGATTTACGGGATCTTTTATCTTTTAAGTTCTGAGGTTGCAGTATGCGTTCGCGCGTGCTGGTGTTTGTGTGTGCGCTGCAGGCTGCTTGGCACATGCGCACATGAGTAACTGAGTAACTGGTGTGACAGGCCTACTATTATAGTAGTGTGGAGTGCGGTAAAGGACGAGACAAGAGACGGAGATGGGTCGAGTCAGCTTTACTCTCCACTTCAATCAAAACAGGTGTTACTCCAACATGAGTTCAATCGTAACTGCCGTGAATCGGAAATGTCGTAGATCGGAACAGTAGTAAACCGGAACTGTTTCCCTTAACGGTACAGTCCCTTGGTGAATGTCTTACCACTGCAGTTGTGGGTCACCACACAGGCCCCCCCAGAATTCAACCAAACCAACAGGTCGAGACCGAACAGGTATCCCACTAGTGTTAAACAGAACATACTAACACAGAACAGTCCCTAGAAAAATCAACGCCTAGGACCAGGCGGCAAGAAAGGCTGTGTTTAACAGGAGAAGGGCAAAAGGCAGGAGCAGGTTTCGAGGCCGCCGCAGGGGCAGGGGTCGAGGCTGCCGCAGGGGCAGGGGTCGAGGCTGCCGCAGGCGGGCGCCCCCGCCGCAGGGGTTGAGCCAGCTGGAGCGGTTCGCCAATATCCACATGAGCAGGCTTGAGGTCTTGAGGCAGGTCTATAGCCGCCCGCTCAGGCCTGCCCCCCATATCCCCCACAAAGTTCTTAGGCCCACCCTCCAAGACGCGGAAGGGCCCATCGTAGGGGGGCCGCAGCGGGGTACGGCCGTGGCGTCCGGGAGAAACTCCCCAAGGACGCGCAGGGGCTGGCCGTACACCAGCTCTGCCGACGAGGCCTGAAGATCGTCCTTGGGGGCGGAGCGAAGGCCCAGCATAACCCATGGGAGGCGGTCAACCCAGTCGCTGCCCGTAAGGCTGGCCCTGAGCGAGGCCTTCATGTCCCGATGATACCGCTCGCAAAGCCCGTTGCTCTGTGGATTATAGGCTGTGGTACGGTGGACCTTCAGCCCCAGGACCCCGGCGACCGCAGTCCAAAGCTCCGACGTGAACTGCGGCCCCCGGTCCGAGGAAAGGTCGGACGGTGTGCCACCCAAACGGGCCACCCAAGCCATAACGAACGCCCGGGCCACCTCAGCTGCTGTAGTGGAGGACAGGGGAACCACTTCTGGCCACCTGATGGTTCTGTCCACCATGGTGAGGAGGTAGGTGTAAACACAGGAGGGTGAAAGCGGGCCCACCAGGTCCACATTCACATGGTCGAAACGCCTCTCCGGCACTTTGAAGAGTGCCAAGGGGGCTTTGGTATGACGAGTCACCTTCGCACGCTGGCACGCCACACAGACAGCGGCCCAGGCCCTGACATCCTTCCGCAGGCCCGGCCAGACGAACTTGGCCCCAAACCAGCTTGGCAGAGGCCTTCACCCCTGGGTGGGAAAGACTGTGGATCGTGTCAAAGACCTTACGCCTCCAGCCAGCAGGCACCATGGGGCGTGGTTGGCCAGTCGAGATGTCGCAGAGGAGCGTAGTGTTGGCCGTGCCAAATACCACATCCCCCTATTAGGAGCGCCGTGGGGGCCGTCCTGTACCTCAGAGTCCGTAGCCTGATCCCCAGCCATAGCTGCCTAGTCGAGGCCCCAGTGGACGGAACCAATAACCACCCGAGAGAGGCAGTCGGCTACAAAATTCTCTTTGCTCAGAGATGGCGGAGAGCTGACGCTGCTGTCGACCAGACCATGGCTCCGAAGACTTGGCCATGGCGAACGTCAGCGGCTTGTGGTCAACAAAAGCCGTGAACCGACGGCCCTCCAACAGGAAAGGGAAATGACGGGTGGCGAGGAAAAGAGCCAGGAGCTCCCTGTCGAAGGCGCTGTATTTCCTCTCGTTGTCACGGAGCTTCCTGCTGAAAAAGGCCAGCGGCTGCCAGGCTCCGATATCCATCTCGCGTTGGGGGTCACCAATTGGAGTGTGGTAAAGGACGAGACAAGAGACGGAGATGGGTCGAGTCAGCTTTACTATCAACTTCAATCAAAACAAGTGTTACCCCAACATGAGTTCAAACGTAACTGCCGTGAATCGGAACTGTCGTAAACCGGAACAGTAGTAAACCGGAACTGTCGTAAACCGGAACTGTTTCCCTTAAAGGTACAGTCCCTTGGTGAATGTCTTACCACCGCAGTTGTGGGTCACCACAGTAGTAAGATCAATCTTATAAGCCTTATAAAGTTGCATATTTTCATATTAAATATTGTATTTAAAATGCTACGTTTACCTAAATAAATGATTGCCTAAAATGACAATTACATGTCTTTCTGTCGCACTAAAAACATCCTCATGTCCCGAACCCCCTCAGATAATCATGACACATCGCACAACATCTAAGTACCTATTCAATGATTATGGATTATCAATAAGACATTAATAGTGTCCATGAGAACGTTTATTCAATCCATTGTTTACGGCCTGACGGGCTGCGGGAAAACGGCTTTGTTTCTCTACAGCAAATTATATAATATATATATACACTTTCAGGGAGATTTGGGCCTAAAACATTCAGCCAGGTTGAACAGAAGAACACACCAGAATAAGCCTGTTTAGTAAGCAGGATTTGATGCCGCATTCCTACACTTATAAAATGCAATTCAATGTGGAAGTAATCCAAGTATTCAGAATACAATACTCAGATTGAGTGATGTAACGGAATACGTTACATGTTACGCCTCACGCCTCGTGCCCACTACCTCCGTCCGTTGACTGATCCCCATTGACTTTGAATGGGGACGGCGCGCAATGCATTGTCGATCCGTCCGTCCCGTTGGAGCCTTCGGCTCCGTCAAAAAGTTGAAAATGTTTCAACTTTTTCGGCAGCGACGGATCCGTCATCCGTCATCCGTGTATGCAAATTTAAGCACTGTGACGCGACTCGGGCTCTGACGATACTTTTTCGGCAGTTTTTCAACTTTTTGACGGAGCCGAAGGCTCTAACGGAACGAACGGATCCACAATGCATTGCGCGCCGTCCCCATTCAAAGTCAATGGGGATCAGTCAACGGACGGAGGTAGTGGGCACGAGGCGTGAGGCGTAACATGTAACGTATTCCGTTACATCACTCAATCTGAGTATTGTATTCTGAATACTTGGATTACTTCCACATTGAATTGCATTTTATAAGTGTAGGAATGCGGCATCAAATCCACAAATGAAATGAAGTGAAGTACGAGAGTCTGGTAGAACCAGGCTAGAAGAACTCAGCACATACATCATCATTCAATGACGTAAAAAAAAAAGAAGAAAAAGTGGCCCAACATTAATTGCAACAACTCAATGAACTCAAACCCAACAAGCATGATATTCAGTGCAGTTGTAGTCGTAGTGGCGACTAAAGTGGAAATCTTTCATGACGTGTAATTTAAAAAAGATTAAATTAAAATTATGCGCGCGACTGACTGAGTGAGGATGCGTGCTGTATGCGCCCCATGGGCCGCCAGTTGTCCATCCCTGGTCTACACAATTACCGGTATATACGTCATATGATGGTGACTTGGCAGTACCCCCTCACCACAGGTCATGGACTTCAATATGAGCATCCAAGATGGCGACCACGTCAGCCGTGGCGGCCTTCCATCCAGAGATCCTAGCCGTGGTCAGCCCCAGCTGCTCACTGTGTCTCACTCTGGTCATGAGGAGGCCTGGATTCTGGTCCTCAATGGTCTTGATGTACATGTCAAAGTCCTGCTTCAGGTCGTCTGTGGGGGGAGGGGGGTAATCTCTGTGTAAATAATAGCAATTGATAATGCCACTGAATTAATAATATAATTACATTGTATTAATAACCTTAGTCAACTATGAGATGACCTGTGTATATATTGCGAAATAAAATTAATGGCAATTGGGAAATAGTTTTGCATGAATCATTTACAGTGGGAGGGTGGATCTTCCTGCCGTAATATATTCCCATAAAAATGTATTGGACAGAATACTAGTAATGTTGTCTTCCATCTGATAAACCTCTTAAAAAGAGACAAACCATTTCTGCTGTGGTCATCCACCAATATGATTTCTTTCAGCAAGGATTTCGGAGTGCGGTCGATAATACTTCGGATGGCTCTCTTGAGGATTGACAGGGCCTCATCCAGGTAGATAAGAACTACTCCAATGCTGGGCAGATCCTTTGGGTAGGTCTTCATTAGGCATCTAGATTAAAACCACAAACACTTTATAAAGGAAATGCTGGCACGCACCCACCCACACACACACACACACACACACACACACACACACACACACACACACACACACACACACACACACACACACACACACACACACACACACACACCACACACACACACAGTGAGAAGAGGAAAAAGGTCAACCTTGGGTCCCTGGTGTCTGGAAGAGGTCGATTAAGGGGTATGCGATCGCTGAGAAACACGTTATATCCATACTTCTCAAATAATGCTTGTGCCTCTTTTTGTTCGTCTTCTGACAAATTCTCTCCACCCCAGTTCTGGAACAGGGCAGACTTTGGGAAAAGTTTCTTCCCTTTATTTCCAGGCTTTTTGACCATTCCAATTGTTTGTTCTTTGATTTTTCTTTGTCTGTCCTGATCTTCTTCAAGAAGCTTCTGCATGGATTCTTGTTTTAGATGGAGGTCTTTTACCAAGTTGTCTGTACGACAAGAGAAAATGTAGGAGTTTGTGATTAGCTGAACAAAGGCAATGAAAGAAAGGTAAGAAAGAATGCCTCAGGCATTCACATTCAGCATAGACGTACGTACATATTTGAAAGAATGCCTCAGGCATTCACATTCAGCATAGACGTATGTACATATTTGAAAGAATGCCTCAGGCATTCACATTCAGCATAGACGTACCCAAGGCCTTGCCTAGCTGTGAAATATGGGTGATGATGCTAGCCCCTCTGCTCCACCGAAGCCGCTGCGATAATTGCCATGACTGTTCCATTTGGCTGTGTCACTAACCTCCACACCTTGTTGGCTTAAAGGCCCAGTGTGAAGAATATATTGGCATCAAGTGTTGACTCAATACCCCACCTGTACTGTACTAGCTCTTATTGTGAAAGGTGCCTGTATATCCGGTACCCTTAAATTGTTCAAGTGATGAAGGAAACAATTATAAGTTATACAAGGTTTTTTGCTGCGTGTGTGTGGGGGGGTAATTACTGGTCTTAGTAACAGTGATGAAATGGCATAGATAACTATATTGTGGATCAAAAAATAAACCAAGTTAAATGCAAAAAAAGTGGCAGGGTTTACATTTTTGTTGGATTAACACATAAAGATATAAAATCCATAAAAATACCAAACTATGTGTGTTAACACAAACTGTTTTTAAGGAGATTTTTCTGAGACGTTTTTTGCTCAATTGGCCTTCCATACAAATCAAATGCGTAGAATAATAATTAGAACCTTCAATGTGCTGAAGTGATAATGATATAGCTACAACATATAATCCACAAAAACAACGTGTACATCACACCACCCTTAAATTTCATAATGCCACTCTTTTGCCACCCCATACAAAATGCTACCATCGACACTGGCTATAGATATGTAAAGAGTCCACTTACACAGATCTTTAACACTTTGCTCCATTCCAGGACTGCCATGTCCAAATGATTCAATGGTACCATCTCGGTTAATAAATGATGGAACTAAGTAATATATGGAACATATTCCAGCCAGTATCAGGAGGAAGCGCTTTATCCAAACAACCTTCATTGTGACTTGAACAATGGCCAAATACAGTCTTCATTCAAACTAATCAACTGGCTGGTTTTGTCCGGTGGTGAACTGATCAAACACATTTAAAGAACGCCCCATGTTATGACAAGAGTCCTCTTTGTCTTGTTATGTTTATCCGGTTATAGTAGGCCGATCCTATCATTTAAATGTACATTTACTGAGAACGGCAGGGAGCTCGTTCCACCACTGAGGTCCCAAAACCGAGAAAAGTTGTGACTTTGCTGATCGACCTTTGCTAGCTCTTAGCGATGGCGGTACCAGAAGTCCAGCTGAGGTAGTTGTGCGGAGAGATCGAGCTGGGGAGTGTGGCTTTACCAATGCTTGGAGGTAGGCAGGGGCAGTTCCATCGTCTTAAATTTGATGCAAGCTACTACAGGGAGCCAGTGGAGTTCCCGGAAGAGGGGGGTCACATGGGAGAACTTCGGTAGGTTGAACACGAGGCGCGCTGCCGCATTCTGGATGCGCTGCAAAGGTTTAATTGCAGAAGCAGGAGTTTGTTGCAGTAGTCGAGGCGGGAGATGACCAGTGATTGGACTAGAAGCTGAGCTGCTTCACTTGTGAGGAAGGGCCGGATTCTGCAGATTTTGTAAAGTGCAAATCTGCAGGATCGGGCCACCTCAGTGATGTTTGCGGTGCAGCATAACTGATTGTCCGATACCACACCGAGGTTTCTGGCAGTTGGAGAAGGAGATACAGTGATGTTCTCAACGGTGACCAGTAAATCCATGTGTGGGCAATCTTTCCCTGGGATTAAATCAAATGCTGAGGACAGTTCGAGGAGAATGAGAACCGTTGAGAGGGACGAGGCTCTGGCAGCACCGAGGGACTCAGTCACCGCGAGGAGAGCCGTCTCAGTGGAGTGTGCCTTCTTGAAGCCTGAATGGTGAGGGTCAAGCAGGTTGTTAGATGAGAGATAGGACAGTTGGTTAACAATGGCACGTTCCAGTGTTTTAGAGAGGAATGAAAGAAGAGTTACCGGTCTGTAGTTCTGGATGTTGGTGGTATTAAGAGTTGGTTTTTTGAGGGGAGGCTTTATTCTGGCAGTCTTGAAAGACGCTGGAACAATGCCTGAACAATGCCTGAAGTGAGAGGGATAAATTGGGTAAAAACAGAGGGGGGGATGGGAGGAGGGAGGCAGGGATAAAAGAGGAGCTAATGTCCTTTAATTTCTGGGTAAAGTAGGTAACAAAGTCATCAGCAGTGAGGCAGGAAGGAGGTGGGGTGAGGGAGGGTTGAGGAGGGACTAGAACAGGGAAAACTGTTTCCTGGGGTTTGAGGCAGAGTTGATTTTCGTCCGGTAAAAGGCAAATTTGGTTGTTGACACAGTGGAGGTGAATTCAGAAAGAAGGAAAAGATGGTGAGATAACCAAGATGACCAAGATCGTTTGTCTCTGCTGCAGGTCTTGAAGCTGGTCAAAGATCTCCGTAACCACCCAGCTGCGGCGCTGATGTCAGAGGGGCACCCGCTTGTGATGAGCTCTGATGATGACCCCTCCATGTTTGGTGCCAGCGGTCTCTCTGATGATTTCTACGAGGCGTTCGTGGGATTTGGAGGACTGAGCAACCATTTGGGCACTTTAAAAGAGCTTGCCATGAACTCCATTAGGTAGGTGTTTGTTTCAAGGTTCATTGAGATTCAAACCCCCTGATTGGTCACTGCAGTATCTATTTATATATATCCATGGGTTTTGTCAACTACCATTTGCATGAACATTAAAGTATCAGAGATATTAGCGACCCCTGTCTATGTCCAACGACGGTGCCTCTGTGAAATTGATAATTCAGTTGAAATTAGCGGAGGACAGTTGTGTTCTCAGCCATCTCAGCCAATCTGAGAATATGCATGCAACAGCATGTATTTTCCTAGAGAGGGAGCCATCTACTGCAAACCATCCTGCAGGTGATGTTGGGTTTGGTTCTCCTTAAGAATGGCCCATGTTCAAAAGTGTATGTTCTCACTTTTCTTAACAGACACAATTGATTTGTAAAGAAAAAACCCAGGGTTCTAGACATGTTTAACAAAAGTATTTTTTTTACTATTATTCCCTACATTTTGCAGGTACAGCTCCTTGCCACCAAACTGCAATAAAAGGCAAGGCCTTGTGGCAAATAAAATGGAACTAATGTGTGATGGAAAAACTATAAACGCGCATTTTTTTTTTTTTTTATACAAGCGGAATTGTAAACTTGTCTTATGTAATTTCCGCAGTGGCGTAAATATCGACGGTGCAACCGGTGCAGCTGCCAGGGGCCTAGACAGAGTCAGGGGCCCATGGAGGAACAAAAAATAAAAATTGCCCTTACGCCCTTAATTAATTAAGGGCGCCTTAAAAAAAATTATACGAAACCCTCACCGCAGTATGCAGGACAACGCGACTAGCCCCCCCGCTCTGAAGTCCTGTCGAAGGGCACAAAGTAAACATTTGTACCCGGGCATATCACCATGATATTACGCCACTGAATTTCCGTTTATCTTCAGGGATGAACAGCAAACAGAAAAAAACGGTATCTGGAGGAGGATGCACAGGGCAAACATAATACGATCTGGGTGAGGCTGTTCCCCAGAATCAACCGTGTCAGAATCACTTTTATTACATCTTATCGTACAGTACACAAGAGTAAAATTCCTAGGCTTGGTTCCTCAACATTCACATAGCAGCAACAGTAGTGGATCAAATAAATAAATAAAGATAGGAAACCATATGAAAAGAAACAAAGTACCGGTAAAACATATAAAATAGAAAATATATAATAAGTATACAAATGAATAAGTAGCAGCATCAATAATAACTAGAACTGTAAGCAGTTATGCAGGGGTCCAAGATATGTGCATTTCGCCGGCACAACGCAAAGCAAGTATTCAAAACGCTACCGTGAACCTGTGGATGTGGGATAGTGAGCCACTGACTGCTGCCTCTGCGCTTGGGCCAGCTGAGCGTTGGTCTGGTCCAGCACTTGTCTCTGCATCCTGTGAATCCGGCTCTGCTGTCTCCAGCAGCACAGCAGGCTCAATTATTAATTCATTAAATCAAAAATCCTATCTCTCATTGAATGAGTGCGGTTAAGATAAGGGTTGGATAGATATAGGCAGCATAACTTTTTAGTTAGTCTTAGGTAACACAACTATTTTGATAGGTTTAGACAACACAGCTATATGGATAGGTTGGGGGTCATTGTCAGTCTCTAAGCCAACCCGAGGGAGAGCAGGGTGGGTAATGCCTTCGCCATAGTATGATTAGTAGTTTAACGAACGGGAGGGGGCCAGACATATGAGCAATTAGAGCAAATAAAACAATAGCTCTCAATATTCTGGTTCTCAGGCTAGTGATTCACTGTTCCTCAACCGTAAACAACACTGTAGGAATAATTGATCAATATTGAATCGGACCATGATAGATAAACGTCGCTCCATCAAAAAATGAACCGTGTCGCCAAACATCCTCCTCAAAAGTTGGATGAGAATCCAAAGGCAAACGCTGACACACCTACCTGATAACCACTTTTCACTCGTCAAACATCCACAAGTCAGCAATCCCTGGCTCCACTAGTTGGTGGCTACATGTTATTCCTTGGTTATAAAGAAGGCTTTATACACAGACCTTCAGTTACCTTTAAAGTTATTCATTGATAAACGGATTATAATTTTGTGTGTAGAATTAAGAAGTGGCATCTAGCGGAATTGACGGGGCAAAAATTAGATATTCATAAGTATGTCTTAATCAGTGTATAATCCCATGAAAATTTGAATTGTTTTGTTTTTATGAATTTAAAATAAGCCCTTTAAAGCTACATGGGGAGTGGTTCCTCTTCCCCATAGCACACCATTTTGCCTTTTGAGTTGTAGGAAGGATGTGGTGTGTTATTCCCATGGCTATGACCCATTTGTATACATGTAGCAAAATTCAAATGGCAATGCAATTTGCAATTTAATAATGTAATTTGTAAATACGTTATTCAGAGTGTATTTTAATATGCAAAGTGACAATGAAATCCTCAATGAAATTTGCAAAAGTTATGACAATATAAATAGAATAGCTTTTTGTCAAATTCTTTTAAAAATTGAAAAGCTATAACGTCCCGTGATTGCAATGCACTTCGCCACGCTCCGTGTGTTGCGAAATTCCAATTTCAATCCGCAATTTCCATTTCAATCCGCAAAACACATTGCAAAAGATTTTCAAAACGTATCAGCCAAACGCGTCTGGGCGGGAACTACGTCACTTTCTCGTCAGACCAGCTGATCATCCACGACCTAGCACATGGCCCTTTCTTTCCTATTCCGCACCCTTATTGTAAATCGCGTTATACGATTTACAATAAGGGCGCGCAGCCTGAAAGAGGCTGTGAAGAGACAACCTTCTCCCAGGAAGATCTTCAGTTCTTGGCTAAGCTGAAAGATGGAATCAGGCAGAAGCAAGATGGTCATTTTGAAATGCCTTTACCTTTCAAACAAAATCAACCAAGTCTTCCAAATAACAAAGCATGTGCGTTTCAACGCCTAGTGTCTTTGGAACGAAGGCTCAGAAGAGACCAGCAGTACTGCGCTGACTACGTGGGCTTATTATCACCACCCCCAAAGGCCTGGGAAGATACGCGTGGTCTTTGATTGCTCAGCAAGGTTCAAAGATACGTCACTAAATGACCACCTGCTCACTGGTCCAGAGCTCACAAACACATTGGTGGGAGTCCTTTGTAGGTTTCGCAAAGGCCCGATTTCCATCATGTGTGACGTGGACATTTTTTTCCACCAGTTCCACGTAAGGCCTGAACACCAAGATTACCTTAGGTTCTCATGTTGGGAGAACGGTGATCTAGTGTCTCCACTCTCCACCCTAAATTTTTCGGATGAAAGTTCACCTATTCGGGGCAGCCTCCTCACCTGGCTGTGCCAATTTTGGACTTGAGCATCTAGCCGCTCAAGGTCAGGATAAATTTAACCCGAGCACTGTTAAATTCATCCAAAGGAATTTTTATGTTGACGATGGACTGGTGTGTGCAACGTCTGACGGGGAAGCAATCCTAATCAAGGAAGCTTGACAGCTTTGCAGCACAGGCAACCTCAGACTACACAAGTTCGTCTCCAACAGCAAGGAGAAGCTAAAGTCAATACCGAAGGAAGAGTGTGCTGAAAGTGTCAAGGAAATGGCCTTGGGAGAGCCGCTCATGGAAAAAGCTCTTGGCGTTCAATGGTGTGTATCCTCCGATGACTTCCAGTTGGCTACATGTTCCTTATAACTGGTTCGGCCGAGTTGACGATAGGGGACGAACAGTGGGTTCATGAATTTCAGGTCCTGATGACAACAATGGAAACAGGAGCTGCGACTACAACAATGTCCAAAAGCCTCCACCTACATGCAGCGCACCAATACATGACGATCAACGGAGCCATTAAACTCCATGTGAGTCCGCAGGGAAATTTTTTTAATTGTATTCTTATGTCACTTATTTTTTTTACTTTTCGCTTTCAATGGATGCTGAAAATGTATAACTTTGTGTCACACATACCTAGAAGTATTAGTTTGGAATTCTATGAATGCATTTATCTATGTGCCTTATTGACTCTATGATGATAAGACATGATGATTGTATGACACGTTGGTTATATGTCTACTGTTGTATTGCTGACAGTGGCCTGTGTAAACTATGAGACCCGCCAAAGTGAATGCCGTTCCATAAATAGGTGAACTTGATGTGGTTTTACCTCCATAAGAGTTTTCCATCTACTAATCGGTTGGTGGTGTTGATGATTTTTTTCTATTTTGACTTTTTTTTCGGTGTGGTACGTGGTGCTTATTGCTTAGAGAATGCTCATCTGAGATGACCAAGGAGGGAATTGTGAATTAAATAATCATGTTAGCTGTCATATCCGAACATAGCCACAAGGGAGCAGGACAAATAAGTAATAACTGCACATAGCCACAAGGGAAGCAGCTGTAATAACTGCTCATGGCCGCAAGATGGCAGCATCACCAGACATATGAGGAAGCCAGAGGCGGGCTCTCAAGACCATAGCCAATCAGAGCACGTACTACGTCATATAGGCCACGCCTACTTCATATCTATACAGAGCAGGACCCAGAAGGATGCCCCTGACTGCAACCCGCAGACGGAGCCCACATTGAGGGGCGGGCAATCAGTCCTCATTGTGGGAGAAGCCCCTTACTGCAACCCGCAGACGGAGCCCACATTGGGGGGCGGGCACTCGGTCCTCATTGAGGGGCGGGCACTAGTCCTCATCGAGAAACCGATTTAAACCAATCCCGTTTCTTTGCTCACTGTCTCAGTGGGCGCATATCTGGCCTTGGGGCGCTACTGCTGGAGAGTTGGAAGTCTCTGTTCCAGCAGCAGCTGTCGAAGACAGACAGGATGTCTGTCTTCACCATTTGCTAAACACCATTTAGCAGACATGGGGGACTCGAAGACAGACAGGATGTCTGTCTTCGACATCACATCGACATCAGTCAGGGTTAGGTACCTTGTCAAAGACACCTCGACACTCAGCTAGGAGAAGCCGGGGATCGAACCAGCCAACCCGCTCTACCTCCTGAGCTACTGCCGCCCTTAGTAAACTCGGATTTAAAAACATTTAAACACCATTTAGCTTAATTGATTAATAGGCTACTTTGCTATATTTATAGAAATACGCCTAATAGTCCTACACATAAGAATTTCCTTTAAGTCTGACACTGTCCCCAAATGAATAGCCTATGTGGAAAATCACTTTAGTTTTGAGCCACATTAAAATGAAGACAATTTTGATTTAGGCTAAAAGTCTTTTATTTGCGTTTGGTTATGATCCTAAGACATCATAGAATGTATTTTTGTATGACAACTATTTGCAGCAGCCAATCTCTGATTTCCCCAACAATGGGTGTTTTGCCCCCTGGGTACTATGGAGATAACCTAAAGATGTAAAACTCAATATTTGAACTTCAACAGACAGGACCTGGAGCTACCATTGTATACAAAGTTAAGATTTGTTGCTCTTTTCAATACAGGTAAACACATTCCATCCGAGAGGAGGCGCTGTGTGAAGAGACCGCGGTCGGAAACTGAAACAAAAGCTGTGATGAAGCACATGAAGCCATACATTCTGAACGGACTTCTGGTCACGAGCGCTCAATGTGCATTCTGCAAAGAACACCCCGCATTAGAAGGACACACAATTCAAAATATTCGTGATTTTGTAAGAAATAATGGCCTAAAGAAAAAAATAAGAAGTATTCACAAATGGAATAGTTGATGTTTTGCAGTTGTTTCAAGAATCAAGCTAAATTTAGACAAGTTAAGTTACGTTTTTTGGTCGCTGGTGGTTCGCGGTTTTGAGTTACTTACGTTTGAGATGTGTTCAATCTGATTTTATGAAGCTTTTCTTTGAGCATTGTCAACACTGCTTTAGTATCCTCACAATCCTGTCTGCAGTCTGTGTGTCAACTAGTGTCCTTGAAATAAAGGCCTGAAGAATAAAAAAAGATATTCACACGTGGAATAGTTGATGTTTTGTACAGTTTTTTCAAGAATTTCAATGTCAATCAAGCTAAATTCTGACATCATGTTAAGTGCTGGTGGTTCGCGGTTTTGAGTGGTTTGCGTTTGAGATAATGTGTCCGATTTTATCAATCTTACCTTTGAGAGTTGTCAACACTGCTTTAGTGTCCTCACAATCCTGTCTGCAGTCTGTGTGTCGACTAGTGTCCTTGCAGGCCTGTTCTAAAACTTGGTCTGTGTGTCAACTAGTGTCCTTGCAGGCCTGTTCTAAAACTTGGTCTGTGTGTCAACTAGTGTCCTTGCAGGCCTGTTCTAAAACTTGGTCTGTGTGTCAACTAGTGTCCTTGCAGGCCTGTTCTAAAACTTGGTCTGTGTGTCGACGAGTGTCCTTGCAGGCCTGTTCTAAAACTTGGTCTGTGTGTCGACTAGTGTCCTTGCAGGCCTGTTCTAAAACTTGGTCTGTGTGTCGACTAGTGTCCTTGCAGGCCTGTTCTAAAACCTATGTCCTCACAAGCCTGTATGGGGAATGAGTCCCTGTATACCACCAAAATGTCTGTGTAAATCTGTGTGTCGCTATCTTTTGAAATATGGGGAAATGTTTCTTTTTAAAGTCAGATATATTTTTGTAAAAAAAAGAGAAAATTTTTGATATATTTTTTATAGCTCTAGCACCTCTGGAAAGGGGTGTCCCAGTAGGCCTGTACTGAGCATCATTTGCAGACATTTTTCAAAAGTGTCCTCGTAATCCTCCATACCTGTGTGTGTGTGTGTGTGTGTGTGTGTGTGTGTGTGTGTGTGTGTGTGTGTGTGTGTGTGTGTGTGTGTGTGTGTGTGTGTGTGTGTAGGCCCGTCGCGAGAAGGCAAGCAAGCCAAGCAATTTCTTGGGGCCCCGAGCTCAAAGCCGGACAATGATGTCGTAGTAAAACCCTCAGGTCTACTCCGCATGTATTAACTGTGGCTAAACATCAACTGCACTGAAGTCATCATAACTTCGGAAGTTCTCATTTTCAAATGATTATGAATACTATTATTGTTATTTGAAGCCATGTCAGTCTTGACTGTGGGTGGTGTGGTCTGATAGTGTCTATAATACGGTAATATTTTTGTCGACATTATGAATCGGAAGAACTTTTATTTTGAAGAGCACAGGGCAACGAAGCACACTAGCCAATAAGAGGACCCGCCCACCGGCGGAAACCAGATATTTAGTGGTAAATTCCTTTTGTTAAGTAGGAAAGAAAAAACGAATAAACAAACTGAAATCTTGATTTTCGTTTTTTTGACAAAACGAAAAAACGGCTTGTTTTCTGGTTTCTGCTTGTGTCAATTATTCCCAGAAAACAGAGTAATAAAACCTACCTTGCTCGAGTTTAGTGCCCGTGGTCGACTCGCTCGTTGAAACGGGGATCCGTGTGTGTGCCACGGAACATCAGTGTCATTTACTTGCATTGGAACGAATTCCGTGCCCACATCATGGAAATCGACGTGTTTCCGTGATGATCCCACGGATTTCGAGTTAAGCGTCCGTGGTCATTTCATGGATTCCTGTGAGACCAGGTTGCATTAAATTTACAGGGCACAGACGGGATGATTGTCATATTATAATAAAGATATTCGCAATACATACATTATATTCACATTTAAGGGTTTTAAGTTGCATTAGTAATGTTGAAGGCTTAAAAACCATTGTCCACCGCCAGTGTTGTGCCTGAACGCGTTCATTGAACGATAGTTCATGAACTCGTTCATATTTTCGGCGAACGTGAACTGAACGTACTGTATTACTGCCTGATGAACGTTACTGTGAACTCCTTCATTCTGGTGTCTGTGAACGGCACGTGCACTCGGTTTAACTTCGTTCAATTGGGGGGTTATTTGTTTATCAAAACGGCGGATGCGCGCGCAGAATGAGAACATTTGTTTGACCGGTTGCCATCGTTATCTCTGTGTGGTTAATTTGCAGTTGCGGTGTTGTCAGCTTACTGTTGCATTAAACTGCAATCAGAAAATGTGGTTATATGCTATAGACCCTATAGTGTCTGTGGTGTAAAGGCTGGGACGAATTAAAAAATATAAATACACTTTATGTTGAAAGTATAGACCGTCCCGATTCCCATTGAAACGAATGCCGCGGTGATTATTCTTCAAAACGAGATCTGTTAAATTGTGAAAAATGAATCAAACTGTAATCAGACAACACGGTTATATGCTATAGACCAGGGGTTTTCAAAGTGTGAGAGAGTGAGCCCCCCCTCAGAGAAAATAATTCAGCTGAGCTATCTTAATTATTTTACACATTTTGAACATCTCTGATCATAATTTTAAAACATTTGAAACATATTTTTTAAACATTTTAAACATATTTCTGAAACATTACAACTTCTTTGTGCGTTTTTAAACACATTTCTTAACACAATTTAACAACTTTATCTAAGCATGTTTTAGCTAAACCTTTTTAAATACATTTGAACATCTTAATCTGTGTAAACTGCCAGTTTACACAGATTCAGGGTCCCCGACTCTGAATTTTCAGAGTCTAATCAGATCTGCTTTTTCAGTCCAGAGATTCGACTATTCGGCGGGGTTTGTTTACCGGCGTTGCTATGGTGACCTAAATTATTATAAGCAACTGAAAACGATGCCGGTTTGAAACTAAAACTGTGATTCTGAAAAAAGTATAAATGCTATCAAAATTCCATTTGGATAGTATTGAAGATACAAGTGTGTAGATTTGTTCAATGGTTTGAACGATTGTAAACGGTTGAAAATGAATGAGTTACGATGTCTAGAAGTAGGTGTATCAGAATGGGCTGACGTCTTCAATGAAAACAGCTGAAAACGAAGCGGGATGAAACTAAAACTGTGATTCTGAAGAAATTTTAAATGATAACGAAATTCTGTTTCGATATTATTGAAGATACAAGTGTGTAGATTTGTTAAATGGTTTGCACGAAGATAAACGGTTGAAAATTGATTTAGTTAGGGTACTTCTACACTTTCAGGTTTTTCTTCGGGTTTATTTTTTTCTCACGTCGCGCCCCCCCTGTGGGGGGGCGCGCGCCCCACAGTTTGAAAACCACTGCTATAGACCCTAGAGTGTCTGTGGTATAAAGGCTGAGACGAATTTCGAATTATAAATATGTACAATCCATAACGTTAGCTCTCTGGCTCATAGCTCAGCGGACTAGAATACCTCCTAGAATCATTGCTTGTTTGCCGGAAACGGAAATGGGGGCTGTTTACGTTTGGTTGTAGTCTTTTCGCTCGGTTCTCCGACTCAACAGTAGGGCTAGAACCGAGCGAAAAGACTACAACCAAATTTGAACTACAACCAAACTAGTTCCCTTTCCGCTTCCGGCCAACGAGCAATGAGTCTTCCAACAGAAATCAATGGGATTTACAAAATGCGCTAAATGTACAATAAAACACGATAGAAACTATTTCGCTACGATGCTTGATTCAACCACTCTATTTGATCCTAGACAAATCACGAAGTGGGCTCTGTGTTCAAAATACCGGAAAAAAATAATAGCTCACACAGCAACATATTGAAAAAAAGAACTATGAAGTAGTTCATTATTTGGAACTGTGAACTTAGTTCAAATCTTTGAATTATGAACGTTGAACTGAACTAGTTCATTTTAAAATTTGTGAACTGAACTTTGAACTAGTTCACGTAGAAAGTGAACTATCCCAACACTGTCCACCGCTGCAGGACACGCTTTGACCCTGCCGCCCTTGGTTTCAAGCGCTGTTGAGGACTGGCTTGGGTCCCACACTGGATCGACTGATAGAGCTCGATCTCACTGATGAGTTGTTCCTCATTCATTCACCTATCTTTCATCATTCGTGAAGCTTTTTGAATCATTCGTTCACCATTCGTTTACCACTAGTGAAGCTTTTTGTGTACCTTCATGTAAAGTCATGCGTCAGACTGAGTTGTTACTCTTTTGCGAACCATCATTCACCAGTAGTTAAGCTTTTTGAATCATTTGTTTACCAGTAGTGAAGCTTTTTGTGTACCTTCATGTAAAGTCACGCGTCATACTGAGTTGTTCCTCTTTCACAAACCATTCGTTCACCAGTAATTAAGTAATTTTCAATCATTTGTACACCATTCGTTTACCAGTGATGATTACAGTAGTCCACTAGTCTGTTTACCAGTAACTCCTGAGTAGTTACTGAATAACTGTCACTTAGGGCCCCAATAAGGGCCCCAGTTAGGGCCCTGGTCTTTCATCATTCATTACTCATTCGTTCCTCAGTAACTACTGTGGCATCCCGCCCCGTAAACCTCGGCCCGGACCAGCCCGAGGGTTGGTCCTGGATGGCCGTTACCACCGTCACCCACCGGCCGGCGACGGAGAGCACCGACCGAACCCCAATCAGCTTGATTGGGGGACACCTGGCCGAAAGCTGAGGAGCCACTATAAGAGGACTGACATTTGGGCAGACCAGACGGGAGCGAGGAAGGAGGAAGCGCTCGTGTCCGCGAGAGGCTAGAGGCCCACGGAGGCCCTAGAGACCGCGTTTACTTTGTTTGATTTAAGTTGTCTGCAATAAATGCCTTTAATGGCTTAATCCACACTTATACCCACGTTATTGCGTACCTTATTGTAAAGTGTTGTTTGCTTAATTTCAACAGCCAGATCAAGTCTTCACATAGGATCAGCCTTTAACAGAACAAGACCAACAGGATTGTTGACAAAACATGAGACGCCAGTTCAAGGACAAAACCAACCTGTCAGTTAGGATTATTATGCATACTGTATTTGGACATTCACAATATTTTAAGTCACAATGAAGGTTGTGTGGATAAAGCGCTTCCTCCTGATACTGGCTGGAATATGTTCTATATATTACATAGTTCCATCATTTATCAACCGAGATGGTACCATTGAATCATTTGGACATGGCAGTCCTGGAATGGTTTCTGATTCGGAGCAAAGTGTTAAAGATCTGTGTAAGTGGACTCTTTAAATATCTATAGCCAGTGGCGATGGTAGCATTTTGTATGGGGTGGAAAAAAAGGGGCATTATGAAATTTAAGGGTGGTGTGATGTACACGTTGTTTTTGTGGATTATGTGTTGTAGCTACAGTATATCATTATCACTTCAGCACAATAAAGGTTCTAATCATTATTCTACGTGTTTGATTTGTATGGAAGGCCAATTGAGCAAAAAACGTCTCAGAAATGTCTCCTTAAAAACTGCTTATGTTAACAGACATAGTTTGGTCGTGTTATGGATGTAATATCTTTATGCGTTTATCCAACAAAAATGTGTATTTAACCCCTGCTACTTTTTTTTGCAATTGACTTGATGACAGTTATTTTATGATCCACAATATAGTAGTCTATGCCATTTCATCAATGTTAATTAATTCGATAATTAGTAAAAACAAGAGGAAACGGGTGTTGCGATCGGTATTCCAGAAATTAAGGAAATATATTTAATTTAATAAAGGGTTGATAAGTGTTTATGTTGTTAGATAACTCGCATTTAGATGCATTTTTCCTATTCCAGACACTCCCAAAATTAAAAGTAAACTCAAAAGAGTTTCTCCCCGTCTGAGCCTTCTCTTTTAAGTACAGGGCGGGGCCCTCTGCTTTTTCTAACATGGAGAGATGAAGGAAATATATTTTCTATTACTATAGACTAAATCAACCTAGTGATATCTGTATCAGGATGTGTAGGCTAACAGTAGTGCTGTGCCACATTACTCCAGGCGCGTCGTTAGACCTGGGCATTCGAGGCTATAGCCCTGGCTCTTTTGGGAATAGCCCCGGATCGCGGTGCCTCAGGCATTCACATTCAAGGTTGGGAATGCATGCCCAACCTGTTGTAACTAATTAAATGGCACAACTCCAGGCCTGGTTGACGCCCTGTTTTTAACGGATGTTCACCTTTCACATAAGGGCAAGCACAGTACAGGTGCGGCTTTCAGTCACCACTTGATACTCATACATTCCACACGCTGGGCATTAAGCCATCAAGGGGTAGAGGTTAGTGATGGAGCCAAATGGAAATGTCATGGCGATTATCGCAGCGACTTAGGTGGAGCATAGGGCTTAAATATGTACGTCTATGCTGAATGTGAATGCCTGAGGCACTCTTACTTATCTTTCTTTCAATGCCTTTGTTCAGCTTATCACTAACTCTTACATTTTCTCACGTCATACAGTTAATTTGGTAAAAAAACTCCATCAAAAACAAGAATCCATGCAGAAGCTTCTTGAAGAAGATCTAGAAAGACAGAGAAAAATAGAAGAAAAACCAATTGCAGTGGTCAAAAAGGAGGACGAAGAAAAACCTGGGAAAATTGAACAGCCTGGAAATAAAGGGAATAAACTTTTCCCAAAGTCTCCCCTGTTCCAGAACTGGGGTGGAGAGAATTTGTCAGAAGACGAACAAAAAGAGGCACAAGCTTTGTTTGAGAAATATGGATATAACGTGTTTCTCAGCGACCGCCTACCCCTTAATCGACCTCTTCCAGACACCAGGGAACCAAGGTTGACCTTTTACTTATTTTAATGTGTGTGTGTGTGTGTGTGTGTGTGTGTGTGTGTGTGTGTGTGTGTGTGTGTGTGTGTGTGTGTGTGTGTGTGTGTGTGTGTGTGTGTGTGTGTGTGTGTGTGTGTGTTTTTTCTAAATTATGTTTTGGATGTTAATCTACTGTAGATGCTTGAATAAGACCTACCCAAAGGATCTGCCCAGCATTGGAGTAGTCCTTATCTACCTGGATGAGGCCCTGTCAATCCTCAAGAGAGCCATCCGAAGTATTATAGACCGCACTCCGAAGTCCTTGCTGAAAGAAATCATATTGGTGGATGACCACAGCACAAATGGTTTGCCTCTGTTTTAGGTTTAAGAAATGATAGACAATTAAATAACTACTTCTGTAAATAAATGTTTATGGGAATAAACATTTATAGTTGATGCAATATAGCCCTTGCATCAACTACATTTCTAATTATTAATTCAGCAGTATTATCAATAACTATTATTTACACAGAGATTACCCCCCTCCCTCCACAGACGACCTGAAGCAGGACTTTGACATGTACATCAAGACCATTGAGGACCAGAATCCAGGCCTCCTCATGACCAGAGTGAGACACAGTGAGCAGCTGGGGCTGACCACGGCTAGGATCTCTGGATGGAAGGCCGCCACGGCTGACGTGGTCGCCATCTTGGATGCTCATATTGAAGTCCATGACCTGTGGTGAGGGGGTACCAAGTCACTATCATATGACGTATATAATTGTGTAGTCTGACTTTGAGTGCTGCTGGAGTGGGGATCTGTAAGCTTGTAACCAGTGGCGCTTTTAGCAAATTGGGGGCCCAAGGCGAAGATATGTATGGGGCCCTCCGTGTCCGGCCTTTAAAAGAGAACGGAGAAAAAAAAAATACTGACCAAATGGTGGATAGGCAGGTAAAGCTAATCTACGTGGAAGTAAAGGTTGGAGATGAGAAAAAATACCTTCCCCTTTAAATACACCTTCATACACTTCTTTACGCCAAAAAGAAAATGGAAAGCAGAGAACATCAAAAGTGTAGCACTACACAAACTAATAGTCACAATGGTCAAAGATGAGTTATATTTGAAACAGTATGCTATGATACACAGAAATTTGTCAATAAACCTATTGAACTGGACCTCCAAAGGTTTGTTTTTTTCGGTAGGGTGGCATATAGTTTTTGGAATTCTCCAAGGAAATCTTTCAAAATTTTCAAGATTTTACATTTCAGAAAAGTGGTCATCTTTGTTTTCAGGTGACCGCAAGTCTTATTCAGGGGAGCTCTGCTACAACCTGGCTACTCACACCCTGATTAAATGATTGAATTTAAGCAATAACACATCAATGGCAAAGTCTATCAAACCACTGGAAAAGGACTAAGAACAATTAGTCATCCTGTGACCAAGTTCTGTGTCAATAACTTTTGTAAGTAATCTTTTGTTGTTTTATCTCAATCTATTTCTGTGCTGCAGGGCTGAACCATTGCTGACGCAGATTAAAGGGGATCGGAAGCTGATTGTGTCTCCGGTGTTTGACAGAGTCAACTACTATGATCTTGAGACTGTAACATACTTGCCTGCATCCCATGCGTTTGACTGGGCTTTGTGGTGCATGTACGAGAGATTTAGGCCTGAGTGGTACAAACTAAATGACCCCTCCTTGCCTGGGAAGTAAGTTTCACCTGAAAATAGCTTTTCTTGATCTGCATTAACAAATATATCTGCACTAACTCAATCCTGAACAATGACATATTGAGCCATTTCATCGGTTAAACCTTTTAAGGAGTCCTTCCATAATGGGTATCCTAGTCGCAGATCGGACGTATCTTGGTGAAATTGGAGTTCTTGATGGAGGAATGAAAGTATACGGGGGAGAAAATGTTGAGCTCGGGATTCGTGTAAGTATACCACAGGAATACCCAAAGTTTGCTTATGAGGAAATAAGTCGATAAAGCCTAGAAGTGATTAACTGACGTACAGTATGTTACTGGGTTAATTATTATATTGGGAATGGCTGAATTGTAACAATGCCCATTAATTATTTCGTAGGTTTGGACATGTGGGGGAAGTATTGAGGTTGTTCCATGCTCCAAGATAGCCCACATTGAGAGGAACCATAAGCCATACATGCCAGACCTCTCCATCACAATGAAAAGGAATGCTTTGAGGGTAGCAGAGGTTTGGATGGATGAGTACAAACACAACGTCAATCTGGCATGGAATCTGCCCTTCAAGGTACAACAGTTTAACCTAAAAGGTCATACCAATTTAGACTGATCTGCGAACACAATGTACAGTGTGTTTTAGACTTTGTTCCTGACTTCTTTGATGAACTTTGTTAAAAAAAGTTCATTAATCTTAATAAAAATGTATTAAGATTAAGACAAAAACACACATACTTTGGCTTAACTGATGAAGGCTTATTATCAAACTAAACGCTTTTGTTCTACAGGATCACGGTATTGACTTTGGGGATGTGTCTGAGCGAAAAGAACTAAGAAAACGGCTGAATTGTAAACCTTTCAAGTGGTACCTGGACAATGTGTATCCACTGCTGGATAGCTGGGACGATATCCTGGCCTATGGAGGAGTGAGTTGTCTTAACTATATGAGGGACAGGGTTGAACATGTGGAGATTTTTTAGAGCCAAAGAGATATTATATTATGAATCATCTCTGGTGGAAGAATGATTATGATGAAATATCAGAAGGTATTTCCTCTGTCTGTTACAATAGTATTTTCCTTTGGGCAAGGTTGATACTGAGGCCTACTTGCCACTGCAGTATCAAGCCTTTGAATAAGGTTAAACATATTTCTCCCATTTTTAGCTGAAGAACCTCGATGCCAACATGTGTGTAGACCAAGGTCCAGTTCCAGGCCACACACCGATTGCATATCACTGCTACTACTATATGCCTCAAGTGAGTCAAAGGACGTACTATTAATATGTTGGATGAAGTATCTCATGAAAGTGAACATGTTTTCTTTTGGTTTTCTTTCTCATCAGTACACATATTTCCGAGGGACTGGTGAGCTTTACATTGGTGGGATCAAGTCCCATAAGTACAATGCTAATCGCTGTTTGACGGACAGTGGTAACAATGACAACGAGCCTGGCCTGAACGACTGCCACGATGCTCTTCAGAAACAAATTGGAATTTACTGGGACTTCACCCAGGTACTTATATTGTGTTGTGGGTGATTTATTGTGAAAGATGTTGTTTCGGCAGAGAAAACTTAATACACAAACACATATTATATGCGGTAACTGTGGTTCTATTTAATGATATATGCAATACATTATAAACAAAGTTTCTTATCAGTATTGTATGCATTATCGTTATCGACTTGTGTTCCTAATATGCGTGTGTCCCCCCGTTTATATACATTGCCATGGACTGTATTATGCGTTATGTGTTTAGTTTGCGTGTGTTTAAACAGATGGACGCACACACGAGCGCACACATTCATTCATTATTTTACGCATACACAAACGCGCGCCCGCATTCATTCATTCTTTTTAACACTCACTCGCGGTAAAACAATGTTTTCCCACGATCAAATACTCATCAATCCTAAAAATTATGGACATGTACATGGTGTCTGTGTCAAGAAAATATGTGTTTGCTGTACGTTGTTTGCGTGGCTATAGGTAGATGAGAGAAGCAAAGTGTATGCGCGAGGTGCACAAGCAACATTATGCATGCGCCCTTAAAATAGCATCTGAAGAACGCGCCACTGACTTTAAACCAGGTATTTCCTGGTTTGCGGCGCAAGTGATTTCTGAAACTGCAAAATAGCACCAGGGAACGTTTGCGCCAGAACACGCCTCCTCCTTTTGCCGAACCGCCCCTTGGGGCGCAAGATCATTCCCTAATTTACCGACATGTGGCGCAGTAGGGAAAACAACGCTCTGCGCCAGTTGCAAACTAGCAACGACACATGCGCCAGTGAGAAAGTAAATTGAGCCGGATGCAAGATATGGCCCACAGTGTTCCCTGATGTGTTGTTTTGTTTCTCTCTCTTTTTCAGGGTAAAGAATTGAAGAACAAACAGACAGGTAGATGTTTGGAAATTGTAAAGGGCAAACTCTTGTTACAAGAATGTACAGGCCAAAGATGGGAAATCCAAAATGTTATCAAACCTTTCTAATATATGTCGTCAATGTGGACTGCAACTACATTGATGATCATTAATAAGCCAATTTACAAAAGTCCATTTACTACTATCCACTATGCTGTAGGCCAATATATAACCTTTTTTTTATAATACTCTTATGTAACTTTGACACAAAGAAAGAATGAACATTTTTCTATGAATATATAATACATTTCCAAAAACACTGTAATATCCTTTTAAACAGATGATTTGTTTCAGTTAAAAAGTGCCTTACATTGTTGAAATGTTTGTATTTGCTATAAAGCTGTAACAAGCGATGTGATAATTGGTGAACCTATCTTGAAAAGCTGGGGGCTTTCCAGCTTCAAGCAAACCGTGGCTATGGGGTCCATAAAGGTAGCACCTGTCTGAGTCAGAACCAATGATATTGCAGACGCTCACATGCTTTTTCCTAAAGGAGGAGTTTAAGTTGGGATGGAAGACGATATTTTCTTGCTCTATTTTAGGGGCTCCATGGGACATCCACTTTTTTTATTAAATGTATTGATTCTTCGGTAAACCTAACTTGATTGAATTCTCTTCATGTTTTCCCTTATTTTGTTAAGAGTTTATTCCTTGTAGATAAGTACACACAATTCCTTCTCATCAGCACACATATTTCCATGATTCTGGTGAACTTTTACATTGGTGGGATAAGTCAAATGATAATTGTACGTTATACGGCAACACTGACAGAGAGCAGCAACATACTGTGTTGAGGGTGTCTGAATATGAAAGGTGTCATTCGTTAATGAAGCAGAACAAGATTTGACTAACGTTCATGTACAACAATGGCATACAGTGTTCTCTGGTTTATGTCTGTTTTCTCTATTTTTTAGGGTAAAGAATTGAAGAACAAACAAAATGTTAGTTAAAAATCGATATAGATTTAATGTCTAAAGCCTGACACCTAAACCAAGGGTTTTTTCCACACAAATCGGTTGTATCTGTAGAGAACAATGAGAACTAGGATTGGGCACGCAACCCCGCATGGGGTTTGAAATGTTCTTTCTGATTGTATAGACGGGTTTCTTGTGTACAAACAATACTAGGTGCGCGCGCAGCCAGGGGGCAAAAGCCTGCTTCGGAGTGAACTGATATCAATGTAGATGCCGTATTGCTTGTAAGTTCTCCCTGACACAGTTGCAATAAAATGTCATTTTACTGAAAAATCGCTTTGTTTTTCATTGCATCACAAATCATAAAAACACTTACTGAAATGTCCATGAATTTCACTCAACTTACCAGGTTTTGACGGTTGTTTTAGATGTTTCCAATATCAGGAGCACGGTCGTAATGTTAGTTAACGCTAACAAAGTTAAAGTAAAAATGTTTACGGCGAGGCTACTTTACGGCCTGCCAACATTAAAAACAAACCGCCAATGTCACTGTAAATATAGTTTTACACTACAGGTCTGACAGCTTGTTAGCTAGGTCTTGACAGAGATGGCTCAGACTAATTACATCAACAGCCTCAGCAGCTCAGACTGCACCGATTACCTGAACAAACTGGTCCTCAGCACTGGTGAGAAATTACCAGACCCATATAGTATTCCGAGTGAGGAATGGATTGCAGATATGTCCAAATGGCCAGCTATAACATGGCCCGACATATACAGTTATCTGATTGAGAAGCCTAGTGTGTACACTAAGGACAGTTTGCGTGCATACAAATCTTTGGACGCATATAATTATGTTCTTTGTGGTCATGTGCAAAACTTAAAATGTTTTGACACAAGTTCAGGGTTTTGCGCTTTGAGGGCAGGTGTCCTGCCCAGTCAGAGACAGGGACTAAAGGCAAAACCTTATGATGCCTGGGTGTACGTGCACAGGGATCTAGGGTACATCCTGACAGCTAACTGCACATGCATGGCAGGGTAAGTCTCACACAGCAGATATTGTGAGCTTCTGAATTCACTTACTTTTACTAATAGATATATCCATCGCACCAGTCTTGCTTCTTGTTGCAGCCATGCTGCAGCCATCATGTGCCAGGTTGAGTTAACAGGGCGCAGACGCACCGAGGAGGAGGTCGCCTGCACTTCCCAACCAAACAAGTGGAAGGACATGTCCCGCAAAAGGGTTGAGCCACAAAAGTTGAAAAACATCAACTTCAGCCGACCAAAGCGACACCTGACTGAGCTGCCTGAAGTCCATCATACACCAACACCCCAAAACATACCAGGTAGCCTATGAGAGTGAACGCGCTGATACATGTGAACTATTACGCATTAGTTATTAAGACAAAAGCCGACATACGTAGGCCTGATGTGTGTGGGCAACAAAGTCACTGTTACCAAAATCAACATCTGTCTGTCCCTTCAAAATAAAGTTCGTGACGTGTGTGATTGGTGCAACTGCTGACAGATGTGCTGCTGACAGTGACAGTTTCACTAAACCTGAGCCACCATCCAATCCTCCCTCGTTCACGTCCTGACGTCTCTTGGACATATAAATGCATAAACCTCTGTATATTCTGTGTTTTTCCTCTCTTCAACTAATTGTTTCAGTTTTTGCCGGTGTCGGTCTGCAACGTGAAATCTGGCGCGCACCTGTTTCTCTCTCGCATACTCGCTCGCTCTCGATCCGCATATAAAAAATAAAAGCTAGTGAGGAAGAAATAGGCCTACAAACCCCCCGAATATTGACGAGTATTTCGCACACTGAATTTATGTAATAATGCACAAATAATTTCACTTTTTTTTCTGCAGGGATAAATTAAACGCAATATTTTACAGATCAAGCATTTTAATAAAATCATAGCCTAAATGTTATTTTAAAATTGCTCCCTCTTATGTGACAATCCTTACAAATACATTTCCTCCTTCACTCAGCAATTACAACGGAAGATCTTCAGGCCCTCAAAAACATTTGTCCAGAAGCTGCTATATTCACATCCATCAACACAGCTGCAGACTCGGACACAGACACAGCATCAGAATCAGGATGTGAACTACCTGAGCCCCTGACAGCCATGTTTGACCCATCTGCTAGGGACCTGTCGACAGCTGACCTCCAGGAGAAGTGTAAAAAGATCTATGAGAAAATGAGAGGGCAATGCACAACTGACAGACTAGAGCACCTACAGGATGTTACGAAAGAGCAGGCAAAGTGCACAACCTGGGGACTCCATAGAGTGGGCCGCGTAACTGGCAGCAATTTTCACAGAATTATTAAATGCAAAGACAGCTCAGCTGACAGTGTAATGAAACTGGTCATGCAATATGATGCCACAGATCTTACTGTACCCGCTGTCATGTGGGGAAAGCAAATGGAGGACACAGCACGTAAAAATTATGAAACAGAAATGAAGAAAATACACATGAACTTTAATGTAGAAGCAGTGGGTCTAACAGTGAGAGCAGATGAGCCGTACCTGGCTGCTTCTCCTGATGGGGTATTCTCCTGTGACTGCTGTGGAACAGGCCTGCTAGAGATAAAGTGTCCATACAAGTACAGGGAGGGACTAGAGGGGTCAGAGACTGATGCATCCTTTTGCCTTGATGGAAACTATGACCTGCGACCCACCCACCCATATTACTCACAGATCCAGTTACAAATGTATGTTTCTCAAATGGACATGTGTGACTTCATGGTGTGGACGAAGACAAGCAGCATCATTTGCCGGCTACGGAGAGATGAGCCCTTTCTACAAGAAACTCTTCCCAAGGCTGACTCTTTCTTCATGGACCACCTCCTCCCAGAACTTGTCTGCCGCTGCAAAGACCCTGACCTGGCAGAAGAGATCAAATGTCTGTACTGCAAAAAGCCAAGCTTTGGCAAAATGATCAAGTGCACAGACTGCTGCCAACACTTTCACTATCCATGTGTGAACATTACCAGATACTCCAAAAAATGGAAATGTGGATGCAAATAGATACATCCAACAATGGTAAATACTGGATGCTGGACAACAGCATTTAAGAAAAAACGGATGTAATGAGCAAAGATGGATAGGTACACCTGACAAAATCTAACTGACTTCATTACTGTCAACACAACAACAAACAAACAACACATCTGACTCTTTAAGTGTTCATTTATTTTTTTCTGAATGTACATTTACGTAAAATCACAAACAGCACTGATATATATTGTTCATCGCCAGAAAGAAGTGCAGTTTGAGTTCGGCGGACAATGATAATACTCAAAACTTAGTTGAAAGCTAGAAAAAAAAAAAAATTCCAGGTATAAATGTTAAATGAGTACATATAGTATTAATTATGTAAACTCATTCATTGTTGAGATGTAGATTTAATTTTAATTGCATTGCCTTCAATATATTGCATTTACAACATTCAGTTCATGTTCAATATTTGCCATGTCAGCTTTAAACACAGTTTCTCCATTATCATAAATAAATGAAATAGTTCTGCGTGCGTGGTTCTCAACCTTTTTGTACTCTGAATGATCCTGTCTGATCAAATTTAGTTATTCATAACTGTTATTAATTTTATAGTCAGAGAGAAAGAGAGTGATGAGTAAGTGAGAGAGTCAGTGAGAGCAAGTAGTAAGTGACCACCATTGCCCTCATTAGCCCTTAAAAGCCTGACACAATCATGGAAAATAATGTACACCTCCTTGACTCTGAACACAGTTATCGCCGGGCCACCACAGCCCCCCTAAGGTTCGTAAGACCAGCACATATGGTCAAAATGTCATCTAGCATATCGACTTGGCTGATGGGTATGACAGTGTTCAGTATCTTAAAGGTTTTAAGCTGACCAATAACTCGTTCCACATGTATGCGGACTCTTGACAACTGACGTGAAGTGTCAACACAAGAACCTGGCAACTGAGATTTCCCCTTCGTGAAACTTGGTATTCTTAATGTTGCTCCTACACTGGCCAAATCCTCTCTAACAAGGAAACCTCTATCTGCAAGGATCTCGTCACCATGCTCAAGTTTACCCAAAAAGGCAGAATCTAAAGTTATTACCTTGTCAGAGGCACGACCTCCCCACCCACTAGACAAAAAAGATATAGCTCCTGCTGGTGTGTTTCCTATTAGATATTTCATTGTGTTTTGGTGCTTATAATTTGACCAGGTTTCAGCCCTTGCTTTAAGATTGTGTGTTCTTTTTATAAAGATTTCAGTACAGTCTATAATACATCGACAATTCCTAAATTTGGGTTTAAAACACTTTGGCATGTTTGCTCTCACTGCATCCTTACTAGGCCACATTATCAAAGGTTTCACTATTGAGGACAACATGGGTATCCAGTCTCTTAGTATTTTTGATACAGTTGAGAATGGAAGCCCAAATCTGTAGGCAAGGTCTCTGTTGGTGAGTCCAAGTCTTACTTTCATTAGAACCAAAAGGAGGTGATTCTCCCAACTTAACCCACCCTTAAGCACAAGTGTGCTTCTTTTTACAATATCCAGCAGCCACATAACCATTTGTAATGATTGTAAACCAGTAAAAAAAAATATTTTAGCGTTTGTGTCTTTTATGGAATCAAACCCAAACTTGGACTGCTTCAGTTGCTCCTTCAGATGTTTATTTTCTTCCTGTGTGGCATGCATTTCTCTTTTCAGAGCTTCATAATCATCACGGAGCTGGTTGTACTGCAGGTTGAGTTGGTGCATCTCTTTTCTGGACAGAAACTTACATTCATCTACAACACAAAAAGGAGATAAATTAACTCATGTGCAACACATCAGCTTTCATACACAGACACACACACACAACACACAGACTATCTGTCTGGTTCTCTGTCACTCTACACTGGAAAAAGTCTTCTGTTGAACCAAGTAAAAAAAATATGGGTAATGGTTCACATCTATATTACATAACTTGAGCCAATGACAAATATATAGCTTGCCTCAAACAATATTTCCTATGTTCATAAAAACAAAATAATACAACTTGGCACCAAGTATAATTCTATTCTTTGAATGAAGTTAATACATTTAAATCGTATGTTAAATCCTAAACAAAAAAATATTGATTCACTCCAACAATTGGTTCTCATTTAAGAAATATCTATCAGAAATAATTTGATTTATCCAATCAAAAAGATTACAATTTAATCAAACAATTGTTTCTCATTATTGTATACATCATCATCATCATCATCATTTTTTCCCGCTCGGCTCTCGCCGCTTCATGGCCTTGAGGCGCTTCTGTCTGGATTCGACATCACATCGCGACATCAGTCAGGGTTAGATGCTTTGCCAAAGACACCTCGATACACTGCTTGGTGAAGCCGGGGATTGAACCAACAACCTTCAGATTACCAGCCAACCCGCTCTACCACCTGAGCTACTGCCGCCAGTGGGTCATCGTCACTCTGGTCAAGGATAGTGCTTTCACCTCAAAAAGTCGCCAAAAGTCACCAATAGCAGCTGAAAAAGAAGCTAGATTTGTCGCTTGTCGCTGTTTTGAAAAAAAGTCGCCAAAGGGGTCTGAAAAGTAGCTAAATATAGCGACAAAATCGCTAAGTTGGCAACACTGCGGTTTGGTCCAGTAGTCGTAAGCGTCTTTGTATTTAATGCGCATGCGCAGGCTTGTACGTAACCTTGACATTTTACATTTGTCAAAATAGATATTTCTTAATTGAACTCCTAACTAAAAATATCTATATTTCACAGTATTTTGAAGTAAAAAAAAGTTATTTTAAAAATAAAACAAAAAATGTTTATTTGAATTGATTTACAAAATAATAATCAGATGAAGTGCGGCATAAATCCCTTTTTCCAGTGTACTCACCTGACCACCAACCAACCAACCAACCAACCAACCAACACAAACACACACTTAATAGTATGACTTGTGCATACCTTCAGAATAATCTACAGTATCTGCTTCAGGCTGGCTTGTGGGGCAGGTAGCAGGGGCCTTATCTTCATCTCTTATTCTCTTTCTTTCATATCTAGGACAAACAGAGTAGAGTTAAGTTAAAAACCCAAAATAATCAACACATTAAGAGATAATACAATAACATAATAAAGAAAGACACACAAGAATATCTTATTTGCTCAGATAATTAACAAGCTACCAAGAAATTAGAAAATTTCAAATACATGACATGACACTGACCTTGCCACCTTTCCCGAGATGTCTCTGTTGCTGCTGTGTGAAAAAACCGATGGAACAAAATCTGGACTATCACAATCCATGGACGGTGACCCTGAGAAAAAGAATGAGATTAGCTATGCTTATTGTTTATTTTCACATTTTTTAACCTATTTGCTAATTTACGAGCTCAGTCATAATGAGCACCAATAGCACAAGCATTTAAGTTACGGGTTCAGAGTTAAAGAAAATCGTACACTGTAACATTAGCTGTGTGAACTGTGAAGACACTTTCTTGTATGACTTTCAGCCTGAACCAAGAAACCTACACCAGCCATGCAGCTAATGTTGGTACTTACAGTAACAACAAAAGCTAAACTTATAGGTTACGACCGCGAGCCAACGTTAAACTTTACAAACTCAGTAGAAGACGGACAAATTTGTTGGCCAGTTAGTCAGTAAATCACACTAATATATCCTCATTAAGTATGGTAAAATCACACGCAGTCCTACTCATTATCCAGCTCATGTTGGAAAAGACAAACATACCAGAAACGTAGTGGGCGCTGCACAGACCAGGGTGTATGTCTATGGGTGTATGCACTAAGCTGTGTGACGTACTTCCTGTTTCAAATAATACAGCTCGGCCGGTTCCGGTCTGTGTGTTTATCGCGCCAGCCAGCTGACGTTGATATACTTTAGACATGAATCAAGAACGCAAACATTTCGTTTTTATAGGCAGGAGAAACCTAGGATCACTGCTGTGTCCCTCACTGTACAGCATCAGCCAAATCCAAAGGGGTATTTAGTTTCCATGGCTTTCCAAGCCAAACTGACGTGAGGAGTCAATGGATTGTAAACATAAGCCGGGATAAATATGTCATCACCACTCACTCTAAGGTCTGTAGCAGACACTTTAGTTCTGACAAGATGATTGAGGTACGTCCACACCAGGAGCGACCATAGCGTCAAAGACGCTTTGGTCGCTCACAAAGTTTCGCTGCAAATTTTTCTGTTCGCTTTGGTCGCTCAAGTCGCTCATGACGTAAAATTCAATTATGCAGACGCATTTAAAGGAGCCGTATGCGTTTAGTAGGCCCTACAGACAGCCATATCAAATAGTGAACTCTCCCATACACCTTGGCCATATTGCCGAGACGGTTTTGCTTGTTCGATAAAGACAAAGTGCTTCGACAACAAGTAGGACAGTGATTCCCCCCAATATACAAAAAATCCTAAAATGTAGGCTAATTACAACCGAGAACAAAAAACCCTGCGTGCTGTAGTAGTTAAAATATGTTTCACTGATCTGGATCTGCAAATCATGATCTGCACTCATTCGTGGCATTCAAAACAAATAGACATTGAGTATATAGTAGTAGCAGGTGTATGCAAACGGGGTATGCAAAACCTTGGTCTACGCACATGTTGGCATCAAGGTCCTTCAGCTAGATAGGGGTGAAATATGTTTAGCTTGATTCAAAGACTTGATACTTGAATGTTCCGTAGACCTAACTATCAACCTTACCTAAAGGAAAAGCGACAAAAAAATTCGATATGTACTGTATGTATGAATTAGGCCAATTGCCATATGTTCAATCCTGGGACGATATCCAGGATATCGTCCCAGGTATCCAGCAGTGGATACACGTTGTCAAGGTACCACAATGGTTTGCAATTCAGTCTTTTTCTGAGTTCTTTTCTCTCTGACACATCCCCAAAGTCAAAACCGTGATCCTGCAGAACAAAAGTGTTTGTTGATCATAAGGCTTCATCAGTTAAGCCAAAGCATGCCTGTTTCTTTCCTAACCTTAATAAATTAAGCCAAATAGGACGTCATTGTCAGGTCTGGTTTAGTTGTGCCATTTTAAGTGTATTTTTTTTCAAACACATCAAAGAAACAAAGAAGAAGTCTAGAATACACTAACGATTATGTCAAGTGTTGATCAGTCTAAATTGGAATGACCTTTTAAGTTAAACAATTAGATTCCAGGCCAGATTGACGTTGTGTTTGTAGTCATCCATCCAAACCTCTGCTACCCTCAAAGCATTCCTTTTCATTGTGAGTGAGAGGTCTGGCATGTATGGCTTATGGTTCCTCTCAATGTGGGCTATCTTGGAGCATGGAACAACCTCAATACTTCCCCCACATGTCCAAACCTACGAAATAATTAATGGGCATTGTCATTCCCAATAACGTAAGTAAGTTAATCGCTTCTAGGCTTTATCGACTTATATCCCAATAACAAAACTTTGGGTATTCCTGAGGTATATTTACACGAACATTTTCTCCACCGTATACTTTCATTCCTCCATCAAGAACTCCAATTTCACCATGATACGTCCGATCTGCGACTAGGATACCCATTATGGACGGACTCAAAAAATATATAAATGTGTTACACAGTGGGGCTACCCTAACCCTGCTCCTATTTGGGTTTCTCATCATTTGTTTTATCACGGAAAGTCTGCGGTTTTGTTCTACGTTTATACTCACTTCAATAAAGAAGTATTGTATTTTACAATTCGCTGCCTGCTGCCTCTTTCTTTCGCACTTGGATCTACACCTTCCCAAGACCGTAACAGACCTGTCTCAATATGTGATGGTTCAGGAGTGAATTAATGCAGATATGTTGTTAATGCAGATCAAGAAAAAGCAATTAGTTACTTACTTTCCGGGCAAAGAGGCGTCATTAAGAAAGTTCCACTCAGGCCTGAAGCGCTCGTACATGCACCACAAAGCCCAGTCGAACGCATGGGATGCAGGCAAGTATGTCAGAACCTCAAGATCATAATAGTTGACTCTGTCAAACACTGGAGACACAATCAGCTTCCGATCCCCTTTAATCTGCGTCAGCAATGGTTCAGCCCTGCAGGACAGAAATCGATTGAGATCCCAATAAAAAAGAAAAGCTATTCCCAAAAAAAAAGTAATAGACCCAAAAACGGAGGTTGACTCACTGTCATATTCATCTTTGCAACTGATGTGTTTTAGTTGTGTTGTTGTTTATACTCATAATCAGGGTGCGAATAACAGGGGAGCCAGGGAGTAGCGGAGCTCCCCTGAATGAGACTCACCTGAAACAAAGGGGACCAGAATTCTGGTTGGTAATAATGCCTGCGTATTCGCTTATTGGTTTATTGAGTGCTTCAGTGAAATCATAGTTATTTTGGAAGTTGAATATGACAAGAAGCTTAGTAAAGCTTCTAAAGTCCTGCTTCAGGTTGTCTGTGGGGGAGGTGGGAAATCTAGCTATTGATAATACTAATGATTTAATAATATAATATGTAGTTGATGCAACGGCTACATAAGTATTCAATGGACACAATTCGAAAGAACCAATCCCGTTAAAGGAGACATAGTATGGTGTTTTCCCAACAAGTAAACATAGTATTTGAGTTCCAGAAAACATGTTTTTGAGCTGTTTGCTGGAAATAGCTTCTAGGAAAAATAATATCGTCTACCGCTATTCCCCTCTGTTTCAGTCCCTTCAGAATGCGCTGTTTCTGGTGTCTGTAGCGTTGATGAAAATGAGCTGCTGCCCATTGACCAATGTGCTGTCAGACTGAATCATAGCATGGTGGAGAAGGGATTGTTGCTGACACCTGGCGCTCTTTATCTATATAATATAATATAACATAATAATAACATTATATACGGGTATTTATATAATCGATCTAATATCACGGCCAAAAGCTATGTTCGCCTCGGATGATATTATGAATAATAAAGACTGTGTCTGATGTCTCTGGTACTTCCACAAGTAAGGACTCGTAGTGGGGGATATCTCGGCCATGGTTGAGAAGAATTGGGGGGAAGGAACTTTTTTATTCAATAGGTCCTGAAATCTTGATTGGAGTATCCTTATCTTTTACTATTTGCAAGTCAGTCATGCAGAATTAGCCATTGTTTAGAGACACTAGCTAGTTTGGTCGCTGCCACCCGTGTTATCGTTTTGGCAAAATATTTTAGATAAGCCAGGTAGGCCTTTTGGTTTTTTATTTTTGAGATACAGAAGAGAGCCAGACCATGTTTTTGGTTGTCGTGTTATTGTTTCCCAATTTCCGTCATGGAGACGTAATAATGTCGGTGCCAAAACACTACTGCAGCAAGCCTTAATGACCTCCAGCCGGTTGCACCCACCGCCTCCCGATAAGGAGCACAGATAATGCCATAGACACGGCACTATACACTCCGTCCTTGCCCACATTGATAACACCTATGTGAGAAGGCTGTTCATCGACTTTGGTTCAGCATTCAACAAAATTATCCCATCCAACCTAATCACCAAAACTCAGTGACCTTGGCATCAACACCTCCCTCTGCAACTGGATACTGGACTTCCTAACCAACTGACCGCAGTCTGTTAGGTTAGGTAACCACAGCTCCTCAACCCTCACCCTGAAAACCAGCATTCAACATCTGCTGAGCATAGCCCAAAGTAGCAAGCGGCAAAACCTGGTATGGATTTTCAGAGCAGTGGCTACCTTCGCAAAATGAAAGCAGAATGTATTCCTTTGGAGAAGTGACTTGTGAGGTTATTGTCTCTAGGACGGTTAAACTTGTTTCTGTTCATATTTGCATTTGCACAACCTAAATGATTTGAGGTAGGATACTGTAGCTCTTAAAATTGCTGATTGTTGGCTGGTTTACCGATCGATCGACAATAGCAGAGGCGGAGCGGCCGTCGGGACGATCGGGAGATTTCCTGGTCGGCCGGCCGGCCAGCGAGGTCAGGTGGACCGGTCCACAATTGTTGTGAGTGGCCTGCGAAGTCAGTTGGACCGGCCCACAATTATTAAGAGCGGCCGCGAGACGTCTTCAAGCCGGTGTGGGTACCAGATTGACTCGGCTGCCAGATCGACTCGGGGTCCTGCGCTTAAAGATGAGGTATCGACACTTGACGTATCGACACAAGCCAACGGTCAAAACCCGGAAGGGTCGTTTATAAACGGGGCTCAATCATGGACTTAAAAAGAAGGCTCAAGGCTGGTTTTGATTTCATTGAACGCAGCCCGTTCTTTCGCACAAACAAAGCCATTGGAAACACGTCTGAAAGCACTGATGAATGCATATTTAACCCAGTTCCTGTTAGGGACTCTTATTCTGAAGGAGGAGAACGGAAGTGTCTGCGTGTGGGTCGCTGTTTTGACTGAAATAAAGTGGATCGCCCCGTTCAGTGAATGGAGTTAATCGTTTCTTCTTTTATATATAACTCAAGTATAAGCAACAATAATTTGTACATTAGATTATTATTCATAGATTAGAAAACAAAAGGAGATCGTTAATACTTGGGAATAACATGGGGATGAATGAAACGCGCATGCACATTTAAAAGACAGCGTTTACAGGAAGTGCGTCATTATTGCGCATCTAGGACCCCGAGTCGATCTGGCAGCCGAGTCAATCTGACACCCACGCCGGCCCTGAGCATAACAGAACTTTCATGGTCATAAATAAAAAATACGAACTACAGTTTACTTTAATTTCTTTGTTCTTGAATTGACGTAGAATGGAGCAAAGACTCCTGGGATTGGGAAATGCGTTTATCCAATAAACAGCTTGCAGGTCAAGTCCATTTTCGGAAATGTAGGGGGATATATGAGTGGCCCCACGTCTAATGGCATGTCCCTAAAGACACGTCAGAGAGAGAAAGCGAGCAAGCTTGTGTTTGCTTGCTTGTTGTGGCAATCATGGAAGGCAATAAGAGAAAGGAGAAAGGGAGGGCTGAAAAGGCCAGAATAAAGAAGAAACTGATGCTGGAGGGGGATGCATCTAAGTGCTCAAAAATAACGGATTTATTTCGAAGTCAGGCATCAACGAGTCATGCAGGTGAATTGACAGAAAAACTGTTAGCTAGAGCTCAATCATTGACGTTATTGCTAGGCGGGAGCTAGTACAAGTTGCTAGTCAAATGTGTATGTGCTGGCTGGTATATTTCAGACGAATTACTGACTTAACTGATCTTTCTCTTTTAAAGGCCCACTATGCAACTTCGGGAATTTCTTCGTTGTTTTCTTGGTTTTGGCACGCACATTTCTCTACACAGCGCCCCCTACAGCTTCGTAGTAGATATTTCACAACACTGTCGTAACAACTCGTTGACGACCCTTCCCCATGCACTTCTACGCGAGCCATGTGCATTTGTTTTCAAAGAAGCCGGCGAATGCGTGGAGCCATGTCCGAAGTAGATGTTCATAAAGTGTAGGCAAGGTTATACATTTTTTAAATGGTATATTTGTATTGCAATAAACATAAATCCATCATTTTTTATAGTTGACGGGGAGAATTTATATCCTAGATTATGATTGTTATATCTTAGGTTGAACAGAACAATCAGTGTAAGAGGTTTGGCCAACTTAATAATCTAAATAAACAAGAACCTGGATTCGGGGATTCAGTCTGTATCTGGGGGACGAGACGGACGAACAGCAAAACACCCATGGAAACTTGGTTGCAACCAAGCAAGCTAGAAACATACAGGGTTCACAACAAAACGGTCGAGAAAACAATTTTTACAGGGCTCACAACAAAATGGTTGAGAGACACACCATGTGAAGTTATTTAACCCGATTATCGTTATTTATGAGTCCTTAGCCCAAGTGAAGGAGTTCAAGTACCTCGGGGTCTTGTTCGCGAGTGAGGGTACTATGGAGCGTGAGATTGGCCGGAGAATCGGAGCAGCGGGGGCGGTATTGCGTTCGCTTTACCGCACCGTTGTTATGAAAAGAGAGCTGAGCCCTCGATCTACCGGTCGATCTTCGTTCCTATCCTCACCTTTGGTCATGAGGGTTGGGTGATGGCCGAAAGGACGAGATCGCGGGTACAAGCGGCCGAGATGAGTTTTCTCAGAAGGGTGGCTGGCGTCTCGGGATAGGGTGAGAAGCTCAGTCATCCGTGAGGAACTCGGATTAGAGCCGCTGCTCCTTTACTTAGAAAGGAGTCAGCTGAGGTGGTTCGGGCATCTGGCAAGGCCCACTGGGCGCCTCCATTGGGAGGTGTTTCAGGCACGTCCAGTGGGGAGGAGACCTCGGGGAAGACCCAGGACTAGGTGGAGAGATTATATGTCAACACTGGCCTGGGAATGCCTCGGGATCCCCCCGTCAGAGCTGGTCAATGTGGCCCGGGAAAGGGAAGTCTGGAGCCCCCTGCTTGAGCTGCTCCCCCCGCGACCCGACCCCGGAAAAACAGATGACGATGAGATGAGATCGTTATTTATATCCGAGATTATTTAATCTAACCCGATCTAAACTCTATCATGCACCCAAACACGGCGGCGTTTGGGTTTCCTACCTCGGACTCTAGCGCAGCCACAGGCGCGTTGGGCGCGTTGAACCATTTTTGTGACACACGATGATCAAGCGTCAGGTTAGGCGCGTTAACGCGGTTGGTGTGGCCGTACCATTAGTCGATTGATCCATGATGAATGCAACAATTGCCTCGCAACTGGCTGTTTATATCTAGCCGGTGCCATGTTTGGGTGTGTGTCTGTGCCGTAAAGCATTTTCGAAACTACAATCTGACTGCATTTTCGAGGATACATCCTACTTTCGAGGATGTGTTCGGACCGCTCGGTCCGAACACATCAAGTTGCATATGCGCTTTTTCACTGTAGAGGCGACATGGGAAAATGACACACCCACCAATCGACCCAGAAATGGATGCAGAACCATCAGCATAACTCTCAACCTGCATACTTAATGTAATTTTGGCTAAAAAAGTTGCATAGTGGGCCTTTAATGGATGGAGAATATGTTGTTGCGGGCCAGTGGGTGTGGGGTTTCCATGCTACCAAGTTGACTAGATGAAATGACACAACACACAGAGCAGGTCCAAAGCCGAATGGTTCATTTGCCGAGTAAATCAAACAAGGGTGGGAAAAGGGTCATCCACCTCTTATATGATACAGTACAATACCTTCCACCTATCTCTTTCCCTCAGGCCGTTCCGTGCTTCCAGGCGATCACACAGATCCTGCCTGTCCTGTCCTGTCCTGTGCTAGCCCTAGCCCTAGCCCTAGCCCTAGCCCTAGCCCTAGCCCTAGCCCTAGCCCTAGCCCTAGCCCTAGCCCTAGCCCTAGCCCTAGCCCTAGCTCCAACTTCTCCCTTAGCCTTCCTTCCCCTTCACGACTGTTTGCTCACCCTCTTAAGGCCAAACACCCCTGCCTAACGATCCCCAGGCTTGCCTCGTTAGAGGGAGGAAGTCCATATATGGCTTGGGGGTGGAGCCAGCAGGTTGCCAGACCTACCACTCCCCTCACTCCTCCCTGGCGTCTGCCACAATGTTAACAGATTTGGAACATGCAGGCCTATCTGCCAAAGCCCACTTTGAAATAATTTTGATGTTGAATGTTGATGGCGCCGTGATTGAAGTAAACAGATTGATTTCATATAAATCATAAAAGCCTCTCCCTGTGTCATTGTGTGTGCGTGTTTACGAGGTGCTTGCGGGGTTCTTGATTGACCGATTGGCGTGTGTGTGTGTGTTGGCGCAGAGCGTTAATAATGTCGGTGCCAAAACACTACTGCAGCAAGCCTTGATGACCTCCAGCCGGTTGCACCCACCGCCTCCCGATAAGGAGCACAGATAATGCCATAGACATGGCACTATACACTCCGTCCTTGCCCACATTGATAACACCTATGTGATAAGGCTGTTCATCGACTTTGGTTCAGCATTCAACAAAATTATCCCGTCCAACCTAATCAACAAAACTCAGTGACCTTGGCATCAACACCTCCCTCTGCAACTGGATACTGGACTTCCTAACCAACTGACCGCAGTCTGTTAGGTTAGGTAGCCACAGCTCCTCAACCCTCACCCTGAAAACCAGCATTCAACAGGGCTATGTGCTGAGCTTAGCCCAAAATGTAGGCCTATCTGCCTAAGCCCACGTTGAAATCATTTTGATGTTGAATGTTGATGGCGCAGTGGTTGAAGTAAACAGATTGATTTCATATAAATCATAAAAGCCTCTCCCTGTGTTATTGTGTGTGCGTGTTTACGAGGTGCTTGCGGGCTTCTTGATTGACCGATTTTCGATGTTATTATACGAATATTGAATAGTATTTTTGCCAGAAATGCACATCCCCAATTAATACCAGTATAATTTAATTTTTCACAGTTAAAGTTTTTTTGTTGCGTTTGAGATATTGGGCCCTATCTTGCATCCGGCACAATTGACTTATCACTGGCGCATGTGTCGTTGCTAGTTTACAACTGGCGCAGAGCGTTATTTCCGTATGAAACATAATCTTAAAACACGTTGATGCTACAGAGATGAGCCGAGTAGAGCGGGTCTTGTAAACCGGAAGGTGGCTAGTTCGATCTAATCCTAACTGCTCTCGACAAGCTGCCTTGCATGGTTGACTCCGCTGTGGGCGTGTGAATGTGTGTACCTGATAAATGTAAAAGTAAATGTGACAGCTGTGATGTTGTCTATATACGCCATGAGGTGGAACTTTAACATGCTGTGGGAGTGATTGTGGTGTAGTGGTGTCTAGACGACTACACTGCTGCTTAGGGATTCCATTCACACACACTCACTGACTAACAAAAACACAACCACCTGCCTAATGTTTATGTCCCTCAATTTGTATATGGAGCATTGTCGATATTTTGTGCTTAATACCCTTGCCTAGATGGACAGACTTTCACCTTTGCTTTTTGTCATTGCAAAATGTACTACGTTTGAGTTGTTAGGATAAGGTGAAGTGACAAAATGGACTTGACCTGCAAGCTGTTTATTGGATAAACGCATTTCCCAATCCCAAGAACAGTGCACAGTAGGTGGAACAAACAAAATATTGCTTTATTTTACTTAATCACGGCACTCTTTAGGAAAAAGTACACCAAAGAGAAGCCATCAATTACCAGAGGAAAACATTTAAATGCAGAACAAACAAACACTTTTGGCTGAATAAATGATCTTAGAAAATACAAAGATTGTTTAAATAACGATATCACTGTGACAAACGATACACATTGAAAATACTTGTGCAGAGTACTTGTGTGCTTACACACTGTATGTGCTGCTGCTCTTTCTAGAAGCAAGCCATATCTTGACATTCGTAACATTGTTTACCATTTTTATCCACTTTTTCTCTTTTTTGCGAATTCCGTATAAAACATAATCTTAAAACACGTTGATGCTACAGAGATGAGCCGAGGTGGCTGAAATCAGCCGTTGTTTGTTTCAAATCATCCCTGATCCGCAGCTCCCCACTAGAGTGCTGCCCTTACTCCAAATATCACTCTCAATGTTAATGTTACCTAGAAACAGAGGAAGGATCTTAACGATAAAAAATAAAAAGATCACATGGTCGTCTCTTCCCATTCCAGCTCAACGTCACCTACAGAAACAGGAACAAAAGGTTAAACATCCGAAACAATGCCCTGCTTTTTGCATGACCAAGTGTGTGACAGCTGAAGCACATTGTTTGTGCGCTGGAGAATGAACCGTTAATGTTATGCAGTTCGATGAACACATCTCGGCCACCGTTTCAGTATTTACCTTCCATGGCCTCCAGAGAATCCATTTTCTCCAGAGCGGAGTAGTTTACAAACCAGATCGACTGGCTGTTGCCCTTACTGTCAAGCAGCGATAATGTGCTTTGGTGCAGGAACATGTACTGGGCCTGGCACACACAATTAAAAAAAATATTCTTCAGAGTCAAATAGCTGCCATACCGTGAATCTCCATGTCGCCTTGCTAGCCCTCAGAGGCACACATTTTACAGATCAGTAAATATCTCTGTATGTGTACAATATGCAGACTTTAGGCTGAATACTCTGAAACACTGAGCAGCCAGAACGACATATCACAGGCAACAAGTTAGGACCCGCGGCGGATAGACAGCATTTTTTCAAACGCGGAAATATGCAAACCCTAAATCCCTGGAAAGAAGAGCTCTGTGAACGCACCAGGTTTTGCACCATACACATCCTCTCGCTGCGCAGTTCAGCCACCAGACCGTAAACGTCCACGAAATCGTGGTCACTGATATGCTGAATGAGGTGGTCAAGGGCAATAAACACTCCGGTCCGGCCCACACCGGCACTAGAGACATGGGAAAGAAACAAGCAACCGTGTATCAATTAATGTACAAAATATGATACAAATGGAGTTTGAAGCTGTTGCGTCTTGTAGATCCAGCTCTATATTTGCCACCCTATTCATATTAAGTGTATCCAAAATTGTGAATACTGTTTTACGACGATGCACTGATGTGCCATAAGACATTTCCTCTGCAGGTGTGCTGCATAATATTCATGCCTTCTTAAGATAAATGAAGACTTCTTCTTTAATTTGTCATGCCTTTTCTTAAAGAAGAAACGGTGATACGCGTGTTGTGTTCTGCAGAAGTAAAGGTTTCCCGCTCTTGCCTGCCTGCGTGCCTTTTAACGGGACCATTGTATGACCATGATTCCTACTGTACCTGCAGTGCACCACTATGGTGGCGTTTTCGTGTCTGTTGGCCCGGACAGCTTTGACAAACTGGATGAGCGTGCTGCTGGACTCGGGCACCCCGTGCTCAGGCCAGGTGGTGAAGTTGAAGTGGTGGACCACCATGTAGTCCCCGTGCTGAAGAAAAAGAGAGTTAATGGGAGAAGGAGCAGTCGTATTGTCACCATGCAATGCTGGAGTGATAGCTCCAAAGTCCTATCTGCTAATGTGAGCCATGAGGAATGATGCCTTTACTCTTTCAACTTTGATGGCCCTCACAGTCCAGTCCGAGGAGACAGTCTCCGCCAGTTTGGTAATGATTATATCCCCAAATACCGTCAGCGGCTTGTTGTCCTCTGGCCAGTATTGATGACACCGGATCTTAAAAGCACACACACACATTCAATCATAGTGGCAAATCTGAGCTCTGTGTAGCTTTGCAATGGTGTCATATCTGCTGTGAGATTAAACAATCACATATAGAGCACTATTGCAAGGCTTATATATGCATATACTGAGACATACCCTGCCTTTCTCGTAACACTGTGTGAGCATGGCGATGGTGCGGGTTCCAGTCTCCCAGACCATCCTCCAGAAGTCTGCCACAGTGCCCGGTAGCGGACCCTGGGTGGCAATGAACTCATTGGGACACAGATAGCCCTAGTGGGGACATGGATGCATTGATAGTTTATTTTCAAATTCCCATTTTCTTTTGATTGGTGCTTTATCGGGCTGCCAAAGGAGCATTGAGGCGTAAGGGCAGCACACTCCTCTGCAATGAGTAAAAAAGTGATTACAAATGTAAAGGTGAAATAACAGTCGGTATAATTTAGAAATAAGTAATTTAAAAACAATCTGAATCATGCTTAATGTTAGGGGTTGCAGGCTGAAGGATGAAGGAGGGAGTACGAAACGGAGAGTTTAGAAAGGGGTGAGAAACAGCAAGGAGAGTAGAACATGTAAAAATAAAAAATAAAACAAATTTCACATTGCATCTCAGCAAATTCGATTATTGCTGCTTTGTTTATTTTGTTCTGTGTACTTTATATACTTGGGTACTTCGTAACCCCTCCTTCATCCCTCAGCCCTCAACCCCAACATTAAGCATGATTCAGAAAAGGTTTTGGAACCCCTAACTACAGCAATAGATGTGCATGTTATAAAACAAACTATTGAGAAAGCAATTGGTTAAAATTCAGGTTACAATAGCTGGCACTTACTGAGATAAAGCTAGCATTGATGTAATCAGAGCCGGGTATTCCTGGCTCGGACAACAGCTTCACTCTGTTGTTGTTATCTAGACAAAAAGAGAAATATTTTTTTATTTTTTATTTTTTAATTATTATTCATATCGGTTTTTTTTCTCAAATTTTACAATGGAGTGTCTCTTGTCAACACTTGCAGCAGGTGAACCTACACGGTTTGATGTTGGTGAAGCGGTTCTTGGATCTGTTCCATGGTAGGTCTGCGTCTGAGGTGCCTAGATCCTGCAGCAGCTTGGGTAGCTCCTGGAGAAGGAAATGCTCACAGAGCCATCGTCATCATCAGGGTCGGGCAACACCTTGGTGCATTGGGAAATGGCAAACAAATAAAGTAAAAGATAATGATTGGTTACAACTACTTACAGCAAACTCTTCTTGGAACTTAGTGTTGTCATTGGCACAGAGATCGGCCACATGCTGCAAAAACGACTTCTTGTTGACAGGCCTGTGAAGGATTAGAATCAAATGTAAGATAAACACAAAACTAGAAAGAAAAAACTTGCAAGATGTAGGACCGATTAGAAGAGCAGCTTCTGGAGTCATGACGACTTACTTGAGTGACTTTCTGTAGCTGAGAAGTCTGCACAAAAATAATAATACACAGCAGAAACAATGGAGTTATTAACATGACTATAGAGACAACCGAGTGAAACCTGAAGGATTTGACTTATAATTGACTACATTACTTTTCTTATCCATGATCTCATGGGCTTGTGTTTAATATTACATAGTATCTATATAAATCTGGTCACAAACAGTGCAAGCAGTGTGCAATCTACGTATGAACACTGCATCAAAAACCACAACACAACCTGAAAATATCTGAGGAATGACCTGTGCTCCGATTGGCTCCATCGATTAGCTCAAAGCATGCAAATATTTAGACATGCAACAGATCATGCTGGCGAAACGACACGCACACACCACAACTTACTGGATGACATATATCTCTTTCCGTCTGAAGAAGAACGATGAATACCTGCATTAAGGGAGGGTAGAGTGAGAGAAAGGGAGAGCGCATGGAGTCGCTATACAGTGCTGTTGGACGTGTGCGTGCGTGTGTGTGCTCGTGCGTCCGTGCGTGCGTGCGTGTGTACGTGTGTGTGTGTGTGTGTGTGTGTGTGTGTGTGTGTGTGTGTGTGTGTGTGTGTGTGTGTGTGTGTGTGCGTGCATGCATTAAGCAAAGCATATAGGCATGTGCACATGTGCATGTGAGTAAGTGCGTTCAGCGTTTGAGTATGTATAATTGTTGTAACACCCCACCCTAAATAAATACGGCAAGAACTTTCCGAGTCACCTTCTGAGCCAACTCCGATAACACTGATATGGACTAAGGCAAGCGACGATGGGACTAATGTGCTTCTGTATGAGTAATAGGTATAACACCCCATCCTTAACATACAAACCAAACTTTAAAGAGACACATTCATTAATACATTAGTCCATAGTCGCTTGCCTTGGTCAAGTGGCTATCGACCAATGTGATAATGTATCTTTAATATTTGTAACACCCCATCCTGAATAAGCACACCAGACTTGAACAGAGAAGCCTAAATGAACCTTCTGAGTCCTTCGAACTCTGAAATGCTAACGTAAGCGTAACACTTCGTTTCACCCCAGACGAACCGGTTAACTTTATCCTCCTTCAGCTCCATGTCGGCCACAGCGATCAGCTGGTCCAGTTTGCACTTGGTCTCGATGATCTCCGCCTGCCTCGGGGAATAGGTGGCGCCCTCATTTTTGCGCTGGTGAATTCTATTGGATGGGGAACAGTGTCAATCAAGTGTCAATCAAGTGTCAATCCATCTTGTGATGTTGCGATCGTGGTGGAAAGTGAGAGGCGGGTCTGGTTGGTCTTACCTGATCGAGGCACAGATGATGGTGATAAGGAACACGGCCAGGAAGACGGACAGCAGGACTCCCAGAATGATCTGCTCGTCTCGGGTTAACATCCCATCCACTACATTGGAAGGAGAGAAGCGCATCACTTGAATCCAATGCTCCCCTGTGCTTGGTTTAGTGATGCTGCCACCTTGTGGTTCTGCTGAACAGGGTTTGAGCGTGTTTACCTGTAGTTTTGACATCGTCCGAATACTCAGAGTCTGTGTATTCGCCTTTAATATTAGTAGCCCGAAATTTAAACCTGGCAACACGGAGAAGAAAAAGAACAATCAGGGGGAACGTACATAATATTAATCATGTTATTGAACTCATGTTTTGGCGCTTGTGTCGCATGTCATGTTTATCTTGTGTGTGTGTGCGTGTGTTTGTGCGTGCATGTGTTAAAACTTGCAGAAGCTACACATACACATAACCAGTATTTGGTTTTAGACGTCCGTTGCATAGAGTTTCCTCTTCCTCTTCCTCTCCACAACTGTCATCTTCTCCAATGACGTATGTGTCATCCCCAAAGTCGACGCCCCTCCCCAGCAGGCCGCCGTGGAGAGCGACGCCCAGACCGTTCCCGTCGTGGTGCTGTGCGCCGCGGTGCACGCCCCTCTCCCGCTCACAGGAAGGGGTGGGGAACCCCGCGTCCGTCAGGTAGGGGGCAGGTTGTTCAAAAAATGCAGTCTTCCAATTGGTCGGAATTTCGTCTAACTTCACTGTGATGGGAACAGAGGTAAATTAGCAAATTAGCCATGGACAACAATGTCACATTTACATACCTACTGGCGATGCCCAATAAAGCAGTTGCCATTTTAGCCGTCCATATTTAAACTGTATATTAAAATGTTGATTGCCAATCAAGTGGCCGAAAGAACGCTGCACTCTGCACACATTTGCAAAAATTAAACTGACGCTCAACTTTTGTCCTTGCTTCCCACAATTATGGTAGGCCAAAAGGGTCAAAACTGCACCCCATTATGTAGACTTAAAATCTGCGTATCAATGTGAACAAAACGTTATCGTCGTCTGCATTCATGTTATTAGGTCAATGACTATTTGCCTATTGGTAGACAGCCACACTGTCTAAATCCTGTCAGATTGATTTTCACCGTTTTTTTGTGGTGAAGACAACAAAGCCCATGGTCCCACGCCTCTTCACGACATCATTAAACAATGTCCTTTGTTAATTGGATTGAGAGACCCCTGGCAGTAGATATGACATATTATATGTATAATAATTTACTTAATTTAATTTAATAAACATTATGTATCAGTGTGGAAAATGCCCATGTGTGTTTGCAGGGGAGTCTTACCCCCGGACTCAGCCACGATGACCTGGATGTGTCGGATTGGCCCGTTGTCGTCGCTGTAAAAACAAGCAGGCTTGTGGATGGTAATGGTCCTGGGGGTAACCACGGCGACCTCTCCTCGGATAATCACCACCTGGGGTTTCTGGGTTGGCTTGGCTGGGGCTGAAACAGGCGTATGATTGAGGGACAGCAGGTACAGTAGTGGACATACTGAAATAAATAGACGCAGATGGATGCACCTGCACAGCGCTTTTTGTCATTGCCAGATCAAACATTAAAATGCTTTTATTTATGTTATTACTACATTCTTTATGTTAGGTATACATTTGTACATTTTTGTTTATGACGCTGAGCTGGATGGAAGTGTAGGATTGGACTCTCTCTGAGAATGATTTATGAGGAGCAGTTTACCCGTCATTCCTGTTGTTATGTTGACCTCTTGACTGAAGGGGCTTTTCCCTGCTCCATTTACTGCTGCAATCTAGAAGCATCAATCACAAGTGGTTGTTAAGAGTGAAAAGACATCCGCAACAAACCTGAGACACCCTGCACGCTTCCGCCTATGGCAGCCAAACAGTGACCCCTCAGTGCTCGCCCCTCACCCGTATGCTGTAGTTATATCCTCCCTTCAGTCCATCGATGATGACCGTCACCGTGAAATTGGGGTTCCGGATGACGTTGAGGCCGCTGATGTTCATCACCAGCGGACTCTGCGGGTAGCCTTTTCTTGTTACCTCCACCTGGTAGGCACTGATATTCCCGTTGGGTTTTTGCGGAGGGTTGAAGGTCAAGTACACTCGGGTCACCCCTTCGGCCGGGGTGAGGTGTTCGGGTGGGTCTTTGGGCTCTGTGTGGGGGGAGAGCGGAGGAATGAGGAGAAGATGCGTGAGTGAGATGGCTTGTTGTTAAGTCGATTTTTTCCAATCTACCAGGAGTCCTCACCTTCTTCCTGGGTCCTGACCAGTGCTGGCTCACTGGTCTTGCCGTCACTGGCGGCCCGCTCCAGGTGTCCGGTGAAGGCGGTGACGGTGACGGAGTAGAGGGTGAAGGCCGTCAGGTTGGTGACCACCACTCTCTGCAGCTCACCGGGCGCACGCACCACCGACACGTTGCTGGCGGCAGTCTCCAACTGATGAGAAGCTCCATTTCAATTCTTCAAGCCATTCTTCTTCCTCTCAATTAATTCTCATCCGTTAGAATTAGAGAGTATGTGTTTATTATATTTCATAATATATAATTCTCTATATTTTATTAAGCATTCTTGTTAGATTTCCTCTTTTCATTCAATAGTATCTAGCCTGGGAACCAGATTAATCTGCATCCGTTTTATTTGCTTTGGCATACAGTATGTTTCTGCCCCCCATCTTGTTCAGACAGAACCGGGTAGGTAGGCAACCACAACCGTTTATCTAACATGGGGCGGGTTTGTTACTATGACTGTACAGAGGATGGAAGCCCTTTAGACATTTTCATAATCAACCAAGAAGGCTGGCAGTTCTGAGTTACATGTTTCGTCAGTCTGATTGGTTGGACGTCTATCCAATTGTGTCCAGAGCCCTTTTGGTCTGCGTCTGTTGATAACGGCCAATATGAAATCTAAAGATAAGCTTTCATACTGCTTCACATTTGCACCTTTGTCCGATGATGTCAGGCTAAATAGTAGTGGAATAGAATCAAGATTCATGTGATTTGTTTGTCAAATGAACAGTAAAACCCAGGGCAGTTCTTAGCACCCCAATTCTTAGGATAAGACAACGACATAGTAGATGTATGAGTATGTGATGATTTGCAATCTTATTTCTGTGACCATTTGCATCTCATTTTCAATAATCGATATAGGGTGTGTTTGATTTGAACTACTCACAGGAACCACCAGAACTAGATAGGAGGTAGGTCCAGAGAGTATTCTGGGAGCCTCCCATCTGATCTGGATGCTGTGGGATGTGGAGTCCACGACGAGGTTACCAGGAGGTTCATCCGGGTCTGGAAAATACATTTATTTTCAATCAAAGAAGTTCATCATTATGACATTATGGGAAGCTAGTAGTTTATTAAAGCGGCGTAATGAAACATAGTTTTCTTGCGACAAAACAGATACCCCATCTGCCTCCATTAAAGGACACAAACTTAAAATCTCACAACTCATAGATATGAATGGCTTTTGCCTAGACAGTGTCATGAATATTAGCGAGCGGATGGTCTCTCACTTCCGGCGAGGGTGTGTGCGTGTATCCAGGCTGTCTGATCCCCCACCCCGGCATTGGTCATGGCCGCCATTTGGAAGCGGTAGGCCCTGTGTTTGGCCAGCGATCCGAGTGTGTAGTTGTGGTTGCCCCCGGCGCCCTCCGAGCCGTTGACCGACACCACCGTCTCTGAGTCCAGAGCACAGCCGGCAGCCAGCTCCCCTGCTGCCCTAGTGGGGGCGGTGGCGGTGGTGTTGACGCTGGTGGTGGGGGGAGAGAGCTGGGGCTCATGGCAGCCAGGGGACAGCAGCTGGACAGTGATGCGGTACTCCCTCAGCACCCCCGGGACGGCCTGGGGCGGGGCCCACTCCAGAGTTACGCTGGTGGCCGTGACCAGAGACACGTTCAGGAAGCCAGGAGTGCCTGGAACTACACCAGAAGAGAACGCATGGCGTAACGCCTCCGGTATTGAAATACATCGGGAGTTGCACCCATAGCGGTTGTTTTCTTTATCTGTGTGAGGTCTTGATTCTTGTACGGCCAACAAACTTTAATTTACTGTATATTATATACTGTCAAAAATACTCATGCTTATCACAAGAGCCAAAAAGTAAAAAAACCTAAGCCTACCATCTGAAACAAATGTTACCACATTTACAAATTGTTTGGTTACATAACACAAACTAAAAAACAACTCTATGTTAACATGTTACAAGTACTTGGTCGGTTGCATGATCGACCAATCGATCCATCTGTCATCACCAAATACATTCCAAATCACAGGAAATCGATGACTGACGATGAGAGTATTCTGATGAGAGTATTCTGATGAGAGTATTCTGATGAGAGTATTCTGATGAGAGTATATTAATCCAAACCGATCCAGGGTAAGCGGTGTGGAGCCTACCTGACTCTGGGTGCGTCTCGGCGGTGCAGTTCATTGGGTCCCCCAGCCCTGCAGAGTTGACAGCGCTCACAGACAGCATGTAGGTCTGGTCGGGCACCAGGCCGCTGACCGTGAGCTCTGACGAGCTGGATTCCAAGGGTCGCGCCCTCGAATCCACCCGGACCTGATAGGAGAGGATCTGTCCGTTGGGGTTTGCCGGTGGGTCCCAGGACAGATGAACGGAGTCCCAGCTCATCCCCCAGCAAGACAGGTTGCCCACCGTGTCAGACACTGGTGGGAGATGGAGAACAGATTTTTAAAAGTTTGAAACTGTTCAGTTGTTGGCGTTGTGTGAGTGTCCTGATTGTTTGTGTGTGTGTGTGTGTGTGTGTGTGTGTGTGTGTGTGTGTGTGTGTGTGTGTGTGTGTGTGTGTGTGTGTGTGTGTGTGTGTGTGTGTGTGTGTGTGCGTGCGAACAGCAGTACCTGACTCGTTGGTGGTGAAGCTGACGGGGTTGCTGTACTGGTCCCCGTGCCCCACTCGGGTGAAACTGAACACGCTGATGTTGTACGAGCCATCGGGTCTGAAGCCTGACAGATGGGCTGAGGTGACCGCATCGGACGAGTTCTGCAAAGAAGTGCGTCCGCAGCACGTCAGGGACATCACCACACGGGGGACGGCAAACGGGCACCAACATGATGGATCTTAGGGGTGGATTGTCTCTCATTCTTAAACATCACCAACATCTGGCCAGTTTTCAGTACCCTTTGGGGGATGTTGGCTGCTGCCAAATACAATTTCTTGTTGACAACATTGTCGAATTATGGACAAGATGGATGAGGATTGTTTCATATCTGTGTATGTGTGTGTGTGCGCAGCCTTGCATGCACGCCCATGTGTGAGAGCGTGTGATTTGCTGTACCTGGTAAGAGTCAGTGTGTGTGTTGTCATCTCGGATCCTGAAGCCGTAGTGTGTGACCACCCCGTTGGGCTCGAGGGGGGGGTCCCAGCTCAGCCACACAGACGACGAGGTGTGGTTGAATATGGTCAGGTGACGTGGAGGAGACATGGGGCCTGAGACATATAGAGGACGGCACGCACACACACACACACACACACACACACACACACACACACACACACACACACACACACACACACACACACACACACACACACACACACACACACACACACACACACCAAAAACCACCCTGTGAGAAGACTGCCGGTTTCCTGGTACAACATCATTTATCATCCTCTACTCTCTTAAAACTGTAACTGAACTGATATTATTGATATCTTATTCATAATATGTCGGAGACCTTTCAGTAAGGGATAATCAATCCATGTCACACATGTAATCCTGATTAGAAGATGAACAACAATGTTGTTGTTTGAAAAAGCCGAGCAGGGCGAGCCCAACCTGCTTCATCCGTGTGGAGCAGCAGCCACAGCGCAGGCCCGGGGCCCTTGCGGGTCAGGGCCACGATGCTGAGGTTGTAAACCGTGTAGGGAACCAGGTCAGCCAGGGTGAGCGAGGTGTTTGCGGTGGTGGTGTTGGAGGCCCGCGGGCCCAGCAGTGTGAGTCTGTACTCCGTGATCTCCCCGTTGGCCTCTAGGGGGCGCTGCCAGACCACAGAGATGGAGGATGACGACAGGTTCTTGGCGGACACTAGGATCGGGGGAGAGCTGGGGACTAAAAACACACACACGCACACACACACACACACACACACACACACACACACACACACACACACACACACACACACACACAAGTGTAATTGGATTGTTTGCTATGATTTCTTTCAGCCTCACTCGTCTCTTTGGAAAAAGCGTCTGCCTAAAGACTAAATGAGTGAGGATTGAAGGATTTTGCTCACCGTCGTCTTCGGTCATCAGGTGGATGGTTCTGGTGTGGTTGTAGGCGGGCCCGGCGTTGGTCGCCGGGGTCACAGTGAACACATACGCTGTGTACTTCTTGAGATTAGTGTACAGGCGGCCCCGCTCGCTGGTGGTCACGCTGTTGGTCTTGTTTGGCAGCGGGGTGCCGGTGGAGGGGGCCTCCTGCAGGGTGACCAGGTAGAAGGGCCGGCCATTGGGCTCCACGGGGGGGTCCCAGCTGACGATGAAGCCCGGGGAGCTGAAGTTCGCCGCCGTCAGGTTGTGGACGGGGTCATTGGGCACTGAGGGACAGAATACGCATAGGTTATTGAGCGGCACGCGATTTACGCGCCCAAAACCGGCAACCCTAACCCACCTGCTGCTTCGAGGTACTTGGGTTTACAGGCCTTCGAATAATGCAGGCCCTCATTGAGGGTGTTAGGTATGGCTGAAAGTGAGCCCATTTGGTTTCAAACCAAACGTTGAACAACTTGGCGAAGAAACTACACATGAACAGCCCACTTCAGATCATTTAGGCCTACGTCTTAAACATAATAAGATAGCTGTCAGTAACCTACTGACAGCAGCCAGTGTGTAAGGTTATCAGTCAATTCATGGAGCACTTTAGGTTGGTCACGAAATCCATTACTTTAAACAGGTTAACGCGATTTTGGCCCCTACATCATTTGATCATTATCCAGTGCATAAACAGACCTTCAACAAGGTACAGTCGGTTCGTTCTGTCAGCATCTATCACAACCGTCAGACGTGAAGGTCGTTTTTAGCGCAGTTGCCACTTCAACTGATTACGCATACACAGGCTTACAGGAATACAGGCTCTGCACACCTGGAGGCCCCATTAGGGGATTCACTTCTAATTGGACACCGGAAATCGATTACTGACAGCCTGTTGATGTCATGTAAGATGTCAAGAGTGGACTATCCACATAACGTCCTAACCATGCGCCATAATCCCTATAACATCATCTCATGTCCCATCATAATCAAGCAACATTTGAGAATTTCACACAATCCCAAGTGAAGGAGGATGGGATAAGAAATAGGACCCAGGTATTCTTCTACAAATATAAAACAAATGCAAAAAAGCCACACAAAATAGTACTCAAGGAAAATAAAGGGAACATTTGAGAGGTGAAATCCACAAAAAGAAACTGGGAGAGATAGACACAGTAGCATGTGATATTCATCCTGACTAGGACACCTATGAGAAAAATCTATCCGAACAGGCGGTATACATCAAGAAAATGAGAAAAGGGAGCAGTTAAGACACATACATGGTGTCGTGCATATGAGCAAAGAGGTACACAGAGGAAGTTCCACAGGTTAAAAAGAGAAAGTATGGAGGAAGAAGGGAAGTCTGCGTAGTTTATCTGTGCATACCGCTCGTCCTAACGGTATGTTCAGGACATTTAAACAAGAGGCTTCACCTGCTAGAACATAGAAATTCTCTACAATAAAGAAAAGATAATCATATCATGAGTTAAATCAGGGAGAACATTCGGATCTGGCAAGTGATTGGCTGACAGAGAGCAGGCAATGCCTTTTCCTTTTTTCACTACAGAAAGTCAGACTTCTAGAGTTTCTTCCACAGAGTGGCTGAGGTGGAGGAGAGGTGCTGGCTGTGTGTGGGGGTCTGAGGCCAGGGGAGGGAGCTCCCCTGACGGGCTTGGTTGTGCGGGAGAGGCCGTTTACTCTGGAGGTCCGGCTGACCGAGGGTTGGCTAGGAGGGCACAGGCAGAGATACAGTCAATATGAGAGCCTTTTATTCAGACAGGAGAATGCATGATGACGACACACACACAAGCGGTCACATTGTTATTGTCAGTGTCAGTGTGGACCTCACATAAAAACAATGAGCTGATTTTACACCCCTTGAAAAAAACAAATTTAAGAAGTATGTGCAAATGCAATGTGCATCATCTACAATGCCATCACACTGTCCCTGATAATGAAAGTCGGATTTGGGTACATTTTTATAAACTCTTTGTCTGTTTCACTTTGTTTGCTTTATGTCTTGCCTCCTCCTTCAGGCTGAGGATGAAACACATATTGGTTGTCGCCAGCATACAGGGTCTCAGGAGGACAAACTGATTTTGCTCTGCTTAGACTGTCTGTCTGTCTGTCTGTCTGTCTGTCTGTCTGTCTGTCTGTCTGTCTGTCTGTCTGTCTGTCTGTCTGTCTGTCTGTCTGTCTGTCTGTCTGTCTGTCTGTCTGTCTGTCTGTCTGTCTGTCTGTCTGTCTGTCTGTCTGTCTGTTTGTGAACAGGGGTGTGTGTGTGTGTGTGTGTGTGTGTGTGTGTGTGTGTGTGTGTGTGTGTGTGTGTGTGTGTGTGTGTGTGTGTGTGTGTGTGTGTGTGTGTGTGTGTGTGTCTGTGTGTGGCCAGGTGTGTGTGTGTGTGTGTGTGTGTGTGTGTGTGTGTGTGTGTGTGTGTGTGTGTGCGTGTGTGTTTGGGCATGTGCGCCTGTGTGTGTGTGTGTGTGTGTGTGTGTGTGTGTGTGTGTTTGGCCAGGTGTGTGTGTGTGTGTGTGTGTGTGTGTGTGTGTGTGTGTGTGTGTGTGTGTGTGTGTGTGTGTGTGTGTGTGTGACCTGACCGTCCTCTGGTAGGCCCACGGTGAGGGGCGGGCTGCTGACTCCTCCGTCACCCTGCCAGGTGCTGGAGGTCATCCACAGGGTGTAGTTGGCTCCTCCCACCAGTCCCTTCAGAGTGTAGGAGTAGGGCGAGCCAGGGGACCCAGTGGGGGGCAACGCAGACACTGGTATAGTCTTTAAAAGAAGACGGACATTGGGGGTGTTTAGGTCAGAGGTCAAATGTAAAGATAGAAAAACGAAAAACATTTCCACCATCGTCTGACCTGCTGGGCCAAGCTGCCGTTCTCAGAGTAGTGGATGGTGTAGTACACAATGATGCCGTTGGGCTCGTTGGGGGGCATCCAGGTGAAGGAGACAGAGGAGGTGGTCGCGTTACCAACCGTCACGTTCTGTGGGGGGTCAAATGGCTCTGGAAGAGGAGAATCAAAACCAAACTGAAAACAAGTGAAAACTGCAAGGTGTGGAAGCGCACTATATACTGTACATTAGTAGAACTTGCATACACACAAAGTACATCATCATCATCTTTAACATCAAGATGTTTTGTATGTACATGTTACACGTGGCAAACATTAGGGACCCAATCCGAATATTGCACGCATTGGCAACATTGATGTTGTGGACTGCCAATGAAAACATACATCTTCCTGGTCAGCCTTCCCGTTGACCTTTCTAGATTTTGAGTGTACAAGAGTTTATCTTCAGTACCTGAGTCCAGTGTAGTGAAGCTGATGGACACCACCACCCCTCCGTCTCCAAGGCGGGTCCAGCTGGAGACGGAGGCGTTGTACTGGCTCTCAGAGTCCACTGTGATCACCACCGAGGTGCCCGTCACGTTCGACCATGTCTCGCTTGTCTCATTCCTAACAGACACACACACACACACACACACACACACACACACACACACACACACACACACACACACACACACACACACACACACACACACACACACACACACACACACACACACATAAACACACACACACGGTGAAATTACTGCTGTCAAAATGCCCTTTTTTTTATATGGCATGTCATTTGCGATGGTATCTGCGAACTCAAGACTCACCAGACCCTGAGTACGTAGTACAGGACGTCTGAATTGGCCTCCAGCGGGGGGTCCCAGGACAGCTCTACCTGGTAGTCAGACACCTTCTTCGAATGGAGGAACTGAGGGGGTGTGTCTGGCGCTGAGAGGTTGGACAAACACTTCCCGATTGGTATGGAACTCCCTCCACTAAGACCCTCCCCCTTACCCCCAGCTTGCCTGTCTGTAAACAAGGTCCTCAGAGTGCTTCAGAGGTTTGCGCTGAAAGAAAAGACGGGGGGTCAGGCGATGTACGGGGAGGAGCCTCCTGTCTACCGCAAGAGGAACCTTGGGAGTAAAGCCGTTAGAATGGAGACGCAGGCCAGAGAGAGACACAGAAACCGAAGGAAAGGGAGGAGGCGGAGCTTAGACTCCCGTTTTCTGAAAGTTGAAAAATGAGGAAAGGCAAACGTCGTCCGAGCAACTCCAACGGACGCTGAAAACATTGTAAGAAAGACACACACAAATTTGACACCCTCCACTTCTCTCAACCCCTCCCCCACCCCGGCCCCACCCTCTCACCGTCCTCCAGGGTGGTGATGTTGAGTGGCTCGCTGGTGTAGTTGCCCGGGCCGGCGCGCGTGTGCGCCTGCACCGTCACGCTGTAGCGGGCGTACTTGCGCAGGTGGCCGATGTACAGGGAGCTGGCGTTGGAGGTGAGGTCCAGCGAGTGGGTGGCGTTCCACAGAGCCAGGCTGTAGTGCAGGATGAGGCCATTGGGCGCCAGCGGGGGCTGCCAGGTCAGGTTCACCTCACTGGGGCTGAGCGACGCGTAGGTCAGGTTGTACACCGCACTGCCCGGCACTGGAGGCAGAGGGGGACGGAGAGAGAGATACAGGCTGTGGTTTTGAGGGCATTGTAATCACGGATCCAGAAGTATGAATAAACTATAGCAGAACTTCTGGGGGGGAGAGAGACGGCACAGAGCCTTAGCCGGAAACCAGAAAATGCAACAGCCCAGTGTTACGCCTTGTTCCCTGTTTCATTTGTGTGCATTTCAACACGTTTTGAACTTCGCTACTGTTGGCTGAGTTTGTGTTTGCCAACTTTGGTGGGAAACACATAGGAAGCAAAAGAAAGTGAAACATCCTGTTTGGCCAGAGCTGATCTTCCAACACACATCTAAATTCTGATTTGTGAGCCCCGGGGCATTTGCAGCTGGTCGTGCGTCCTCATGAGGTGGGGAACGACCCCGGCGAGCGGACCCTACCGTCCTCTCCGGACAGCAGCTGCAGGGTGTCGGAGGTGTGGTTGCCGTGGCCCAGGCGCGTGTAGGATCTGATGGAGACGTGGTAGCGGGAGAAGGGCTTCAGGTGGGTGAGCGTGGCGCCCGGGTCCGACGTGTTGACCGCCGAGGAGAAGGTCTGGTTCCAGTACAGCACCTCGTAGCGCTGGATCGGGCCGTTGGCCTTGGCGGGCGGGGACCAGGTCAGGGTGACCGTGGTGGGGTTCGTCTCCGCCACCTCCACGTCCTCAGGGGGGGAGTCGGGCTCTGTGGGAGGGGGGGGGTCCCGGGGGGGAGGGGGTCGGTTATTACGGTCAATGGTGTCGCCACGATGTCTCTGCTGCGGGGGGGTTTGTGCGTTTGGATTTATTTTATCACACTGTGCACTTTTAAACGTTTTTCAAAGGGTCCAATACAAATACATTTCTAATAATAACAACTATTGTTTATAATATCATTATGATTGATTGAATAGAAAGTTCTCTGTCGTGCATGTGCAGCGCACACACCGTCTTCCTCGGTGAGCACATAGATGTCGTCCTCCTCAGACAGGGCGCTCTCTCCGACCATCGTGGAGGCGGCGATGCGCAGCACATAAGGTGTGTATTTGTCCAAATCTGTGAGAAAAAAGCATCACAGAGCGACCGTCAGACCTCGGCGGTGGTGAATGAACAACAGACGCACATCGAGCAGGCGAGGAGACGACGGTAGCTCAACCCCACCCGTCAGCAGGACACTGGTGCTGTTGGTGTGCAGCTCCAGGGTCTCGTTGGTGTTGAGGTTGAGGCCGTAGACGGTGTAGCCCTGGATCCGCCCGTTGGGCCGCGACGGCGGACTCCAGCTGACCAGCACGGAGGTGGAGTTCACGATCTCAGAGGACACGTCACGCACGGCGCTGGGCACTGAAGGGGGTGGGGGGGGGGGGGGGGGGGGGCAACATCGGGGGGGGTTACTATCTCGGAACCGCCGGAACAGCAGCACAGGGTCTTACGGATGATGAGCCCAACCAGCGCGGGACCTGCGGCACCCACCCTGTTCGCTGGTCTTCTCCTCCACTTGGGCCGTGGGCCCCTCCCCCGCCACGGTGGAGGCGCTGACCCTGAAGGCGTACGCGGTGAAGGGCCTGAGGTCTGTCACCACGTAGGACGTCTCCGTGGACAGATCCGGTAGCGTCATCGTTAGGTTCACTAGGCCTAGAACACACACACACACACGCGCACACACACACCCACACACACACACACACACACACACACACACACACACACACACACACACACACACACACACACACACACACACACACACACACACACACACACACACACACATACACACACAAACACACACACACAAGAAGCCGATGACCCACCTGCTCAACAGAGAGCTTCATTTGACCTTTGTGAGTCGGTTTGAATAAAAGTGTCTTAATAATACTAGCAGCACATTTCTAAATGTCATTTTTACATGGAATCCTGAGACTCCAACGCGCTGCAGCCGTCAAGGCGTCCTACCGGCTGGAGAAGCGGAGACGGACGTCTGGCCGGTGACGTCAGCGCGGCGGGTGCGGGGCGGGCCCGAGGTCGCCGTCATGGGGGGGGAGTCAGAGGTGGCGTCCGGGGCTTGCGACTGCTGGGTCAGCCAAGGCGGAGACGCGGCCGAAGGTGGCGCGGTTGCGAGGTTAGCGACGGACGCCGCGTCGATGGCCACCGAGGCGGACGTAGAGGCGGACGTCGAGGCCCAGTCGGGGCGGCCGCTGCTGGGGCTGCTGTCAGGGGCGGGGCGGGTCTCTTGGGCCATGGGGGGCACGGTATGAGGGCTGCCGCCGTCGGCAAGGGGGGGCGGTGTGAGAGCGCCGCCGTCGGAGACAGGCCGCCCGGGAGAAGCCGTACTGGAGGGGGTCCGGCGGTCAGAGATGGTGGGGGTGAACGCCGGCGGGGAGGGGGTCACGGTCGGATCCAGCGACCGCCTTCGCCGCCCTGAGAGGCCGCGGGGGTCTGGAGGCAAGGTGCTGACCCAATCCGTATCCGTGTCATTCTCATTCTGACAAAACAGAACCACAAACCTTGTAATTAAGTCGGTAGTTTGGCTTCATATCGCTTTCGGCTGACAACACAATTCATCGCAGAAATGTGATTGATATTCACTGATCCGACCAAAAGACCCCTGCTGATGGACAAAAGTGACATCATAGCTATGATCTCGGGCCCATGCCTGATTAGATTCCCAAGGGAAAACATTTGCCTTGTTTAAATTAAACCATGAATGCAGCGATTGAGCCCCACGCCGGTGGAGGTGCTGCTGATAAAGAGCAGAGAGTCAGTGTACCGGCTCCCCGGTGAAGAGGATGTTCCTCAGCAGCGTGTCCTCGGCCAGCACCTGGAGCCGGTACTGGGTGATCACTCCGTTGGGCGGGGCCGGGACGCTCCAGCTCAGGCGGATGGAGATGGAGTCCACTGCCTCCGCCCTCAGATCCCGCACCGCACTTGGTGCTGGAAACACACACACACATACACACACACACATGACATGAACGCAGGAAGGTGTACCCAAGCACACTAGAAAACGCGCACACACACACACACACAAACACACACACACACACACACACACACACACACACACACACACACACACACACACACACACACACACGCATATACACATGACTGGGAAGATTGGGAAGATTGGGAAGACACACTATTAGCCTTGATTACAGTCTCTTGTGACGCTTTACTTCTACAAGGGAGAGGGGGGGATGATGCTAACAAACAAGGCAAGTTAATCGGTTGGTGCTTTGAGGGCAGGACAGGCAGCTTGATGGATCAATGGCTTGATGCTGACACGAATCTGATAAAAGTCAGGTATCTAGACCGGTACAGCAATGCATTGGGTCGGTCTCACCGTCTATCACACTGTTGCGTAGGGCAGACATTATTTTTGTAATTATGGATATCACTGTCAGGTGTTGACAATGGACAATACCTGATGTCTCGAGTGGCACAGACTTACTGGGATTACTGCTACTTCACTCCTCCTCATGTCTTTCCAAGCAGAACCATTTAAGTTGTGTGGAGGCCCCCTCCTTACCTTCAGCGGAGGTCATGACCTCCAAGGCGGCCTCAGGGCCGACCTCGCGGGCGGACTTGGCCCGGACGGCCACGCTGTGGCGGGTGTACGGCTTCAGACCCACGAGGACCAGGTGCTCGTCCGCCGTCGTGTTCTCGTACATCACGTTCCCTGACACGAGAACGACAACGGCAACGTTATGGAGGACTGGTCTGGATAGGAGGAAATACGGGATGCATTGAATGTGTGTGTGTGTCTGTTTGTGTGTGTGTGTGTGTTGGTGTGTATGCGTGTATGTTTGTTTATTCTCTGTGTCTGTGTGTGCGTGTTTCTGTACATGTACATTCATGTGTGTGTAGAATGTTGGTGTATTTTAGTGTCTCTCTTTTGTTCACATTTCTAGTCTAGGAACAGGCCAGTGCCTCTCACACTGATACAAGGTGTTATTTCCAACATCTGCCATTTGTTATGTCTCAACAAGGATGAACCGACCTGGTCCTCTGGGACATAGCCAGGGCCATATACCTTATCAAGGCTGAGAGTGCTTCTGTTGACGTGTTATTCATGTTTCTCTTATTGTATAATACTCGCCCCAACCTTTTGGTTCGGTCAGAAGAGGGTTCGACAGCCAAGGAACACGTCTCAAAACTGCTCCTCAACCGCGTCCACTATAGATTATTCAACCTAAGTCTGTATCTCGCTGTAGTACATCCTGGAATAAACCATCTATTCAACCCTCTGATCCAACCTGGCAAGTTGCTTTGATTTCGACTTCGAGAATTACTACTACGACGGAAAATACACAACGCAGAGTCTATACGAACAGTTTAGAAATGAGCTGAAATCTAACAGTGTGTGTGTGTGTGTTTCTGTGTGTGTTTCTGTACATGTGTATTCATGTGTTTGTGTGTGTGTGTGTGTGTGTGTGTGTGTGTGTGTGTGTGTGTGTGTGTGTGTGTGTGTGT